>NW_027209219.1:0-330764 GCF_027789765.1 Dendropsophus ebraccatus
CTAACCTCTTAAGGGACCGAGAAAAAATGACCTTTTCTGCACTCCAATGTAAGTCAATGGGGCGATTTTTGGCTATGTGCTAGAAATGAAATCAGTGCGGATTGGATGACAGGCACCCTAGGCACCCAGGATCGGCTTTAGTTTCACGTGTATCTCTTAAGCCGGCAGAGAAAACCACCTGATATGCGCTCCACACAATTGAATAGAGACGCCGTTGATTTTCTATGGGAATTGCAGAAATGACTTCTAAGCCTCAAAATAATGACTTTTTTTCCTAAGGTGGTAGAATGAAACTCAGTGCGGGCTGGATGGGGTCCCCCTTGGGCACCGCAGACCTGAACTTGTTTAACTCCTACCTCTTAAAGGGACCGAGAAAAAATGACCTTTTCTGCACTCCAATGTAAGTCAATGGGGCGATTTTTTGGCTATGTGCTAGAAATGAAATTCAGTGCGGATTGGATGACAGGCACCCTAGGCACCCAGGATCGGCTTTAGTTTCACGTGTATCTCTTAAGCCGGCAGAGAAAACCCACCTGATATGCGCTCCACACAATTGAATAGAGACGCCGTTGATTCTCTGGGAATTGCAGAAATGACTTCTAAGCCTCAAAATAATGACTTTTTTTCCTAAGGTGGTAGGAATGAAACTCAGTGCGGGCTGGATGGGGTCCCCCCTGGGCACCGCAGACCTAAGCTTGTTTAACTCCTACTTCTTAAAGGGACCGAGAAAAAATGACCTTTTCTGCACTCCAATGTAAGTCAATGGGGCGATTTTTTGGCTATGTGCTAGAAATGAAATTCAGTGCGGATTGGATGACAGGCACCCTAGGCACCCAGGATCGGCTTTAGTTTCACGTGTATCTCTTAAGCCGGCAGAGAAAACCCACCTGATATGCGCTCCACACAATTGAATAGAGACGCCGTTGATTTTCTATGGGAATTGCAGAAATGACTTCTAAGCCTCAAAATAATGACTTTTTTTCCTAAGGTGGTAGGAATGAAACTCAGTGCGGGCTGGATGGGGTCCCCCCTGGGCACCGCAGACCTAAGCTTGTTTAACTCCTACCTCTTAAAGGGACCGAGAAAAAATGACCTTTTCTGCACTCCAATGTAAGTCAATGGGGCGATTTTTTGGCTATGTGCTAGAAATGAAATTCAGTGCGGATTGGATGACAGGCACCCTAGGCACCCAGGATCGGCTTTAGTTTCACGTGTATCTCTTAAGCCGGCAGAGAAAACCCACCTGATATGCGCTCCACACAATTGAATAGAGACGCCGTTGATTTTCTATGGGAATTGCAGAAATGACTTCTAAGCCTCAAAATAATGACTTTTTTTCCTAAGGTGGTAGGAATGAAACTCAGTGCGGGCTGGATGGGGTCCCCCCTGGGCACCGCAGACCTAAGCTTGTTTAACTCCTACCTCTTAAAGGGACCGAGAAAAATGACCTTTTCTGCACTCCAATGTAAGTCAATGGGGCGATTTTTTGGCTATGTGCTAGAAATGAATTCAGTGCGGATTGGATGACAGGCACCCTAGGCACCCAGGATCGGCTTTAGTTTCACGTGTATCTCTTAAGCCGGCAGAGAAAACCACCTGATATGCGCTCCACACAATTGAATAGAGACGCCGTTGATTTTCTATGGGAATTGCAGAAATGACTTCTAAGCCTCAAAATAATGACTTTTTTTCCTAAGGTGGTAGGAATGAAACTCAGTGCGGGCTGGATGGGGTCCCCCCTGGGCACCGCAGACCTAAGCTTGTTTAACTCCTACCTCTTAAAGGGACCGAGAAAAAATGACCTTTTCTGCACTCCAATGTAAGTCACTGGGGCGATTTTTTGGCTATGTGCTAGAAATGAAATTCAGTGCGGATTGGAGACAGGCACCCTAGGCACCCAGGATCGGCTTTAGTTTCACGTGTATCTCTTAAGCCGCAGAGAAAACTCCACCTGATATGCGCTCCACACAATTGAATTAGAGACGCCATTGATTTTCTATGGGAATTGCAGAAATGACTTCTAAGCCTCAAAATAATGACTTTTTTTCCCTAAGGTGGTAGGAATGAAACTCAGTGCGGGCTGGATGGGGTCCCCCCTGGGCACCGCAGACCTAAGCTTGTTTAACTCCTACCTCTTAAAGGGACCGAGAAAAAATGACCTTTTCTGCACTCCAATGTAAGTCAATGGGCGATTTTTTGGCTATGTGCTAGAAATGAAATTCAGTGCGGATTGGATGACAGGCACCCTAGGCACCCAGGATCGGCTTTAGTTTCACGTGTATCTCTTAAGCCGGCAGAGAAAACCCACCTGATATGCGCTCCACACAATTGAATAGAGACGCCGTTGATTTTCTATGGGAATTGCAGAAATGACTTCTAAGCCTCAAAATAATGACTTTTTTTCCTAAGGTGGTAGGAATGAAACTCAGTGCGGGCTGGATGGGGTCCCCCCTGGGCACCGCAGACCTAAGCTTGTTTAACTCCTACCTCTTAAAGGGACCGAGAAAAAATGACCTTTTCTGCACTCCAATGTAAGTCAATGGGGCGATTTTTTTGGCTATGTGCTAGAAATGAAATTCAGTGCGGATTGGATGACAGGCACCCTAGGCACCCAGGATCGGCTTTAGTTTCACGTGTATCTCTTAAGCGGCAGAGAAAACCCACCTGATATGCGCTCCCACACAATTGAATAGAGACGCGTTGATTTTCTATGGGAATTGCAGAAATGACTTTCTAAGCCTCAAAATAATGACTTTTTTTCCTAAGGTGGTAGGAATGAAACTCAGTGCGGGCTGGATGGGGTCCCCCCTGGGCACCGCAGACCTAAGCTTGTTTAACTCCTACCTCTTAAAGGGACCGAGAAAAAATGACCTTTTCTGCACTCCAATGTAAGTCAATGGGGCGATTTTTTGCTATGTGCTAGAAATGAAATTCAGTGCGGATTGGATGACAGGCACCCTAGGCACCCAGGATCGGCTTTAGTTTCACGTGTATCTCTTAAGCCGGCAGAGAAAACCCACCTGATATGCGCTCCACACAATTGAATAGAGACGCCGTTGATTTTCTATGGGAATTGCAGAAATGACTTCTAAGCCTCAAAATAATGACTTTTTTTCCTAAGGTGGTAGGAATGAAACTCAGTGCGGGCTGGATGGGGTCCCCCCTGGGCACCGCAGACCTAAGCTTGTTTAACTCCTACCTCTTAAAGGGACCGAGAAAAAATGACCTTTTCTGCACTCCAATGTAAGTCAATGGGGCGATTTTTTGGCTATGTGCTAGAAATGAAATTCAGTGCGGATTGGATGACAGGCACCCTAGGCACCCAGGATCGGCTTTAGTTTCACGTGTATCTCTTAAGCCGGCAGAGAAAACCCACCTGATATGCGCTCCACACAATTGAAAAGAGACGCCGTTGATTTTCTATGGGAATTGCAGAAATGACTTCTAAGCCTCAAAATAATGACTTTTTTTCCTAAGGTGGTAGGAATGAAACTCAGTGCGGGCTGGATGGGGTCCCCCCTGGGCACCGCAGACCTAAGCTTGTTTAACTCCTACCTCTTAAAGGGACCGAAAAAATGACCTTTTCTGCACTCCAATGTAAGTCAATGGGGCGATTTTTTGGCTATGTGCTAGAAATGAAATTCAGTGCGGATTGGATGACAGGCACCCTAGGCACCCAGGATCGGCTTTAGTTTCACGTGTATCTCTTAAGCCGGCAGAGAAAACCCACCTGATATGCGCTCCACACAATTGAATAGAGACGCCATTGATTTTCTATGGGAATTGCAGAAATGACTTCTAAGCCTCAAAATAATGACTTTTTTTCCTAAGGTGGTAGGAATGAAACTCAGTGCGGGCTGGATGGGGTCCCCCCTGGGCACCGCAGACCTAAGCTTGTTTAACTCCTACCTCTTAAAGGGACCGAGAAAAAATGACCTTTTCTGCACTCCAATGTAAGTCAATGGGGCGATTTTTTGGCTATGTGCTAGAAATGAAATTCAGTGCGGATTGGATGACAGGCACCCTAGGCACCCAGGATCGGCTTTAGTTTCACGTGTATCTCTTAAGCCGGCAGAGAAAACCCACCTGATATGCGCTCCACACAATTGAATAGAGACGCCGTTGATTTTCTATGGGAATTGCAGAAATGACTTCTAAGCCTCAAAATAATGACTTTTTTTCCTAAGGTGGTAGGAATGAAACTCAGTGCGGGCTGGATGGGGTCCCCCCTGGGCACCGCAGACCTAAGCTTGTTTAACTCCTACCTCTTAAAGGGACCGAGAAAAAATGACCTTTTCTGCACTCCAATGTAAGTCAATGGGGCGATTTTTTGGCTATGTGCTAGAAATGAAATTCAGTGCGGATTGGATGACAGGCACCCTAGGCACCCAGGATCGGCTTTAGTTTCACGTGTATCTCTTAAGCCGGCAGAGAAAACCCACCTGATATGCGCTCCACACAATTGAATAGAGACGCCGTTGATTTTCTATGGGAATTGCAGAAATGACTTCTAAGCCTCAAAATAATGACTTTTTTTCCTAAGGTGGTAGGAATGAAACTCAGTGCGGGCTGGATGGGGTCCCCCTGGGCACCGCAGACCTAAGCTTGTTTAACTCCTACCTCTTAAAGGGACCGAGAAAAAATGACCTTTTCTGCACTCCAATGTAAGTCAATGGGGCGATTTTTTGGCTATGTGCTAGAAATGAAATTCAGTGCGGATTGGATGACAGGCACCCTAGGCACCCAGGATCGGCTTTAGTTTCACGTGTATCTCTTAAGCCGGCAGAGAAAACCCACCTGATATGCGCTCCACACAATTGAATAGAGACGCCGTTGATTTTCTATGGGAATTGCAGAAATGACTTCTAAGCCTCAAAATAATGACTTTTTTTCCTAAGGTGGTAGGAATGAAACTCAGTGCGGGCTGGATGGGGTCCCCCCTGGGCACCGCAGACCTAAGCTTGTTTAACTCCTACCTCTTAAAGGGACCGAGAAAAAATGACCTTTTCTGCACTCCAATGTAAGTCAATGGGGCGATTTTTTGGCTATGTGCTAGAAATGAAATTCAGTGCGGATTGGATGACAGGCACCCTAGGCACCCAGGATCGGCTTTAGTTTCACGTGTATCTCTTAAGCCGGCAGAGAAAACCCACCTGATATGCGCTCCACACAATTGAATAGAGACGCCATTGATTTTCTATGGGAATTGCAGAAATGACTTCTAAGCCTCAAAATAATGACTTTTTTTCCTAAGGTGGTAGGAATGAAACTCAGTGCGGGCTGGATGGGGTCCCCCCTGGGCACCGCAGACCTAAGCTTGTTTAACTCCTACCTCTTAAAGGGACCGAGAAAAATGACCTTTTCTGCACTCCAATGTAAGTCAATGGGGCGATTTTTTGGCTATGTGCTAGAAATGAAATGCAGTGCGGATTGGATGACAGGCACCCTAGGCACCCAGGATCGGCTTTAGTTTCACGTGTATCTCTTAAGCCGGCAGAGAAAACCCCCTGATATGCGCTCCACACAATTGAATAGAGACGCCGTTGATTTTCTATGGGAATTGCAGAAATGACTTCTAAGCCTCAAAATAATGACTTTTTTTCCTAAGGTGGTAGGAATGAAACTCAGTGCGGGCTGGATGGGGTCCCCCCTGGGCACCGCAGACCTAAGCTTGTTTAACTCCTACCTCTTAAAGGGACCGAGAAAAAATGACCTTTTCTGCACTCCAATGTAAGTCAATGGGGCGATTTTTTGGCTATGTGCTAGAAATGAAATTCAGTGCGGATTGGATGACAGGCACCCTAGGCACCCAGGATCGGCTTTAGTTTCACGTGTATCTCTTAAGCCGGCAGAGAAAACCCACCTGATATGCGCTCCACACAATTGAATAGAGACGCCGTTGATTTTCTATGGGAATTGCAGAAATGACTTCTAAGCCTCAAAATAATGACTTTTTTTCCTAAGGTGGTAGGAATGAAACTCAGTGCGGGCTGGATGGGGTCCCCCCTGGGCACCGCAGACCTAAGCTTGTTTAACTCCTACCTCTTAAAGGGACCGAGAAAAAATGACCTTTTCTGCACTCCAATGTAAGTCAATGGGGCGATTTTTTGGCTATGTGCTAGAAATGAAATTCAGTGCGGATTGGATGACAGGCACCCTAGGCACCCAGGATCGGCTTTAGTTTCACGTGTATCTCTTAAGCCGGCAGAGAAAACCCACCTGATATGCGCTCCACACAATTGAATAGAGACGCCGTTGATTTTCTATGGGAATTGCAGAAATGACTTCTAAGCCTCAAAATAATGACTTTTTTTCCTAAGGTGGTAGGAATGAAACTCAGTGCGGGCTGGATGGGGTCCCCCCTGGGCACCGCAGACCTAAGCTTGTTTAACTCCTACCTCTTAAAGGGACCGAGAAAAAACGACCTTTTCTGCACTCCAATGTAAGTCAATGGGGCGATTTTTTGGCTATGTGCTAGAAATGAAATTCAGTGCGGATTGGATGACAGGCACCCTAGGCACCCAGGATCGGCTTTAGTTTCACGTGTATCTCTTAAGCCGGCAGAGAAAACCCACCTGATATGCGCTCCACACAATTGAATAGAGACGCCGTTGATTTTCTATGGGAATTGCAGAAATGACTTCTAAGCCTCAAAATAATGACTTTTTTTCCTAAGGTGGTAGGAATGAAACTCAGTGCGGGCTGGATGGGGTCCCCCCTGGGCACCGCAGACCTAAGCTTGTTTAACTCCTACCTCTTAAAGGGACCGAGAAAAACGACCTTTTCTGCACTCCAATGTAAGTCAATGGGGCGATTTTTTGGCTATGTGCTAGAAATGAAATTCAGTGCGGATTGGATGACAGGCACCCTAGGCACCCAGGATCGGCTTTAGTTTCACGTGTATCTCTTAAGCCGGCAGAGAAAACCCACCTGATATGCGCTCCACACAATTGAATAGAGACGCCGTTGATTTTCTATGGGAATTGCAGAAATGACTTCTAAGCCTCAAAATAATGACTTTTTTTCCTAAGGTGGTAGGAATGAAACTCAGTGCGGGCTGGATGGGGTCCCCCCTGGGCACCGCAGACCTAAGCTTGTTTAACTCCTACCTCTTAAAGGGACCGAGAAAAAATGACCTTTTCTGCACTCCAATGTAAGTCAATGGGGCGATTTTTTGGCTATGTGCTAGAAATGAAATTCAGTGCGGATTGGATGACAGGCACCCTAGGCACCCAGGATCGGCTTTAGTTTCACGTGTATCTCTTAAGCCGGCAGAGAAAACCCACCTGATATGCGCTCCACACAATTGAATAGAGACGCCGTTGATTTTCTATGGGAATTGCAGAAATGACTTCTAAGCCTCAAAATAATGACTTTTTTTCCTAAGGTGGTAGGAATGAAACTCAGTGCGGGCTGGATGGGGTCCCCCCTGGGCACCGCAGACCTAAGCTTGTTTAACTCCTACCTCTTAAAGGGACCGAGAAAAAATGACCTTTTCTGCACTCCAATGTAAGTCAATGGGGCGATTTTTTGGCTATGTGCTAGAAATGAAATTCAGTGCGGATTGGATGACAGGCACCCTAGGCACCCAGGATCGGCTTTAGTTTCACGTGTATCTCTTAAGCCGGCAGAGAAAACCCACCTGATATGCGCTCCACACAATTGAATAGAGACGCCGTTGATTTTCTATGGGAATTGCAGAAATGACTTCTAAGCCTCAAAATAATGACTTTTTTTCCTAAGGTGGTAGGAATGAAACTCAGTGCGGGCTGGATGGGGTCCCCCCTGGGCACCGCAGACCTAAGCTTGTTTAACTCCTACCTCTTAAAGGGACCGAGAAAAAATGACCTTTTCTGCACTCCAATGTAAGTCAATGGGGCGATTTTTTGGCTATGTGCTAGAAATGAAATTCAGTGCGGATTGGATGACAGGCACCCTAGGCACCCAGGATCGGCTTTAGTTTCACGTGTATCTCTTAAGCCGGCAGAGAAAACCCACCTGATATGCGCTCCACACAATTGAATAGAGACGCCGTTGATTTTCTATGGGAATTGCAGAAATGACTTCTAAGCCTCAAAATAATGACTTTTTTTCCTAAGGTGGTAGGAATGAAACTCAGTGCGGGCTGGATGGGGTCCCCCCTGGGCACCGCAGACCTAAGCTTGTTTAACTCCTACCTCTTAAAGGGACCGAGAAAAAATGACCTTTTCTGCACTCCAATGTAAGTCAATGGGGCGATTTTTTGGCTATGTGCTAGAAATGAAATTCAGTGCGGATTGGATGACAGGCACCCTAGGCACCCAGGATCGGCTTTAGTTTCACGTGTATCTCTTAAGCCGGCAGAGAAAACCCACCTGATATGCGCTCCACACAATTGAATAGAGACGCCGTTGATTTTCTATGGGAATTGCAGAAATGACTTCTAAGCCTCAAAATAATGACTTTTTTTCCTAAGGTGGTAGGAATGAAACTCAGTGCGGGCTGGATGGGGTCCCCCCTGGGCACCGCAGACCTAAGCTTGTTTAACTCCTACCTCTTAAAGGGACCGAGAAAAAATGACCTTTTCTGCACTCCAATGTAAGTCAATGGGGCGATTTTTTGGCTATGTGCTAGAAATGAAATTCAGTGCGGATTGGATGACAGGCACCCTAGGCACCCAGGATCGGCTTTAGTTTCACGTGTATCTCTTAAGCCGGCAGAGAAAACCCACCTGATATGCGCTCCACACAATTGAATAGAGACGCCGTTGATTTTCTATGGGAATTGCAGAAATGACTTCTAAGCCTCAAAATAATGACTTTTTTTCCTAAGGTGGTAGGAATGAAACTCAGTGCGGGCTGGATGGGGTCCCCCCTGGGCACCGCAGACCTAAGCTTGTTTAACTCCTACCTCTTAAAGGGACCGAGAAAAAATGACCTTTTCTGCACTCCAATGTAAGTCAATGGGGCGATTTTTTGGCTATGTGCTAGAAATGAAATTCAGTGCGGATTGGATGACAGGCACCCTAGGCACCCAGGATCGGCTTTAGTTTCACGTGTATCTCTTAAGCCGGCAGAGAAAACCCACCTGATATGCGCTCCACACAATTGAATAGAGACGCCGTTGATTTTCTATGGGAATTGCAGAAATGACTTCTAAGCCTCAAAATAATGACTTTTTTTCCTAAGGTGGTAGGAATGAAACTCAGTGCGGGCTGGATGGGGTCCCCCCTGGGCACCGCAGACCTAAGCTTGTTTAACTCCTACCTCTTAAAGGGACCGAGAAAAAATGACCTTTTCTGCACTCCAATGTAAGTCAATGGGGCGATTTTTTGGCTATGTGCTAGAAATGAAATTCAGTGCGGATTGGATGACAGGCACCCTAGGCACCCAGGATCGGCTTTAGTTTCACGTGTATCTCTTAAGCCGGCAGAGAAAACCCACCTGATATGCGCTCCACACAATTGAATAGAGACGCCGTTGATTTTCTATGGGAATTGCAGAAATGACTTCTAAGCCTCAAAATAATGACTTTTTTTCCTAAGGTGGTAGGAATGAAACTCAGTGCGGGCTGGATGGGGTCCCCCCTGGGCACCGCAGACCTAAGCTTGTTTAACTCCTACCTCTTAAAGGGACCGAGAAAAAATGACCTTTTCTGCACTCCAATGTAAGTCAATGGGGCGATTTTTTGGCTATGTGCTAGAAATGAAATTCAGTGCGGATTGGATGACAGGCACCCTAGGCACCCAGGATCGGCTTTAGTTTCACGTGTATCTCTTAAGCCGGCAGAGAAAACCCACCTGATATGCGCTCCACACAATTGAATAGAGACGCCGTTGATTTTCTATGGGAATTGCAGAAATGACTTCTAAGCCTCAAAATAATGACTTTTTTTCCTAAGGTGGTAGGAATGAAACTCAGTGCGGGCTGGATGGGGTCCCCCCTGGGCACCGCAGACCTAAGCTTGTTTAACTCCTACCTCTTAAAGGGACCGAGAAAAAATGACCTTTTCTGCACTCCAATGTAAGTCAATGGGGCGATTTTTTGGCTATGTGCTAGAAATGAAATTCAGTGCGGATTGGATGACAGGCACCCTAGGCACCCAGGATCGGCTTTAGTTTCACGTGTATCTCTTAAGCCGGCAGAGAAAACCCACCTGATATGCGCTCCACACAATTGAATAGAGACGCCGTTGATTTTCTATGGGAATTGCAGAAATGACTTCTAAGCCTCAAAATAATGACTTTTTTTCCTAAGGTGGTAGGAATGAAACTCAGTGCGGGCTGGATGGGGTCCCCCCTGGGCACCGCAGACCTAAGCTTGTTTAACTCCTACCTCTTAAAGGGACCGAGAAAAAATGACCTTTTCTGCACTCCAATGTAAGTCAATGGGGCGATTTTTTGGCTATGTGCTAGAAATGAAATTCAGTGCGGATTGGATGACAGGCACCCTAGGCACCCAGGATCGGCTTTAGTTTCACGTGTATCTCTTAAGCCGGCAGAGAAAACCCACCTGATATGCGCTCCACACAATTGAATAGAGACGCCGTTGATTTTCTATGGGAATTGCAGAAATGACTTCTAAGCCTCAAAATAATGACTTTTTTTCCTAAGGTGGTAGGAATGAAACTCAGTGCGGGCTGGATGGGGTCCCCCCTGGGCACCGCAGACCTAAGCTTGTTTAACTCCTACCTCTTAAAGGGACCGAGAAAAAATGACCTTTTCTGCACTCCAATGTAAGTCAATGGGGCGATTTTTTGGCTATGTGCTAGAAATGAAATTCAGTGCGGATTGGATGACAGGCACCCTAGGCACCCAGGATCGGCTTTAGTTTCACGTGTATCTCTTAAGCCGGCAGAGAAAACCCACCTGATATGCGCTCCACACAATTGAATAGAGACGCCGTTGATTTTCTATGGGAATTGCAGAAATGACTTCTAAGCCTCAAAATAATGACTTTTTTTCCTAAGGTGGTAGGAATGAAACTCAGTGCGGGCTGGATGGGGTCCCCCCTGGGCACCGCAGACCTAAGCTTGTTTAACTCCTACCTCTTAAAGGGACCGAGAAAAAATGACCTTTTCTGCACTCCAATGTAAGTCAATGGGGCGATTTTTTGGCTATGTGCTAGAAATGAAATTCAGTGCGGATTGGATGACAGGCACCCTAGGCACCCAGGATCGGCTTTAGTTTCACGTGTATCTCTTAAGCCGGCAGAGAAAACCCACCTGATATGCGCTCCACACAATTGAATAGAGACGCCGTTGATTTTCTATGGGAATTGCAGAAATGACTTCTAAGCCTCAAAATAATGACTTTTTTTCCTAAGGTGGTAGGAATGAAACTCAGTGCGGGCTGGATGGGGTCCCCCCTGGGCACCGCAGACCTAAGCTTGTTTAACTCCTACCTCTTAAAGGGACCGAGAAAAAATGACCTTTTCTGCACTCCAATGTAAGTCAATGGGGCGATTTTTTGGCTATGTGCTAGAAATGAAATTCAGTGCGGATTGGATGACAGGCACCCTAGGCACCCAGGATCGGCTTTAGTTTCACGTGTATCTCTTAAGCCGGCAGAGAAAACCCACCTGATATGCGCTCCACACAATTGAATAGAGACGCCGTTGATTTTCTATGGGAATTGCAGAAATGACTTCTAAGCCTCAAAATAATGACTTTTTTTCCTAAGGTGGTAGGAATGAAACTCAGTGCGGGCTGGATGGGGTCCCCCCTGGGCACCGCAGACCTAAGCTTGTTTAACTCCTACCTCTTAAAGGGACCGAGAAAAAATGACCTTTTCTGCACTCCAATGTAAGTCAATGGGGCGATTTTTTGGCTATGTGCTAGAAATGAAATTCAGTGCGGATTGGATGACAGGCACCCTAGGCACCCAGGATCGGCTTTAGTTTCACGTGTATCTCTTAAGCCGGCAGAGAAAACCCACCTGATATGCGCTCCACACAATTGAATAGAGACGCCGTTGATTTTCTATGGGAATTGCAGAAATGACTTCTAAGCCTCAAAATAATGACTTTTTTTCCTAAGGTGGTAGGAATGAAACTCAGTGCGGGCTGGATGGGGTCCCCCCTGGGCACCGCAGACCTAAGCTTGTTTAACTCCTACCTCTTAAAGGGACCGAGAAAAAATGACCTTTTCTGCACTCCAATGTAAGTCAATGGGGCGATTTTTTGGCTATGTGCTAGAAATGAAATTCAGTGCGGATTGGATGACAGGCACCCTAGGCACCTAGGATCGGCTTTAGTTTCACGTGTATCTCTTAAGCCGGCAGAGAAAACCCACCTGATATGCGCTCCACACAATTGAATAGAGACGCCGTTGATTTTCTATGGGAATTGCAGAAATGACTTCTAAGCCTCAAAATAATGACTTTTTTTCCTAAGGTGGTAGGAATGAAACTCAGTGCGGGCTGGATGGGGTCCCCCCTGGGCACCGCAGACCTAAGCTTGTTTAACTCCTACCTCTTAAAGGGACCGAGAAAAAATGACCTTTTCTGCACTACAATGTAAGTCAATGGGGCGATTTTTTGGCTATGTGCTAGAAATGAAATTCAGTGCGGATTGGATGACAGGCACCCTAGGCACCCAGGATCGGCTTTAGTTTCACGTGTATCTCTTAAGCCGGCAGAGAAAACCCACCTGATATGCGCTCCACACAATTGAATAGAGACGCCGTTGATTTTCTATGGGAATTGCAGAAATGACTTCTAAGCCTCAAAATAATGACTTTTTTTCCTAAGGTGGTAGGAATGAAACTCAGTGCGGGCTGGATGGGGTCCCCCCTGGGCACCGCAGACCTAAGCTTGTTTAACTCCTACCTCTTAAAGGGACCGAGAAAAAATGACCTTTTCTGCACTCCAATGTAAGTCAATGGGGCGATTTTTTGGCTATGTGCTAGAAATGAAATTCAGTGCGGATTGGATGACAGGCACCCTAGGCACCCAGGATCGGCTTTAGTTTCACGTGTATCTCTTAAGCCGGCAGAGAAAACCCACCTGATATGCGCTCCACACAATTGAATAGAGACGCCGTTGATTTTCTATGGGAATTGCAGAAATGACTTCTAAGCCTCAAAATAATGACTTTTTTTCCTAAGGTGGTAGGAATGAAACTCAGTGCGGGCTGGATGGGGTCCCCCCTGGGCACCGCAGACCTAAGCTTGTTTAACTCCTACCTCTTAAAGGGACCGAGAAAAAATGACCTTTTCTGCACTCCAATGTAAGTCAATGGGGCGATTTTTTGGCTATGTGCTAGAAATGAAATTCAGTGCGGATTGGATGACAGGCACCCTAGGCACCCAGGATCGGCTTTAGTTTCACGTGTATCTCTTAAGCCGGCAGAGAAAACCCACCTGATATGCGCTCCACACAATTGAATAGAGACGCCGTTGATTTTCTATGGGAATTGCAGAAATGACTTCTAAGCCTCAAAATAATGACTTTTTTTCCTAAGGTGGTAGGAATGAAACTCAGTGCGGGCTGGATGGGGTCCCCCCTGGGCACCGCAGACCTAAGCTTGTTTAACTCCTACCTCTTAAAGGGACCGAGAAAAAATGACCTTTTCTGCACTCCAATGTAAGTCAATGGGGCGATTTTTTGGCTATGTGCTAGAAATGAAATTCAGTGCGGATTGGATGACAGGCACCCTAGGCACCCAGGATCGGCTTTAGTTTCACGTGTATCTCTTAAGCCGGCAGAGAAAACCCACCTGATATGCGCTCCACACAATTGAATAGAGACGCCGTTGATTTTCTATGGGAATTGCAGAAATGACTTCTAAGCCTCAAAATAATGACTTTTTTTCCTAAGGTGGTAGGAATGAAACTCAGTGCGGGCTGGATGGGGTCCCCCCTGGGCACCGCAGACCTAAGCTTGTTTAACTCCTACCTCTTAAAGGGACCGAGAAAAAATGACCTTTTCTGCACTCCAATGTAAGTCAATGGGGCGATTTTTTGGCTATGTGCTAGAAATGAAATTCAGTGCGGATTGGATGACAGGCACCCTAGGCACCCAGGATCGGCTTTAGTTTCACGTGTATCTCTTAAGCCGGCAGAGAAAACCCACCTGATATGCGCTCCACACAATTGAATAGAGACGCCGTTGATTTTCTATGGGAATTGCAGAAATGACTTCTAAGCCTCAAAATAATGACTTTTTTTCCTAAGGTGGTAGGAATGAAACTCAGTGCGGGCTGGATGGGGTCCCCCCTGGGCACCGCAGACCTAAGCTTGTTTAACTCCTACCTCTTAAAGGGACCGAGAAAAAATGACCTTTTCTGCACTCCAATGTAAGTCAATGGGGCGATTTTTTGGCTATGTGCTAGAAATGAAATTCAGTGCGGATTGGATGACAGGCACCCTAGGCACCCAGGATCGGCTTTAGTTTCACGTGTATCTCTTAAGCCGGCAGAGAAAACCCACCTGATATGCGCTCCACACAATTGAATAGAGACGCCGTTGATTTTCTATGGGAATTGCAGAAATGACTTCTAAGCCTCAAAATAATGACTTTTTTTCCTAAGGTGGTAGGAATGAAACTCAGTGCGGGCTGGATGGGGTCCCCCCTGGGCACCGCAGACCTAAGCTTGTTTAACTCCTACCTCTTAAAGGGACCGAGAAAAAATGACCTTTTCTGCACTCCAATGTAAGTCAATGGGGCGATTTTTTGGCTATGTGCTAGAAATGAAATTCAGTGCGGATTGGATGACAGGCACCCTAGGCACCCAGGATCGGCTTTAGTTTCACGTGTATCTCTTAAGCCGGCAGAGAAAACCCACCTGATATGCGCTCCACACAATTGAATAGAGACGCCGTTGATTTTATATGGGAATTGCAGAAATGACTTCTAAGCCTCAAAATAATGACTTTTTTTCCTAAGGTGGTAGGAATGAAACTCAGTGCGGGCTGGATGGGGTCCCCCCTGGGCACCGCAGACCTAAGCTTGTTTAACTCCTACCTCTTAAAGGGACCGAGAAAAAATGACCTTTTCTGCACTCCAATGTAAGTCAATGGGGCGATTTTTTGGCTATGTGCTAGAAATGAAATGCAGTGCGGATTGGATGACAGGCACCCTAGGCACCCAGGATCGGCTTTAGTTTCACGTGTATCTCTTAAGCCGGCAGAGAAAACCCACCTGATATGCGCTCCACACAATTGAATAGAGACGCCGTTGATTTTCTATGGGAATTGCAGAAATGACTTCTAAGCCTCAAAATAATGACTTTTTTTCCTAAGGTGGTAGGAATGAAACTCAGTGCGGGCTGGATGGGGTCCCCCCTGGGCACCGCAGACCTAAGCTTGTTTAACTCCTACCTCTTAAAGGGACCGAGAAAAAATGACCTTTTCTGCACTCCAATGTAAGTCAATGGGGCGATTTTTTGGCTATGTGCTAGAAATGAAATTCAGTGCGGATTGGATGACAGGCACCCTAGGCACCCAGGATCGGCTTTAGTTTCACGTGTATCTCTTAAGCCGGCAGAGAAAACCCACCTGATATGCGCTCCACACAATTGAATAGAGACGCCGTTGATTTTCTATGGGAATTGCAGAAATGACTTCTAAGCCTCAAAATAATGACTTTTTTTCCTAAGGTGGTAGGAATGAAACTCAGTGCGGGCTGGATGGGGTCCCCCCTGGGCACCGCAGACCTAAGCTTGTTTAACTCCTACCTCTTAAAGGGACCGAGAAAAAATGACCTTTTCTGCACTCCAATGTAAGTCAATGGGGCGATTTTTTGGCTATGTGCTAGAAATGAAATTCAGTGCGGATTGGATGACAGGCACCCTAGGCACCCAGGATCGGCTTTAGTTTCACGTGTATCTCTTAAGCCGGCAGAGAAAACCCACCTGATATGCGCTCCACACAATTGAATAGAGACGCCGTTGATTTTCTATGGGAATTGCAGAAATGACTTCTAAGCCTCAAAATAATGACTTTTTTTCCTAAGGTGGTAGGAATGAAACTCAGTGCGGGCTGGATGGGGTCCCCCCTGGGCACCGCAGACCTAAGCTTGTTTAACTCCTACCTCTTAAAGGGACCGAGAAAAAATGACCTTTTCTGCACTCCAATGTAAGTCAATGGGGCGATTTTTTGGCTATGTGCTAGAAATGAAATTCAGTGCGGATTGGATGACAGGCACCCTAGGCACCCAGGATCGGCTTTAGTTTCACGTGTATCTCTTAAGCCGGCAGAGAAAACCCACCTGATATGCGCTCCACACAATTGAATAGAGACGCCGTTGATTTTCTATGGGAATTGCAGAAATGACTTCTAAGCCTCAAAATAATGACTTTTTTTCCTAAGGTGGTAGGAATGAAACTCAGTGCGGGCTGGATGGGGTCCCCCCTGGGCACCGCAGACCTAAGCTTGTTTAACTCCTACCTCTTAAAGGGACCGAGAAAAAATGACCTTTTCTGCACTCCAATGTAAGTCAATGGGGCGATTTTTTGGCTATGTGCTAGAAATGAAATTCAGTGCGGATTGGATGACAGGCACCCTAGGCACCCAGGATCGGCTTTAGTTTCACGTGTATCTCTTAAGCCGGCAGAGAAAACCCACCTGATATGCGCTCCACACAATTGAATAGAGACGCCGTTGATTTTCTATGGGAATTGCAGAAATGACTTCTAAGCCTCAAAATAATGACTTTTTTTCCTAAGGTGGTAGGAATGAAACTCAGTGCGGGCTGGATGGGGTCCCCCCTGGGCACCGCAGACCTAAGCTTGTTTAACTCCTACCTCTTAAAGGGACCGAGAAAAAATGACCTTTTCTGCACTCCAATGTAAGTCAATGGGGCGATTTTTTGGCTATGTGCTAGAAATGAAATTCAGTGCGGATTGGATGACAGGCACCCTAGGCACCCAGGATCGGCTTTAGTTTCACGTGTATCTCTTAAGACGGCAGAGAAAACCCACCTGATATGCGCTCCACACAATTGAATAGAGACGCCGTTGATTTTCTATGGGAATTGCAGAAATGACTTCTAAGCCTCAAAATAATGACTTTTTTTCCTAAGGTGGTAGGAATGAAACTCAGTGCGGGCTGGATGGGGTCCCCCCTGGGCACCGCAGACCTAAGCTTGTTTAACTCCTACCTCTTAAAGGGACCGAGAAAAAATGACCTTTTCTGCACTCCAATGTAAGTCAATGGGGCGATTTTTTGGCTATGTGCTAGAAATGAAATTCAGTGCGGATTGGATGACAGGCACCCTAGGCACCCAGGATCGGCTTTAGTTTCACGTGTATCTCTTAAGCCGGCAGAGAAAACCCACCTGATATGCGCTCCACACAATTGAATAGAGACGCCGTTGATTTTCTATGGGAATTGCAGAAATGACTTCTAAGCCTCAAAATAATGACTTTTTTTCCTAAGGTGGTAGGAATGAAACTCAGTGCGGGCTGGATGGGGTCCCCCCTGGGCACCGCAGACCTAAGCTTGTTTAACTCCTACCTCTTAAAGGGACCGAGAAAAAATGACCTTTTCTGCACTCCAATGTAAGTCAATGGGGCGATTTTTTGGCTATGTGCTAGAAATGAAATTCAGTGCGGATTGGATGACAGGCACCCTAGGCACCCAGGATCGGCTTTAGTTTCACGTGTATCTCTTAAGCCGGCAGAGAAAACCCACCTGATATGCGCTCCACACAATTGAATAGAGACGCCGTTGATTTTCTATGGGAATTGCAGAAATGACTTCTAAGCCTCAAAATAATGACTTTTTTTCCTAAGGTGGTAGGAATGAAACTCAGTGCGGGCTGGATGGGGTCCCCCCTGGGCACCGCAGACCTAAGCTTGTTTAACTCCTACCTCTTAAAGGGACCGAGAAAAAATGACCTTTTCTGCACTCCAATGTAAGTCAATGGGGCGATTTTTTGGCTATGTGCTAGAAATGAAATTCAGTGCGGATTGGATGACAGGCACCCTAGGCACCCAGGATCGGCTTTAGTTTCACGTGTATCTCTTAAGCCGGCATAGAAAACCCACCTGATATGCGCTCCACACAATTGAATAGAGACGCCGTTGATTTTCTATGGGAATTGCAGAAATGACTTCTAAGCCTCAAAATAATGACTTTTTTTCCTAAGGTGGTAGGAATGAAACTCAGTGCGGGCTGGATGGGGTCCCCCCTGGGCACCGCAGACCTAAGCTTGTTTAACTCCTACCTCTTAAAGGGACCGAGAAAAAATGACCTTTTCTGCACTCCAATGTAAGTCAATGGGGCGATTTTTTGGCTATGTGCTAGAAATGAAATTCAGTGCGGATTGGATGACAGGCACCCTAGGCACCCAGGATCGGCTTTAGTTTCACGTGTATCTCTTAAGCCGGCAGAGAAAACCCACCTGATATGCGCTCCACACAATTGAATAGAGACGCCGTTGATTTTCTATGGGAATTGCAGAAATGACTTCTAAGCCTCAAAATAATGACTTTTTTTCCTAAGGTGGTAGGAATGAAACTCAGTGCGGGCTGGATGGGGTCCCCCCTGGGCACCGCAGACCTAAGCTTGTTTAACTCCTACCTCTTAAAGGGACCGAGAAAAAATGACCTTTTCTGCACTCCAATGTAAGTCAATGGGGCGATTTTTTGGCTATGTGCTAGAAATGAAATTCAGTGCGGATTGGATGACAGGCACCCTAGGCACCCAGGATCGGCTTTAGTTTCACGTGTATCTCTTAAGCCGGCAGAGAAAACCCACCTGATATGCGCTCCACACAATTGAATAGAGACGCCGTTGATTTTCTATGGGAATTGCAGAAATGACTTCTAAGCCTCAAAATAATGACTTTTTTTCCTAAGGTGGTAGGAATGAAACTCAGTGCGGGCTGGATGGGGTCCCCCCTGGGCACCGCAGACCTAAGCTTGTTTAACTCCTACCTCTTAAAGGGACCGAGAAAAAATGACCTTTTCTGCACTCCAATGTAAGTCAATGGGGCGATTTTTTGGCTATGTGCTAGAAATGAAATTCAGTGCGGATTGGATGACAGGCACCCTAGGCACCCAGGATCGGCTTTAGTTTCACGTGTATCTCTTAAGCCGGCAGAGAAAACCCACCTGATATGCGCTCCACACAATTGAATAGAGACGCCGTTGATTTTCTATGGGAATTGCAGAAATGACTTCTAAGCCTCAAAATAATGACTTTTTTTCCTAAGGTGGTAGGAATGAAACTCAGTGCGGGCTGGATGGGGTCCCCCCTGGGCACCGCAGACCTAAGCTTGTTTAACTCCTACCTCTTAAAGGGACCGAGAAAAAATGACCTTTTCTGCACTCCAATGTAAGTCAATGGGGCGATTTTTTGGCTATGTGCTAGAAATGAAATTCAGTGCGGATTGGATGACAGGCACCCTAGGCACCCAGGATCGGCTTTAGTTTCACGTGTATCTCTTAAGCCGGCAGAGAAAACCCACCTGATATGCGCTCCACACAATTGAATAGAGACGCCGTTGATTTTCTATGGGAATTGCAGAAATGACTTCTAAGCCTCAAAATAATGACTTTTTTTCCTAAGGTGGTAGGAATGAAACTCAGTGCGGGCTGGATGGGGTCCCCCCTGGGCACCGCAGACCTAAGCTTGTTTAACTCCTACCTCTTAAAGGGACCGAGAAAAAATGACCTTTTCTGCACTCCAATGTAAGTCAATGGGGCGATTTTTTGGCTATGTGCTAGAAATGAAATTCAGTGCGGATTGGATGACAGGCACCCTAGGCACCCAGGATCGGCTTTAGTTTCACGTGTATCTCTTAAGCCGGCAGAGAAAACCCACCTGATATGCGCTCCACACAATTGAATAGAGACGCCGTTGATTTTCTATGGGAATTGCAGAAATGACTTCTAAGCCTCAAAATAATGACTTTTTTTCCTAAGGTGGTAGGAATGAAACTCAGTGCGGGCTGGATGGGGTCCCCCCTGGGCACCGCAGACCTAAGCTTGTTTAACTCCTACCTCTTAAAGGGACCGAGAAAAAATGACCTTTTCTGCACTCCAATGTAAGTCAATGGGGCGATTTTTTGGCTATGTGCTAGAAATGAAATTCAGTGCGGATTGGATGACAGGCACCCTAGGCACCCAGGATCGGCTTTAGTTTCACGTGTATCTCTTAAGCCGGCAGAGAAAACCCACCTGATATGCGCTCCACACAATTGAATAGAGACGCCGTTGATTTTCTATGGGAATTGCAGAAATGACTTCTAAGCCTCAAAATAATGACTTTTTTTCCTAAGGTGGTAGGAATGAAACTCAGTGCGGGCTGGATGGGGTCCCCCCTGGGCACCGCAGACCTAAGCTTGTTTAACTCCTACCTCTTAAAGGGACCGAGAAAAAATGACCTTTTCTGCACTCCAATGTAAGTCAATGGGGCGATTTTTTGGCTATGTGCTAGAAATGAAATTCAGTGCGGATTGGATGACAGGCACCCTAGGCACCCAGGATCGGCTTTAGTTTCACGTGTATCTCTTAAGCCGGCAGAGAAAACCCACCTGATATGCGCTCCACACAATTGAATAGAGACGCCGTTGATTTTCTATGGGAATTGCAGAAATGACTTCTAAGCCTCAAAATAATGACTTTTTTTCCTAAGGTGGTAGGAATGAAACTCAGTGCGGGCTGGATGGGGTCCCCCCTGGGCACCGCAGACCTAAGCTTGTTTAACTCCTACCTCTTAAAGGGACCGAGAAAAAATGACCTTTTCTGCACTCCAATGTAAGTCAATGGGGCGATTTTTTGGCTATGTGCTAGAAATGAAATTCAGTGCGGATTGGATGACAGGCACCCTAGGCACCCAGGATCGGCTTTAGTTTCACGTGTATCTCTTAAGCCGGCAGAGAAAACCCACCTGATATGCGCTCCACACAATTGAATAGAGACGCCGTTGATTTTCTATGGGAATTGCAGAAATGACTTCTAAGCCTCAAAATAATGACTTTTTTTCCTAAGGTGGTAGGAATGAAACTCAGTGCGGGCTGGATGGGGTCCCCCCTGGGCACCGCAGACCTAAGCTTGTTTAACTCCTACCTCTTAAAGGGACCGAGAAAAAATGACCTTTTCTGCACTCCAATGTAAGTCAATGGGGCGATTTTTTGGCTATGTGCTAGAAATGAAATTCAGTGCGGATTGGATGACAGGCACCCTAGGCACCCAGGATCGGCTTTAGTTTCACGTGTATCTCTTAAGCCGGCAGAGAAAACCCACCTGATATGCGCTCCACACAATTGAATAGAGACGCCGTTGATTTTCTATGGGAATTGCAGAAATGACTTCTAAGCCTCAAAATAATGACTTTTTTTCCTAAGGTGGTAGGAATGAAACTCAGTGCGGGCTGGATGGGGTCCCCCCTGGGCACCGCAGACCTAAGCTTGTTTAACTCCTACCTCTTAAAGGGACCGAGAAAAAATGACCTTTTCTGCACTCCAATGTAAGTCAATGGGGCGATTTTTTGGCTATGTGCTAGAAATGAAATTCAGTGCGGATTGGATGACAGGCACCCTAGGCACCCAGGATCGGCTTTAGTTTCACGTGTATCTCTTAAGCCGGCAGAGAAAACCCACCTGATATGCGCTCCACACAATTGAATAGAGACGCCGTTGATTTTCTATGGGAATTGCAGAAATGACTTCTAAGCCTCAAAATAATGACTTTTTTTCCTAAGGTGGTAGGAATGAAACTCAGTGCGGGCTGGATGGGGTCCCCCCTGGGCACCGCAGACCTAAGCTTGTTTAACTCCTACCTCTTAAAGGGACCGAGAAAAAATGACCTTTTCTGCACTCCAATGTAAGTCAATGGGGCGATTTTTTGGCTATGTGCTAGAAATGAAATTCAGTGCGGATTGGATGACAGGCACCCTAGGCACCCAGGATCGGCTTTAGTTTCACGTGTATCTCTTAAGCCGGCAGAGAAAACCCACCTGATATGCGCTCCACACAATTGAATAGAGACGCCGTTGATTTTCTATGGGAATTGCAGAAATGACTTCTAAGCCTCAAAATAATGACTTTTTTTCCTAAGGTGGTAGGAATGAAACTCAGTGCGGGCTGGATGGGGTCCCCCCTGGGCACCGCAGACCTAAGCTTGTTTAACTCCTACCTCTTAAAGGGACCGAGAAAAAATGACCTTTTCTGCACTCCAATGTAAGTCAATGGGGCGATTTTTTGGCTATGTGCTAGAAATGAAATTCAGTGCGGATTGGATGACAGGCACCCTAGGCACCCAGGATCGGCTTTAGTTTCACGTGTATCTCTTAAGCCGGCAGAGAAAACCCACCTGATATGCGCTCCACACAATTGAATAGAGACGCCGTTGATTTTCTATGGGAATTGCAGAAATGACTTCTAAGCCTCAAAATAATGACTTTTTTTCCTAAGGTGGTAGGAATGAAACTCAGTGCGGGCTGGATGGGGTCCCCCCTGGGCACCGCAGACCTAAGCTTGTTTAACTCCTACCTCTTAAAGGGACCGAGAAAAAATGACCTTTTCTGCACTCCAATGTAAGTCAATGGGGCGATTTTTTGGCTATGTGCTAGAAATGAAATTCAGTGCGGATTGGATGACAGGCACCCTAGGCACCCAGGATCGGCTTTAGTTTCACGTGTATCTCTTAAGCCGGCAGAGAAAACCCACCTGATATGCGCTCCACACAATTGAATAGAGACGCCGTTGATTTTCTATGGGAATTGCAGAAATGACTTCTAAGCCTCAAAATAATGACTTTTTTTCCTAAGGTGGTAGGAATGAAACTCAGTGCGGGCTGGATGGGGTCCCCCCTGGGCACCGCAGACCTAAGCTTGTTTAACTCCTACCTCTTAAAGGGACCGAGAAAAAATGACCTTTTCTGCACTCCAATGTAAGTCAATGGGGCGATTTTTTGGCTATGTGCTAGAAATGAAATTCAGTGCGGATTGGATGACAGGCACCCTAGGCACCCAGGATCGGCTTTAGTTTCACGTGTATCTCTTAAGCCGGCAGAGAAAACCCACCTGATATGCGCTCCACACAATTGAATAGAGACGCCGTTGATTTTCTATGGGAATTGCAGAAATGACTTCTAAGCCTCAAAATAATGACTTTTTTTCCTAAGGTGGTAGGAATGAAACTCAGTGCGGGCTGGATGGGGTCCCCCCTGGGCACCGCAGACCTAAGCTTGTTTAACTCCTACCTCTTAAAGGGACCGAGAAAAAATGACCTTTTCTGCACTCCAATGTAAGTCAATGGGGCGATTTTTTGGCTATGTGCTAGAAATGAAATTCAGTGCGGATTGGATGACAGGCACCCTAGGCACCCAGGATCGGCTTTAGTTTCACGTGTATCTCTTAAGCCGGCAGAGAAAACCCACCTGATATGCGCTCCACACAATTGAATAGAGACGCCGTTGATTTTCTATGGGAATTGCAGAAATGACTTCTAAGCCTCAAAATAATGACTTTTTTTCCTAAGGTGGTAGGAATGAAACTCAGTGCGGGCTGGATGGGGTCCCCCCTGGGCACCGCAGACCTAAGCTTGTTTAACTCCTACCTCTTAAAGGGACCGAGAAAAAATGACCTTTTCTGCACTCCAATGTAAGTCAATGGGGCGATTTTTTGGCTATGTGCTAGAAATGAAATTCAGTGCGGATTGGATGACAGGCACCCTAGGCACCCAGGATCGGCTTTAGTTTCACGTGTATCTCTTAAGCCGGCAGAGAAAACCCACCTGATATGCGCTCCACACAATTGAATAGAGACGCCGTTGATTTTCTATGGGAATTGCAGAAATGACTTCTAAGCCTCAAAATAATGACTTTTTTTCCTAAGGTGGTAGGAATGAAACTCAGTGCGGGCTGGATGGGGTCCCCCCTGGGCACCGCAGACCTAAGCTTGTTTAACTCCTACCTCTTAAAGGGACCGAGAAAAAATGACCTTTTCTGCACTCCAATGTAAGTCAATGGGGCGATTTTTTGGCTATGTGCTAGAAATGAAATTCAGTGCGGATTGGATGACAGGCACCCTAGGCACCCAGGATCGGCTTTAGTTTCACGTGTATCTCTTAAGCCGGCAGAGAAAACCCACCTGATATGCGCTCCACACAATTGAATAGAGACGCCGTTGATTTTCTATGGGAATTGCAGAAATGACTTCTAAGCCTCAAAATAATGACTTTTTTTCCTAAGGTGGTAGGAATGAAACTCAGTGCGGGCTGGATGGGGTCCCCCCTGGGCACCGCAGACCTAAGCTTGTTTAACTCCTACCTCTTAAAGGGACCGAGAAAAAATGACCTTTTCTGCACTCCAATGTAAGTCAATGGGGCGATTTTTTGGCTATGTGCTAGAAATGAAATTCAGTGCGGATTGGATGACAGGCACCCTAGGCACCCAGGATCGGCTTTAGTTTCACGTGTATCTCTTAAGCCGGCAGAGAAAACCCACCTGATATGCGCTCCACACAATTGAATAGAGACGCCGTTGATTTTCTATGGGAATTGCAGAAATGACTTCTAAGCCTCAAAATAATGACTTTTTTTCCTAAGGTGGTAGGAATGAAACTCAGTGCGGGCTGGATGGGGTCCCCCCTGGGCACCGCAGACCTAAGCTTGTTTAACTCCTACCTCTTAAAGGGACCGAGAAAAAATGACCTTTTCTGCACTCCAATGTAAGTCAATGGGGCGATTTTTTGGCTATGTGCTAGAAATGAAATTCAGTGCGGATTGGATGACAGGCACCCTAGGCACCCAGGATCGGCTTTAGTTTCACGTGTATCTCTTAAGCCGGCAGAGAAAACCCACCTGATATGCGCTCCACACAATTGAATAGAGACGCCGTTGATTTTCTATGGGAATTGCAGAAATGACTTCTAAGCCTCAAAATAATGACTTTTTTTCCTAAGGTGGTAGGAATGAAACTCAGTGCGGGCTGGATGGGGTCCCCCCTGGGCACCGCAGACCTAAGCTTGTTTAACTCCTACCTCTTAAAGGGACCGAGAAAAAATGACCTTTTCTGCACTCCAATGTAAGTCAATGGGGCGATTTTTTGGCTATGTGCTAGAAATGAAATTCAGTGCGGATTGGATGACAGGCACCCTAGGCACCCAGGATCGGCTTTAGTTTCACGTGTATCTCTTAAGCCGGCAGAGAAAACCCACCTGATATGCGCTCCACACAATTGAATAGAGACGCCGTTGATTTTCTATGGGAATTGCAGAAATGACTTCTAAGCCTCAAAATAATGACTTTTTTTCCTAAGGTGGTAGGAATGAAACTCAGTGCGGGCTGGATGGGGTCCCCCCTGGGCACCGCAGACCTAAGCTTGTTTAACTCCTACCTCTTAAAGGGACCGAGAAAAAATGACCTTTTCTGCACTCCAATGTAAGTCAATGGGGCGATTTTTTGGCTATGTGCTAGAAATGAAATTCAGTGCGGATTGGATGACAGGCACCCTAGGCACCCAGGATCGGCTTTAGTTTCACGTGTATCTCTTAAGCCGGCAGAGAAAACCCACCTGATATGCGCTCCACACAATTGAATAGAGACGCCGTTGATTTTCTATGGGAATTGCAGAAATGACTTCTAAGCCTCAAAATAATGACTTTTTTTCCTAAGGTGGTAGGAATGAAACTCAGTGCGGGCTGGATGGGGTCCCCCCTGGGCACCGCAGACCTAAGCTTGTTTAACTCCTACCTCTTAAAGGGACCGAGAAAAAATGACCTTTTCTGCACTCCAATGTAAGTCAATGGGGCGATTTTTTGGCTATGTGCTAGAAATGAAATTCAGTGCGGATTGGATGACAGGCACCCTAGGCACCCAGGATCGGCTTTAGTTTCACGTGTATCTCTTAAGCCGGCAGAGAAAACCCACCTGATATGCGCTCCACACAATTGAATAGAGACGCCGTTGATTTTCTATGGGAATTGCAGAAATGACTTCTAAGCCTCAAAATAATGACTTTTTTTCCTAAGGTGGTAGGAATGAAACTCAGTGCGGGCTGGATGGGGTCCCCCCTGGGCACCGCAGACCTAAGCTTGTTTAACTCCTACCTCTTAAAGGGACCGAGAAAAAATGACCTTTTCTGCACTCCAATGTAAGTCAATGGGGCGATTTTTTGGCTATGTGCTAGAAATGAAATTCAGTGCGGATTGGATGACAGGCACCCTAGGCACCCAGGATCGGCTTTAGTTTCACGTGTATCTCTTAAGCCGGCAGAGAAAACCCACCTGATATGCGCTCCACACAATTGAATAGAGACGCCGTTGATTTTCTATGGGAATTGCAGAAATGACTTCTAAGCCTCAAAATAATGACTTTTTTTCCTAAGGTGGTAGGAATGAAACTCAGTGCGGGCTGGATGGGGTCCCCCCTGGGCACCGCAGACCTAAGCTTGTTTAACTCCTACCTCTTAAAGGGACCGAGAAAAAATGACCTTTTCTGCACTCCAATGTAAGTCAATGGGGCGATTTTTTGGCTATGTGCTAGAAATGAAATTCAGTGCGGATTGGATGACAGGCACCCTAGGCACCCAGGATCGGCTTTAGTTTCACGTGTATCTCTTAAGCCGGCAGAGAAAACCCACCTGATATGCGCTCCACACAATTGAATAGAGACGCCGTTGATTTTCTATGGGAATTGCAGAAATGACTTCTAAGCCTCAAAATAATGACTTTTTTTCCTAAGGTGGTAGGAATGAAACTCAGTGCGGGCTGGATGGGGTCCCCCCTGGGCACCGCAGACCTAAGCTTGTTTAACTCCTACCTCTTAAAGGGACCGAGAAAAAATGACCTTTTCTGCACTCCAATGTAAGTCAATGGGGCGATTTTTTGGCTATGTGCTAGAAATGAAATTCAGTGCGGATTGGATGACAGGCACCCTAGGCACCCAGGATCGGCTTTAGTTTCACGTGTATCTCTTAAGCCGGCAGAGAAAACCCACCTGATATGCGCTCCACACAATTGAATAGAGACGCCGTTGATTTTCTATGGGAATTGCAGAAATGACTTCTAAGCCTCAAAATAATGACTTTTTTTCCTAAGGTGGTAGGAATGAAACTCAGTGCGGGCTGGATGGGGTCCCCCCTGGGCACCGCAGACCTAAGCTTGTTTAACTCCTACCTCTTAAAGGGACCGAGAAAAAATGACCTTTTCTGCACTCCAATGTAAGTCAATGGGGCGATTTTTTGGCTATGTGCTAGAAATGAAATTCAGTGCGGATTGGATGACAGGCACCCTAGGCACCCAGGATCGGCTTTAGTTTCACGTGTATCTCTTAAGCCGGCAGAGAAAACCCACCTGATATGCGCTCCACACAATTGAATAGAGACGCCGTTGATTTTCTATGGGAATTGCAGAAATGACTTCTAAGCCTCAAAATAATGACTTTTTTTCCTAAGGTGGTAGGAATGAAACTCAGTGCGGGCTGGATGGGGTCCCCCCTGGGCACCGCAGACCTAAGCTTGTTTAACTCCTACCTCTTAAAGGGACCGAGAAAAAATGACCTTTTCTGCACTCCAATGTAAGTCAATGGGGCGATTTTTTGGCTATGTGCTAGAAATGAAATTCAGTGCGGATTGGATGACAGGCACCCTAGGCACCCAGGATCGGCTTTAGTTTCACGTGTATCTCTTAAGCCGGCAGAGAAAACCCACCTGATATGCGCTCCACACAATTGAATAGAGACGCCGTTGATTTTCCATGGGAATTGCAGAAATGACTTCTAAGCCTCAAAATAATGACTTTTTTTCCTAAGGTGGTAGGAATGAAACTCAGTGCGGGCTGGATGGGGTCCCCCCTGGGCACCGCAGACCTAAGCTTGTTTAACTCCTACCTCTTAAAGGGACCGAGAAAAAATGACCTTTTCTGCACTCCAATGTAAGTCAATGGGGCGATTTTTTGGCTATGTGCTAGAAATGAAATTCAGTGCGGATTGGATGACAGGCACCCTAGGCACCCAGGATCAGCTTTAGTTTCACGTGTATCTCTTAAGCCGGCAGAGAAAACCCACCTGATATGCGCTCCACACAATTGAATAGAGACGCCGTTGATTTTCTATGGGAATTGCAGAAATGACTTCTAAGCCTCAAAATAATGACTTTTTTTCCTAAGGTGGTAGGAATGAAACTCAGTGCGGGCTGGATGGGGTCCCCCCTGGGCACCGCAGACCTAAGCTTGTTTAACTCCTACCTCTTAAAGGGACCGAGAAAAAATGACCTTTTCTGCACTCCAATGTAAGTCAATGGGGCGATTTTTTGGCTATGTGCTAGAAATGAAATTCAGTGCGGATTGGATGACAGGCACCCTAGGCACCCAGGATCGGCTTTAGTTTCACGTGTATCTCTTAAGCCGGCAGAGAAAACCCACCTGATATGCGCTCCACACAATTGAATAGAGACGCCGTTGATTTTCTATGGGAATTGCAGAAATGACTTCTAAGCCTCAAAATAATGACTTTTTTTCCTAAGGTGGTAGGAATGAAACTCAGTGCGGGCTGGATGGGGTCCCCCCTGGGCACCGCAGACCTAAGCTTGTTTAACTCCTACCTCTTAAAGGGACCGAGAAAAAATGACCTTTTCTGCACTCCAATGTAAGTCAATGGGGCGATTTTTTGGCTATGTGCTAGAAATGAAATTCAGTGCGGATTGGATGACAGGCACCCTAGGCACCCAGGATCGGCTTTAGTTTCACGTGTATCTCTTAAGCCGGCAGAGAAAACCCACCTGATATGCGCTCCACACAATTGAATAGAGACGCCGTTGATTTTCTATGGGAATTGCAGAAATGACTTCTAAGCCTCAAAATAATGACTTTTTTTCCTAAGGTGGTAGGAATGAAACTCAGTGCGGGCTGGATGGGGTCCCCCCTGGGCACCGCAGACCTAAGCTTGTTTAACTCCTACCTCTTAAAGGGACCGAGAAAAAATGACCTTTTCTGCACTCCAATGTAAGTCAATGGGGCGATTTTTTGGCTATGTGCTAGAAATGAAATTCAGTGCGGATTGGATGACAGGCACCCTAGGCACCCAGGATCGGCTTTAGTTTCACGTGTATCTCTTAAGCCGGCAGAGAAAACCCACCTGATATGCGCTCCACACAATTGAATAGAGACGCCGTTGATTTTCTATGGGAATTGCAGAAATGACTTCTAAGCCTCAAAATAATGACTTTTTTTCCTAAGGTGGTAGGAATGAAACTCAGTGCGGGCTGGATGGGGTCCCCCCTGGGCACCGCAGACCTAAGCTTGTTTAACTCCTACCTCTTAAAGGGACCGAGAAAAAATGACCTTTTCTGCACTCCAATGTAAGTCAATGGGGCGATTTTTTGGCTATGTGCTAGAAATGAAATTCAGTGCGGATTGGATGACAGGCACCCTAGGCACCCAGGATCGGCTTTAGTTTCACGTGTATCTCTTAAGCCGGCAGAGAAAACCCACCTGATATGCGCTCCACACAATTGAATAGAGACGCCGTTGATTTTCTATGGGAATTGCAGAAATGACTTCTAAGCCTCAAAATAATGACTTTTTTTCCTAAGGTGGTAGGAATGAAACTCAGTGCGGGCTGGATGGGGTCCCCCCTGGGCACCGCAGACCTAAGCTTGTTTAACTCCTACCTCTTAAAGGGACCGAGAAAAAATGACCTTTTCTGCACTCCAATGTAAGTCAATGGGGCGATTTTTTGGCTATGTGCTAGAAATGAAATGCAGTGCGGATTGGATGACAGGCACCCTAGGCACCCAGGATCGGCTTTAGTTTCACGTGTATCTCTTAAGCCGGCAGAGAAAACCCACCTGATATGCGCTCCACACAATTGAATAGAGACGCCGTTGATTTTCTATGGGAATTGCAGAAATGACTTCTAAGCCTCAAAATAATGACTTTTTTTCCTAAGGTGGTAGGAATGAAACTCAGTGCGGGCTGGATGGGGTCCCCCCTGGGCACCGCAGACCTAAGCTTGTTTAACTCCTACCTCTTAAAGGGACCGAGAAAAAATGACCTTTTCTGCACTCCAATGTAAGTCAATGGGGCGATATTTTGGCTATGTGCTAGAAATGAAATTCAGTGCGGATTGGATGACAGGCACCCTAGGCACCCAGGATCGGCTTTAGTTTCACGTGTATCTCTTAAGCCGGCAGAGAAAATCCACCTGATATGCGCTCCACACAATTGAATAGAGACGCCGTTGATTTTCTATGGGAATTGCAGAAATGACTTCTAAGCCTCAAAATAATGACTTTTTTTCCTAAGGTGGTAGGAATGAAACTCAGTGCGGGCTGGATGGGGTCCCCCCTGGGCACCGCAGACCTAAGCTTGTTTAACTCCTACCTCTTAAAGGGACCGAGAAAAAATGACCTTTTCTGCACTCCATTGTAAGTCAATGGGGCGATTTTTTGGCTATGTGCTAGAAATGAAATTCAGTGCGGATTGGATGACAGGCACCCTAGGCACCCAGGATCGGCTTTAGTTTCACGTGTATCTCTTAAGCCGGCAGAGAAAACCCACCTGATATGCGCTCCACACAATTGAATAGAGACGCCGTTGATTTTCTATGGGAATTGCAGAAATGACTTCTAAGCCTCAAAATAATGACTTTTTTTCCTAAGGTGGTAGGAATGAAACTCAGTGCGGGCTGGATGGGGTCCCCCCTGGGCACCGCAGACCTAAGCTTGTTTAACTCCTACCTCTTAAAGGGACCGAGAAAAAATGACCTTTTCTGCACTCCAATGTAAGTCAATGGGGCGATTTTTTGGCTATGTGCTAGAAATGAAATTCAGTGCGGATTGGATGACAGGCACCCTAGGCACCCAGGATCGGCTTTAGTTTCACGTGTATCTCTTAAGCCGGCAGAGAAAACCCACCTGATATGCGCTCCACACAATTGAATAGAGACGCCGTTGATTTTCTATGGGAATTGCAGAAATGACTTCTAAGCCTCAAAATAATGACTTTTTTTCCTAAGGTGGTAGGAATGAAACTCAGTGCGGGCTGGATGGGGTCCCCCCTGGGCACCGCAGACCTAAGCTTGTTTAACTCCTACCTCTTAAAGGGACCGAGAAAAAATGACCTTTTCTGCACTCCAATGTAAGTCAATGGGGCGATTTTTTGGCTATGTGCTAGAAATGAAATTCAGTGCGGATTGGATGACAGGCACCCTAGGCACCCAGGATCGGCTTTAGTTTCACGTGTATCTCTTAAGCCGGCAGAGAAAACCCACCTGATATGCGCTCCACACAATTGAATAGAGACGCCGTTGATTTTCTATGGGAATTGCAGAAATGACTTCTAAGCCTCAAAATAATGACTTTTTTTCCTAAGGTGGTAGGAATGAAACTCAGTGCGGGCTGGATGGGGTCCCCCCTGGGCACCGCAGACCTAAGCTTGTTTAACTCCTACCTCTTAAAGGGACCGAGAAAAAATGACCTTTTCTGCACTCCAATGTAAGTCAATGGGGCGATTTTTTGGCTATGTGCTAGAAATGAAATTCAGTGCGGATTGGATGACAGGCACCCTAGGCACCCAGGATCGGCTTTAGTTTCACGTGTATCTCTTAAGCCGGCAGAGAAAACCCACCTGATATGCGCTCCACACAATTGAATAGAGACGCCGTTGATTTTCTATGGGAATTGCAGAAATGACTTCTAAGCCTCAAAATAATGACTTTTTTTCCTAAGGTGGTAGGAATGAAACTCAGTGCGGGCTGGATGGGGTCCCCCCTGGGCACCGCAGACCTAAGCTTGTTTAACTCCTACCTCTTAAAGGGACCGAGAAAAAATGACCTTTTCTGCACTCCAATGTAAGTCAATGGGGCGATTTTTTGGCTATGTGCTAGAAATGAAATTCAGTGCGGATTGGATGACAGGCACCCTAGGCACCCAGGATCGGCTTTAGTTTCACGTGTATCTCTTAAGCCGGCAGAGAAAACCCACCTGATATGCGCTCCACACAATTGAATAGAGACGCCGTTGATTTTCTATGGGAATTGCAGAAATGACTTCTAAGCCTCAAAATAATGACTTTTTTTCCTAAGGTGGTAGGAATGAAACTCAGTGCGGGCTGGATGGGGTCCCCCCTGGGCACCGCAGACCTAAGCTTGTTTAACTCCTACCTCTTAAAGGGACCGAGAAAAAATGACCTTTTCTGCACTCCAATGTAAGTCAATGGGGCGATTTTTTGGCTATGTGCTAGAAATGAAATTCAGTGCGGATTGGATGACAGGCACCCTAGGCACCCAGGATCGGCTTTAGTTTCACGTGTATCTCTTAAGCCGGCAGAGAAAACCCACCTGATATGCGCTCCACACAATTGAATAGAGACGTCGTTGATTTTCTATGGGAATTGCAGAAATGACTTCTAAGCCTCAAAATAATGACTTTTTTTCCTAAGGTGGTAGGAATGAAACTCAGTGCGGGCTGGATGGGGTCCCCCCTGGGCACCGCAGACCTAAGCTTGTTTAACTCCTACCTCTTAAAGGGACCGAGAAAAAATGACCTTTTCTGCACTCCAATGTAAGTCAATGGGGCGATTTTTTGGCTATGTGCTAGAAATGAAATTCAGTGCGGATTGGATGACAGGCACCCTAGGCACCCAGGATCGGCTTTAGTTTCACGTGTATCTCTTAAGCCGGCAGAGAAAACCCACCTGATATGCGCTCCACACAATTGAATAGAGACGCCGTTGATTTTCTATGGGAATTGCAGAAATGACTTCTAAGCCTCAAAATAATGACTTTTTTTCCTAAGGTGGTAGGAATGAAACTCAGTGCGGGCTGGATGGGGTCCCCCCTGGGCACCGCAGACCTAAGCTTGTTTAACTCCTACCTCTTAAAGGGACCGAGAAAAAATGACCTTTTCTGCACTCCAATGTAAGTCAATGGGGCGATTTTTTGGCTATGTGCTAGAAATGAAATTCAGTGCGGATTGGATGACAGGCACCCTAGGCACCCAGGATCGGCTTTAGTTTCACGTGTATCTCTTAAGCCGGCAGAGAAAACCCACCTGATATGCGCTCCACACAATTGAATAGAGACGCCGTTGATTTTCTATGGGAATTGCAGAAATGACTTCTAAGCCTCAAAATAATGACTTTTTTTCCTAAGGTGGTAGGAATGAAACTCAGTGCGGGCTGGATGGGGTCCCCCCTGGGCACCGCAGACCTAAGCTTGTTTAACTCCTACCTCTTAAAGGGACCGAGAAAAAATGACCTTTTCTGCACTCCAATGTAAGTCAATGGGGCGATTTTTTGGCTATGTGCTAGAAATGAAATTCAGTGCGGATTGGATGACAGGCACCCTAGGCACCCAGGATCGGCTTTAGTTTCACGTGTATCTCTTAAGCCGGCAGAGAAAACCCACCTGATATGCGCTCCACACAATTGAATAGAGACGCCGTTGATTTTCTATGGGAATTGCAGAAATGACTTCTAAGCCTCAAAATAATGACTTTTTTTCCTAAGGTGGTAGGAATGAAACTCAGTGCGGGCTGGATGGGGTCCCCCCTGGGCACCGCAGACCTAAGCTTGTTTAACTCCTACCTCTTAAAGGGACCGAGAAAAAATGACCTTTTCTGCACTCCAATGTAAGTCAATGGGGCGATTTTTTGGCTATGTGCTAGAAATGAAATTCAGTGCGGATTGGATGACAGGCACCCTAGGCACCCAGGATCGGCTTTAGTTTCACGTGTATCTCTTAAGCCGGCAGAGAAAACCCACCTGATATGCGCTCCACACAATTGAATAGAGACGCCGTTGATTTTCTATGGGAATTGCAGAAATGACTTCTAAGCCTCAAAATAATGACTTTTTTTCCTAAGGTGGTAGGAATGAAACTCAGTGCGGGCTGGATGGGGTCCCCCCTGGGCACCGCAGACCTAAGCTTGTTTAACTCCTACCTCTTAAAGGGACCGAGAAAAAATGACCTTTTCTGCACTCCAATGTAAGTCAATGGGGCGATTTTTTGGCTATGTGCTAGAAATGAAATTCAGTGCGGATTGGATGACAGGCACCCTAGGCACCCAGGATCGGCTTTAGTTTCACGTGTATCTCTTAAGCCGGCAGAGAAAACCCACCTGATATGCGCTCCACACAATTGAATAGAGACGCCGTTGATTTTCTATGGGAATTGCAGAAATGACTTCTAAGCCTCAAAATAATGACTTTTTTTCCTAAGGTGGTAGGAATGAAACTCAGTGCGGGCTGGATGGGGTCCCCCCTGGGCACCGCAGACCTAAGCTTGTTTAACTCCTACCTCTTAAAGGGACCGAGAAAAAATGACCTTTTCTGCACTCCAATGTAAGTCAATGGGGCGATTTTTTGGCTATGTGCTAGAAATGAAATTCAGTGCGGATTGGATGACAGGCACCCTAGGCACCCAGGATCGGCTTTAGTTTCACGTGTATCTCTTAAGCCGGCAGAGAAAACCCACCTGATATGCGCTCCACACAATTGAATAGAGACGCCGTTGATTTTCTATGGGAATTGCAGAAATGACTTCTAAGCCTCAAAATAATGACTTTTTTTCCTAAGGTGGTAGGAATGAAACTCAGTGCGGGCTGGATGGGGTCCCCCCTGGGCACCGCAGACCTAAGCTTGTTTAACTCCTACCTCTTAAAGGGACCGAGAAAAAATGACCTTTTCTGCACTCCAATGTAAGTCAATGGGGCGATTTTTTGGCTATGTGCTAGAAATGAAATTCAGTGCGGATTGGATGACAGGCACCCTAGGCACCCAGGATCGGCTTTAGTTTCACGTGTATCTCTTAAGCCGGCAGAGAAAACCCACCTGATATGCGCTCCACACAATTGAATAGAGACGCCGTTGATTTTCTATGGGAATTGCAGAAATGACTTCTAAGCCTCAAAATAATGACTTTTTTTCCTAAGGTGGTAGGAATGAAACTCAGTGCGGGCTGGATGGGGTCCCCCCTGGGCACCGCAGACCTAAGCTTGTTTAACTCCTACCTCTTAAAGGGACCGAGAAAAAATGACCTTTTCTGCACTCCAATGTAAGTCAATGGGGCGATTTTTTGGCTATGTGCTAGAAATGAAATTCAGTGCGGATTGGATGACAGGCACCCTAGGCACCCAGGATCGGCTTTAGTTTCACGTGTATCTCTTAAGCCGGCAGAGAAAACCCACCTGATATGCGCTCCACACAATTGAATAGAGACGCCGTTGATTTTCTATGGGAATTGCAGAAATGACTTCTAAGCCTCAAAATAATGACTTTTTTTCCTAAGGTGGTAGGAATGAAACTCAGTGCGGGCTGGATGGGGTCCCCCCTGGGCACCGCAGACCTAAGCTTGTTTAACTCCTACCTCTTAAAGGGACCGAGAAAAAATGACCTTTTCTGCACTCCAATGTAAGTCAATGGGGCGATTTTTTGGCTATGTGCTAGAAATGAAATTCAGTGCGGATTGGATGACAGGCACCCTAGGCACCCAGGATCGGCTTTAGTTTCACGTGTATCTCTTAAGCCGGCAGAGAAAACCCACCTGATATGCGCTCCACACAATTGAATAGAGACGCCGTTGATTTTCTATGGGAATTGCAGAAATGACTTCTAAGCCTCAAAATAATGACTTTTTTTCCTAAGGTGGTAGGAATGAAACTCAGTGCGGGCTGGATGGGGTCCCCCCTGGGCACCGCAGACCTAAGCTTGTTTAACTCCTACCTCTTAAAGGGACCGAGAAAAAATGACCTTTTCTGCACTCCAATGTAAGTCAATGGGGCGATTTTTTGGCTATGTGCTAGAAATGAAATTCAGTGCGGATTGGATGACAGGCACCCTAGGCACCCAGGATCGGCTTTAGTTTCACGTGTATCTCTTAAGCCGGCAGAGAAAACCCACCTGATATGCGCTCCACACAATTGAATAGAGACGCCGTTGATTTTCTATGGGAATTGCAGAAATGACTTCTAAGCCTCAAAATAATGACTTTTTTTCCTAAGGTGGTAGGAATGAAACTCAGTGCGGGCTGGATGGGGTCCCCCCTGGGCACCGCAGACCTAAGCTTGTTTAACTCCTACCTCTTAAAGGGACCGAGAAAAAATGACCTTTTCTGCACTCCAATGTAAGTCAATGGGGCGATTTTTTGGCTATGTGCTAGAAATGAAATTCAGTGCGGATTGGATGACAGGCACCCTAGGCACCCAGGATCGGCTTTAGTTTCACGTGTATCTCTTAAGCCGGCAGAGAAAACCCACCTGATATGCGCTCCACACAATTGAATAGAGACGCCGTTGATTTTCTATGGGAATTGCAGAAATGACTTCTAAGCCTCAAAATAATGACTTTTTTTCCTAAGGTGGTAGGAATGAAACTCAGTGCGGGCTGGATGGGGTCCCCCCTGGGCACCGCAGACCTAAGCTTGTTTAACTCCTACCTCTTAAAGGGACCGAGAAAAAATGACCTTTTCTGCACTCCAATGTAAGTCAATGGGGCGATTTTTTGGCTATGTGCTAGAAATGAAATTCAGTGCGGATTGGATGACAGGCACCCTAGGCACCCAGGATCGGCTTTAGTTTCACGTGTATCTCTTAAGCCGGCAGAGAAAACCCACCTGATATGCGCTCCACACAATTGAATAGAGACGCCGTTGATTTTCTATGGGAATTGCAGAAATGACTTCTAAGCCTCAAAATAATGACTTTTTTTCCTAAGGTGGTAGGAATGAAACTCAGTGCGGGCTGGATGGGGTCCCCCCTGGGCACCGCAGACCTAAGCTTGTTTAACTCCTACCTCTTAAAGGGACCGAGAAAAAATGACCTTTTCTGCACTCCAATGTAAGTCAATGGGGCGATTTTTTGGCTATGTGCTAGAAATGAAATTCAGTGCGGATTGGATGACAGGCACCCTAGGCACCCAGGATCGGCTTTAGTTTCACGTGTATCTCTTAAGCCGGCAGAGAAAACCCACCTGATATGCGCTCCACACAATTGAATAGAGACGCCGTTGATTTTCTATGGGAATTGCAGAAATGACTTCTAAGCCTCAAAATAATGACTTTTTTTCCTAAGGTGGTAGGAATGAAACTCAGTGCGGGCTGGATGGGGTCCCCCCTGGGCACCGCAGACCTAAGCTTGTTTAACTCCTACCTCTTAAAGGGACCGAGAAAAAATGACCTTTTCTGCACTCCAATGTAAGTCAATGGGGCGATTTTTTGGCTATGTGCTAGAAATGAAATTCAGTGCGGATTGGATGACAGGCACCCTAGGCACCCAGGATCGGCTTTAGTTTCACGTGTATCTCTTAAGCCGGCAGAGAAAACCCACCTGATATGCGCTCCACACAATTGAATAGAGACGCCGTTGATTTTCTATGGGAATTGCAGAAATGACTTCTAAGCCTCAAAATAATGACTTTTTTTCCTAAGGTGGTAGGAATGAAACTCAGTGCGGGCTGGATGGGGTCCCCCCTGGGCACCGCAGACCTAAGCTTGTTTAACTCCTACCTCTTAAAGGGACCGAGAAAAAATGACCTTTTCTGCACTCCAATGTAAGTCAATGGGGCGATTTTTTGGCTATGTGCTAGAAATGAAATTCAGTGCGGATTGGATGACAGGCACCCTAGGCACCCAGGATCGGCTTTAGTTTCACGTGTATCTCTTAAGCCGGCAGAGAAAACCCACCTGATATGCGCTCCACACAATTGAATAGAGACGCCGTTGATTTTCTATGGGAATTGCAGAAATGACTTCTAAGCCTCAAAATAATGACTTTTTTTCCTAAGGTGGTAGGAATGAAACTCAGTGCGGGCTGGATGGGGTCCCCCCTGGGCACCGCAGACCTAAGCTTGTTTAACTCCTACCTCTTAAAGGGACCGAGAAAAAATGACCTTTTCTGCACTCCAATGTAAGTCAATGGGGCGATTTTTTGGCTATGTGCTAGAAATGAAATTCAGTGCGGATTGGATGACAGGCACCCTAGGCACCCAGGATCGGCTTTAGTTTCACGTGTATCTCTTAAGCCGGCAGAGAAAACCCACCTGATATGCGCTCCACACAATTGAATAGAGACGCCGTTGATTTTCAATGGGAATTGCAGAAATGACTTCTAAGCCTCAAAATAATGACTTTTTTTCCTAAGGTGGTAGGAATGAAACTCAGTGCGGGCTGGATGGGGTCCCCCCTGGGCACCGCAGACCTAAGCTTGTTTAACTCCTACCTCTTAAAGGGACCGAGAAAAAATGACCTTTTCTGCACTCCAATGTAAGTCAATGGGGCGATTTTTTGGCTATGTGCTAGAAATGAAATTCAGTGCGGATTGGATGACAGGCACCCTAGGCACCCAGGATCGGCTTTAGTTTCACGTGTATCTCTTAAGCCGGCAGAGAAAACCCACCTGATATGCGCTCCACACAATTGAATAGAGACGCCGTTGATTTTCTATGGGAATTGCAGAAATGACTTCTAAGCCTCAAAATAATGACTTTTTTTCCTAAGGTGGTAGGAATGAAACTCAGTGCGGGCTGGATGGGGTCCCCCCTGGGCACCGCAGACCTAAGCTTGTTTAACTCCTACCTCTTAAAGGGACCGAGAAAAAATGACCTTTTCTGCACTCCAATGTAAGTCAATGGGGCGATTTTTTGGCTATGTGCTAGAAATGAAATTCAGTGCGGATTGGATGACAGGCACCCTAGGCACCCAGGATCGGCTTTAGTTTCACGTGTATCTCTTAAGCCGGCAGAGAAAACCCACCTGATATGCGCTCCACACAATTGAATAGAGACGCCGTTGATTTTCTATGGGAATTGCAGAAATGACTTCTAAGCCTCAAAATAATGACTTTTTTTCCTAAGGTGGTAGGAATGAAACTCAGTGCGGGCTGGATGGGGTCCCCCCTGGGCACCGCAGACCTAAGCTTGTTTAACTCCTACCTCTTAAAGGGACCGAGAAAAAATGACCTTTTCTGCACTCCAATGTAAGTCAATGGGGCGATTTTTTGGCTATGTGCTAGAAATGAAATTCAGTGCGGATTGGATGACAGGCACCCTAGGCACCCAGGATCGGCTTTAGTTTCACGTGTATCTCTTAAGCCGGCAGAGAAAACCCACCTGATATGCGCTCCACACAATTGAATAGAGACGCCGTTGATTTTCTATGGGAATTGCAGAAATGACTTCTAAGCCTCAAAATAATGACTTTTTTTCCTAAGGTGGTAGGAATGAAACTCAGTGCGGGCTGGATGGGGTCCCCCCTGGGCACCGCAGACCTAAGCTTGTTTAACTCCTACCTCTTAAAGGGACCGAGAAAAAATGACCTTTTCTGCACTCCAATGTAAGTCAATGGGGCGATTTTTTGGCTATGTGCTAGAAATGAAATTCAGTGCGGATTGGATGACAGGCACCCTAGGCACCCAGGATCGGCTTTAGTTTCACGTGTATCTCTTAAGCCGGCAGAGAAAACCCACCTGATATGCGCTCCACACAATTGAATAGAGACGCCGTTGATTTTCTATGGGAATTGCAGAAATGACTTCTAAGCCTCAAAATAATGACTTTTTTTCCTAAGGTGGTAGGAATGAAACTCAGTGCGGGCTGGATGGGGTCCCCCCTGGGCACCGCAGACCTAAGCTTGTTTAACTCCTACCTCTTAAAGGGACCGAGAAAAAATGACCTTTTCTGCACTCCAATGTAAGTCAATGGGGCGATTTTTTGGCTATGTGCTAGAAATGAAATTCAGTGCGGATTGGATGACAGGCACCCTAGGCACCCAGGATCGGCTTTAGTTTCACGTGTATCTCTTAAGCCGGCAGAGAAAACCCACCTGATATGCGCTCCACACAATTGAATAGAGACGCCGTTGATTTTCTATGGGAATTGCAGAAATGACTTCTAAGCCTCAAAATAATGACTTTTTTTCCTAAGGTGGTAGGAATGAAACTCAGTGCGGGCTGGATGGGGTCCCCCCTGGGCACCGCAGACCTAAGCTTGTTTAACTCCTACCTCTTAAAGGGACCGAGAAAAAATGACCTTTTCTGCACTCCAATGTAAGTCAATGGGGCGATTTTTTGGCTATGTGCTAGAAATGAAATTCAGTGCGGATTGGATGACAGGCACCCTAGGCACCCAGGATCGGCTTTAGTTTCACGTGTATCTCTTAAGCCGGCAGAGAAAACCCACCTGATATGCGCTCCACACAATTGAATAGAGACGCCGTTGATTTTCTATGGGAATTGCAGAAATGACTTCTAAGCCTCAAAATAATGACTTTTTTTCCTAAGGTGGTAGGAATGAAACTCAGTGCGGGCTGGATGGGGTCCCCCCTGGGCACCGCAGACCTAAGCTTGTTTAACTCCTACCTCTTAAAGGGACCGAGAAAAAATGACCTTTTCTGCACTCCAATGTAAGTCAATGGGGCGATTTTTTGGCTATGTGCTAGAAATGAAATTCAGTGCGGATTGGATGACAGGCACCCTAGGCACCCAGGATCGGCTTTAGTTTCACGTGTATCTCTTAAGCCGGCAGAGAAAACCCACCTGATATGCGCTCCACACAATTGAATAGAGACGCCGTTGATTTTCTATGGGAATTGCAGAAATGACTTCTAAGCCTCAAAATAATGACTTTTTTTCCTAAGGTGGTAGGAATGAAACTCAGTGCGGGCTGGATGGGGTCCCCCCTGGGCACCGCAGACCTAAGCTTGTTTAACTCCTACCTCTTAAAGGGACCGAGAAAAAATGACCTTTTCTGCACTCCAATGTAAGTCAATGGGGCGATTTTTTGGCTATGTGCTAGAAATGAAATTCAGTGCGGATTGGATGACAGGCACCCTAGGCACCCAGGATCGGCTTTAGTTTCACGTGTATCTCTTAAGCCGGCAGAGAAAACCCACCTGATATGCGCTCCACACAATTGAATAGAGACGCCGTTGATTTTCTATGGGAATTGCAGAAATGACTTCTAAGCCTCAAAATAATGACTTTTTTTCCTAAGGTGGTAGGAATGAAACTCAGTGCGGGCTGGATGGGGTCCCCCCTGGGCACCGCAGACCTAAGCTTGTTTAACTCCTACCTCTTAAAGGGACCGAGAAAAAATGACCTTTTCTGCACTCCAATGTAAGTCAATGGGGCGATTTTTTGGCTATGTGCTAGAAATGAAATTCAGTGCGGATTGGATGACAGGCACCCTAGGCACCCAGGATCGGCTTTAGTTTCACGTGTATCTCTTAAGCCGGCAGAGAAAACCCACCTGATATGCGCTCCACACAATTGAATAGAGACGCCGTTGATTTTCTATGGGAATTGCAGAAATGACTTCTAAGCCTCAAAATAATGACTTTTTTTCCTAAGGTGGTAGGAATGAAACTCAGTGCGGGCTGGATGGGGTCCCCCCTGGGCACCGCAGACCTAAGCTTGTTTAACTCCTACCTCTTAAAGGGACCGAGAAAAAATGACCTTTTCTGCACTCCAATGTAAGTCAATGGGGCGATTTTTTGGCTATGTGCTAGAAATGAAATTCAGTGCGGATTGGATGACAGGCACCCTAGGCACCCAGGATCGGCTTTAGTTTCACGTGTATCTCTTAAGCCGGCAGAGAAAACCCACCTGATATGCGCTCCACACAATTGAATAGAGACGCCGTTGATTTTCTATGGGAATTGCAGAAATGACTTCTAAGCCTCAAAATAATGACTTTTTTTCCTAAGGTGGTAGGAATGAAACTCAGTGCGGGCTGGATGGGGTCCCCCCTGGGCACCGCAGACCTAAGCTTGTTTAACTCCTACCTCTTAAAGGGACCGAGAAAAAATGACCTTTTCTGCACTCCAATGTAAGTCAATGGGGCGATTTTTTGGCTATGTGCTAGAAATGAAATTCAGTGCGGATTGGATGACAGGCACCCTAGGCACCCAGGATCGGCTTTAGTTTCACGTGTATCTCTTAAGCCGGCAGAGAAAACCCACCTGATATGCGCTCCACACAATTGAATAGAGACGCCGTTGATTTTCTATGGGAATTGCAGAAATGACTTCTAAGCCTCAAAATAATGACTTTTTTTCCTAAGGTGGTAGGAATGAAACTCAGTGCGGGCTGGATGGGGTCCCCCCTGGGCACCGCAGACCTAAGCTTGTTTAACTCCTACCTCTTAAAGGGACCGAGAAAAAATGACCTTTTCTGCACTCCAATGTAAGTCAATGGGGCGATTTTTTGGCTATGTGCTAGAAATGAAATTCAGTGCGGATTGGATGACAGGCACCCTAGGCACCCAGGATCGGCTTTAGTTTCACGTGTATCTCTTAAGCCGGCAGAGAAAACCCACCTGATATGCGCTCCACACAATTGAATAGAGACGCCGTTGATTTTCTATGGGAATTGCAGAAATGACTTCTAAGCCTCAAAATAATGACTTTTTTTCCTAAGGTGGTAGGAATGAAACTCAGTGCGGGCTGGATGGGGTCCCCCCTGGGCACCGCAGACCTAAGCTTGTTTAACTCCTACCTCTTAAAGGGACCGAGAAAAAATGACCTTTTCTGCACTCCAATGTAAGTCAATGGGGCGATTTTTTGGCTATGTGCTAGAAATGAAATTCAGTGCGGATTGGATGACAGGCACCCTAGGCACCCAGGATCGGCTTTAGTTTCACGTGTATCTCTTAAGCCGGCAGAGAAAACCCACCTGATATGCGCTCCACACAATTGAATAGAGACGCCGTTGATTTTCTATGGGAATTGCAGAAATGACTTCTAAGCCTCAAAATAATGACTTTTTTTCCTAAGGTGGTAGGAATGAAACTCAGTGCGGGCTGGATGGGGTCCCCCCTGGGCACCGCAGACCTAAGCTTGTTTAACTCCTACCTCTTAAAGGGACCGAGAAAAAATGACCTTTTCTGCACTCCAATGTAAGTCAATGGGGCGATTTTTTGGCTATGTGCTAGAAATGAAATTCAGTGCGGATTGGATGACAGGCACCCTAGGCACCCAGGATCGGCTTTAGTTTCACGTGTATCTCTTAAGCCGGCAGAGAAAACCCACCTGATATGCGCTCCACACAATTGAATAGAGACGCCGTTGATTTTCTATGGGAATTGCAGAAATGACTTCTAAGCCTCAAAATAATGACTTTTTTTCCTAAGGTGGTAGGAATGAAACTCAGTGCGGGCTGGATGGGGTCCCCCCTGGGCACCGCAGACCTAAGCTTGTTTAACTCCTACCTCTTAAAGGGACCGAGAAAAAATGACCTTTTCTGCACTCCAATGTAAGTCAATGGGGCGATTTTTTGGCTATGTGCTAGAAATGAAATTCAGTGCGGATTGGATGACAGGCACCCTAGGCACCCAGGATCGGCTTTAGTTTCACGTGTATCTCTTAAGCCGGCAGAGAAAACCCACCTGATATGCGCTCCACACAATTGAATAGAGACGCCGTTGATTTTCTATGGGAATTGCAGAAATGACTTCTAAGCCTCAAAATAATGACTTTTTTTCCTAAGGTGGTAGGAATGAAACTCAGTGCGGGCTGGATGGGGTCCCCCCTGGGCACCGCAGACCTAAGCTTGTTTAACTCCTACCTCTTAAAGGGACCGAGAAAAAATGACCTTTTCTGCACTCCAATGTAAGTCAATGGGGCGATTTTTTGGCTATGTGCTAGAAATGAAATTCAGTGCGGATTGGATGACAGGCACCCTAGGCACCCAGGATCGGCTTTAGTTTCACGTGTATCTCTTAAGCCGGCAGAGAAAACCCACCTGATATGCGCTCCACACAATTGAATAGAGACGCCGTTGATTTTCTATGGGAATTGCAGAAATGACTTCTAAGCCTCAAAATAATGACTTTTTTTCCTAAGGTGGTAGGAATGAAACTCAGTGCGGGCTGGATGGGGTCCCCCCTGGGCACCGCAGACCTAAGCTTGTTTAACTCCTACCTCTTAAAGGGACCGAGAAAAAATGACCTTTTCTGCACTCCAATGTAAGTCAATGGGGCGATTTTTTGGCTATGTGCTAGAAATGAAATTCAGTGCGGATTGGATGACAGGCACCCTAGGCACCCAGGATCGGCTTTAGTTTCACGTGTATCTCTTAAGCCGGCAGAGAAAACCCACCTGATATGCGCTCCACACAATTGAATAGAGACGCCGTTGATTTTCTATGGGAATTGCAGAAATGACTTCTAAGCCTCAAAATAATGACTTTTTTTCCTAAGGTGGTAGGAATGAAACTCAGTGCGGGCTGGATGGGGTCCCCCCTGGGCACCGCAGACCTAAGCTTGTTTAACTCCTACCTCTTAAAGGGACCGAGAAAAAATGACCTTTTCTGCACTCCAATGTAAGTCAATGGGGCGATTTTTTGGCTATGTGCTAGAAATGAAATTCAGTGCGGATTGGATGACAGGCACCCTAGGCACCCAGGATCGGCTTTAGTTTCACGTGTATCTCTTAAGCCGGCAGAGAAAACCCACCTGATATGCGCTCCACACAATTGAATAGAGACGCCGTTGATTTTCTATGGGAATTGCAGAAATGACTTCTAAGCCTCAAAATAATGACTTTTTTTCCTAAGGTGGTAGGAATGAAACTCAGTGCGGGCTGGATGGGGTCCCCCCTGGGCACCGCAGACCTAAGCTTGTTTAACTCCTACCTCTTAAAGGGACCGAGAAAAAATGACCTTTTCTGCACTCCAATGTAAGTCAATGGGGCGATTTTTTGGCTATGTGCTAGAAATGAAATTCAGTGCGGATTGGATGACAGGCACCCTAGGCACCCAGGATCGGCTTTAGTTTCACGTGTATCTCTTAAGCCGGCAGAGAAAACCCACCTGATATGCGCTCCACACAATTGAATAGAGACGCCGTTGATTTTCTATGGGAATTGCAGAAATGACTTCTAAGCCTCAAAATAATGACTTTTTTTCCTAAGGTGGTAGGAATGAAACTCAGTGCGGGCTGGATGGGGTCCCCCCTGGGCACCGCAGACCTAAGCTTGTTTAACTCCTACCTCTTAAAGGGACCGAGAAAAAATGACCTTTTCTGCACTCCAATGTAAGTCAATGGGGCGATTTTTTGGCTATGTGCTAGAAATGAAATTCAGTGCGGATTGGATGACAGGCACCCTAGGCACCCAGGATCGGCTTTAGTTTCACGTGTATCTCTTAAGCCGGCAGAGAAAACCCACCTGATATGCGCTCCACACAATTGAATAGAGACGCCGTTGATTTTCTATGGGAATTGCAGAAATGACTTCTAAGCCTCAAAATAATGACTTTTTTTCCTAAGGTGGTAGGAATGAAACTCAGTGCGGGCTGGATGGGGTCCCCCCTGGGCACCGCAGACCTAAGCTTGTTTAACTCCTACCTCTTAAAGGGACCGAGAAAAAATGACCTTTTCTGCACTCCAATGTAAGTCAATGGGGCGATTTTTTGGCTATGTGCTAGAAATGAAATTCAGTGCGGATTGGATGACAGGCACCCTAGGCACCCAGGATCGGCTTTAGTTTCACGTGTATCTCTTAAGCCGGCAGAGAAAACCCACCTGATATGCGCTCCACACAATTGAATAGAGACGCCGTTGATTTTCTATGGGAATTGCAGAAATGACTTCTAAGCCTCAAAATAATGACTTTTTTTCCTAAGGTGGTAGGAATGAAACTCAGTGCGGGCTGGATGGGGTCCCCCCTGGGCACCGCAGACCTAAGCTTGTTTAACTCCTACCTCTTAAAGGGACCGAGAAAAAATGACCTTTTCTGCACTCCAATGTAAGTCAATGGGGCGATTTTTTGGCTATGTGCTAGAAATGAAATTCAGTGCGGATTGGATGACAGGCACCCTAGGCACCCAGGATCGGCTTTAGTTTCACGTGTATCTCTTAAGCCGGCAGAGAAAACCCACCTGATATGCGCTCCACACAATTGAATAGAGACGCCGTTGATTTTCTATGGGAATTGCAGAAATGACTTCTAAGCCTCAAAATAATGACTTTTTTTCCTAAGGTGGTAGGAATGAAACTCAGTGCGGGCTGGATGGGGTCCCCCCTGGGCACCGCAGACCTAAGCTTGTTTAACTCCTACCTCTTAAAGGGACCGAGAAAAAATGACCTTTTCTGCACTCCAATGTAAGTCAATGGGGCGATTTTTTGGCTATGTGCTAGAAATGAAATTCAGTGCGGATTGGATGACAGGCACCCTAGGCACCCAGGATCGGCTTTAGTTTCACGTGTATCTCTTAAGCCGGCAGAGAAAACCCACCTGATATGCGCTCCACACAATTGAATAGAGACGCCGTTGATTTTCTATGGGAATTGCAGAAATGACTTCTAAGCCTCAAAATAATGACTTTTTTTCCTAAGGTGGTAGGAATGAAACTCAGTGCGGGCTGGATGGGGTCCCCCCTGGGCACCGCAGACCTAAGCTTGTTTAACTCCTACCTCTTAAAGGGACCGAGAAAAAATGACCTTTTCTGCACTCCAATGTAAGTCAATGGGGCGATTTTTTGGCTATGTGCTAGAAATGAAATTCAGTGCGGATTGGATGACAGGCACCCTAGGCACCCAGGATCGGCTTTAGTTTCACGTGTATCTCTTAAGCCGGCAGAGAAAACCCACCTGATATGCGCTCCACACAATTGAATAGAGACGCCGTTGATTTTCTATGGGAATTGCAGAAATGACTTCTAAGCCTCAAAATAATGACTTTTTTTCCTAAGGTGGTAGGAATGAAACTCAGTGCGGGCTGGATGGGGTCCCCCCTGGGCACCGCAGACCTAAGCTTGTTTAACTCCTACCTCTTAAAGGGACCGAGAAAAAATGACCTTTTCTGCACTCCAATGTAAGTCAATGGGGCGATTTTTTGGCTATGTGCTAGAAATGAAATTCAGTGCGGATTGGATGACAGGCACCCTAGGCACCCAGGATCGGCTTTAGTTTCACGTGTATCTCTTAAGCCGGCAGAGAAAACCCACCTGATATGCGCTCCACACAATTGAATAGAGACGCCGTTGATTTTCTATGGGAATTGCAGAAATGACTTCTAAGCCTCAAAATAATGACTTTTTTTCCTAAGGTGGTAGGAATGAAACTCAGTGCGGGCTGGATGGGGTCCCCCCTGGGCACCGCAGACCTAAGCTTGTTTAACTCCTACCTCTTAAAGGGACCGAGAAAAAATGACCTTTTCTGCACTCCAATGTAAGTCAATGGGGCGATTTTTTGGCTATGTGCTAGAAATGAAATTCAGTGCGGATTGGATGACAGGCACCCTAGGCACCCAGGATCGGCTTTAGTTTCACGTGTATCTCTTAAGCCGGCAGAGAAAACCCACCTGATATGCGCTCCACACAATTGAATAGAGACGCCGTTGATTTTCTATGGGAATTGCAGAAATGACTTCTAAGCCTCAAAATAATGACTTTTTTTCCTAAGGTGGTAGGAATGAAACTCAGTGCGGGCTGGATGGGGTCCCCCCTGGGCACCGCAGACCTAAGCTTGTTTAACTCCTACCTCTTAAAGGGACCGAGAAAAAATGACCTTTTCTGCACTCCAATGTAAGTCAATGGGGCGATTTTTTGGCTATGTGCTAGAAATGAAATTCAGTGCGGATTGGATGACAGGCACCCTAGGCACCCAGGATCGGCTTTAGTTTCACGTGTATCTCTTAAGCCGGCAGAGAAAACCCACCTGATATGCGCTCCACACAATTGAATAGAGACGCCGTTGATTTTCTATGGGAATTGCAGAAATGACTTCTAAGCCTCAAAATAATGACTTTTTTTCCTAAGGTGGTAGGAATGAAACTCAGTGCGGGCTGGATGGGGTCCCCCCTGGGCACCGCAGACCTAAGCTTGTTTAACTCCTACCTCTTAAAGGGACCGAGAAAAAATGACCTTTTCTGCACTCCAATGTAAGTCAATGGGGCGATTTTTTGGCTATGTGCTAGAAATGAAATTCAGTGCGGATTGGATGACAGGCACCCTAGGCACCCAGGATCGGCTTTAGTTTCACGTGTATCTCTTAAGCCGGCAGAGAAAACCCACCTGATATGCGCTCCACACAATTGAATAGAGACGCCGTTGATTTTCTATGGGAATTGCAGAAATGACTTCTAAGCCTCAAAATAATGACTTTTTTTCCTAAGGTGGTAGGAATGAAACTCAGTGCGGGCTGGATGGGGTCCCCCCTGGGCACCGCAGACCTAAGCTTGTTTAACTCCTACCTCTTAAAGGGACCGAGAAAAAATGACCTTTTCTGCACTCCAATGTAAGTCAATGGGGCGATTTTTTGGCTATGTGCTAGAAATGAAATTCAGTGCGGATTGGATGACAGGCACCCTAGGCACCCAGGATCGGCTTTAGTTTCACGTGTATCTCTTAAGCCGGCAGAGAAAACCCACCTGATATGCGCTCCACACAATTGAATAGAGACGCCGTTGATTTTCTATGGGAATTGCAGAAATGACTTCTAAGCCTCAAAATAATGACTTTTTTTCCTAAGGTGGTAGGAATGAAACTCAGTGCGGGCTGGATGGGGTCCCCCCTGGGCACCGCAGACCTAAGCTTGTTTAACTCCTACCTCTTAAAGGGACCGAGAAAAAATGACCTTTTCTGCACTCCAATGTAAGTCAATGGGGCGATTTTTTGGCTATGTGCTAGAAATGAAATTCAGTGCGGATTGGATGACAGGCACCCTAGGCACCCAGGATCGGCTTTAGTTTCACGTGTATCTCTTAAGCCGGCAGAGAAAACCCACCTGATATGCGCTCCACACAATTGAATAGAGACGCCGTTGATTTTCTATGGGAATTGCAGAAATGACTTCTAAGCCTCAAAATAATGACTTTTTTTCCTAAGGTGGTAGGAATGAAACTCAGTGCGGGCTGGATGGGGTCCCCCCTGGGCACCGCAGACCTAAGCTTGTTTAACTCCTACCTCTTAAAGGGACCGAGAAAAAATGACCTTTTCTGCACTCCAATGTAAGTCAATGGGGCGATTTTTTGGCTATGTGCTAGAAATGAAATTCAGTGCGGATTGGATGACAGGCACCCTAGGCACCCAGGATCGGCTTTAGTTTCACGTGTATCTCTTAAGCCGGCAGAGAAAACCCACCTGATATGCGCTCCACACAATTGAATAGAGACGCCGTTGATTTTCTATGGGAATTGCAGAAATGACTTCTAAGCCTCAAAATAATGACTTTTTTTCCTAAGGTGGTAGGAATGAAACTCAGTGCGGGCTGGATGGGGTCCCCCCTGGGCACCGCAGACCTAAGCTTGTTTAACTCCTACCTCTTAAAGGGACCGAGAAAAAATGACCTTTTCTGCACTCCAATGTAAGTCAATGGGGCGATTTTTTGGCTATGTGCTAGAAATGAAATTCAGTGCGGATTGGATGACAGGCACCCTAGGCACCCAGGATCGGCTTTAGTTTCACGTGTATCTCTTAAGCCGGCAGAGAAAACCCACCTGATATGCGCTCCACACAATTGAATAGAGACGCCGTTGATTTTCTATGGGAATTGCAGAAATGACTTCTAAGCCTCAAAATAATGACTTTTTTTCCTAAGGTGGTAGGAATGAAACTCAGTGCGGGCTGGATGGGGTCCCCCCTGGGCACCGCAGACCTAAGCTTGTTTAACTCCTACCTCTTAAAGGGACCGAGAAAAAATGACCTTTTCTGCACTCCAATGTAAGTCAATGGGGCGATTTTTTGGCTATGTGCTAGAAATGAAATTCAGTGCGGATTGGATGACAGGCACCCTAGGCACCCAGGATCGGCTTTAGTTTCACGTGTATCTCTTAAGCCGGCAGAGAAAACCCACCTGATATGCGCTCCACACAATTGAATAGAGACGCCGTTGATTTTCTATGGGAATTGCAGAAATGACTTCTAAGCCTCAAAATAATGACTTTTTTTCCTAAGGTGGTAGGAATGAAACTCAGTGCGGGCTGGATGGGGTCCCCCCTGGGCACCGCAGACCTAAGCTTGTTTAACTCCTACCTCTTAAAGGGACCGAGAAAAAATGACCTTTTCTGCACTCCAATGTAAGTCAATGGGGCGATTTTTTGGCTATGTGCTAGAAATGAAATTCAGTGCGGATTGGATGACAGGCACCCTAGGCACCCAGGATCGGCTTTAGTTTCACGTGTATCTCTTAAGCCGGCAGAGAAAACCCACCTGATATGCGCTCCACACAATTGAATAGAGACGCCGTTGATTTTCTATGGGAATTGCAGAAATGACTTCTAAGCCTCAAAATAATGACTTTTTTTCCTAAGGTGGTAGGAATGAAACTCAGTGCGGGCTGGATGGGGTCCCCCCTGGGCACCGCAGACCTAAGCTTGTTTAACTCCTACCTCTTAAAGGGACCGAGAAAAAATGACCTTTTCTGCACTCCAATGTAAGTCAATGGGGCGATTTTTTGGCTATGTGCTAGAAATGAAATTCAGTGCGGATTGGATGACAGGCACCCTAGGCACCCAGGATCGGCTTTAGTTTCACGTGTATCTCTTAAGCCGGCAGAGAAAACCCACCTGATATGCGCTCCACACAATTGAATAGAGACGCCGTTGATTTTCTATGGGAATTGCAGAAATGACTTCTAAGCCTCAAAATAATGACTTTTTTTCCTAAGGTGGTAGGAATGAAACTCAGTGCGGGCTGGATGGGGTCCCCCCTGGGCACCGCAGACCTAAGCTTGTTTAACTCCTACCTCTTAAAGGGACCGAGAAAAAATGACCTTTTCTGCACTCCAATGTAAGTCAATGGGGCGATTTTTTGGCTATGTGCTAGAAATGAAATTCAGTGCGGATTGGATGACAGGCACCCTAGGCACCCAGGATCGGCTTTAGTTTCACGTGTATCTCTTAAGCCGGCAGAGAAAACCCACCTGATATGCGCTCCACACAATTGAATAGAGACGCCGTTGATTTTCTATGGGAATTGCAGAAATGACTTCTAAGCCTCAAAATAATGACTTTTTTTCCTAAGGTGGTAGGAATGAAACTCAGTGCGGGCTGGATGGGGTCCCCCCTGGGCACCGCAGACCTAAGCTTGTTTAACTCCTACCTCTTAAAGGGACCGAGAAAAAATGACCTTTTCTGCACTCCAATGTAAGTCAATGGGGCGATTTTTTGGCTATGTGCTAGAAATGAAATTCAGTGCGGATTGGATGACAGGCACCCTAGGCACCCAGGATCGGCTTTAGTTTCACGTGTATCTCTTAAGCCGGCAGAGAAAACCCACCTGATATGCGCTCCACACAATTGAATAGAGACGCCGTTGATTTTCTATGGGAATTGCAGAAATGACTTCTAAGCCTCAAAATAATGACTTTTTTTCCTAAGGTGGTAGGAATGAAACTCAGTGCGGGCTGGATGGGGTCCCCCCTGGGCACCGCAGACCTAAGCTTGTTTAACTCCTACCTCTTAAAGGGACCGAGAAAAAATGACCTTTTCTGCACTCCAATGTAAGTCAATGGGGCGATTTTTTGGCTATGTGCTAGAAATGAAATTCAGTGCGGATTGGATGACAGGCACCCTAGGCACCCAGGATCGGCTTTAGTTTCACGTGTATCTCTTAAGCCGGCAGAGAAAACCCACCTGATATGCGCTCCACACAATTGAATAGAGACGCCGTTGATTTTCTATGGGAATTGCAGAAATGACTTCTAAGCCTCAAAATAATGACTTTTTTTCCTAAGGTGGTAGGAATGAAACTCAGTGCGGGCTGGATGGGGTCCCCCCTGGGCACCGCAGACCTAAGCTTGTTTAACTCCTACCTCTTAAAGGGACCGAGAAAAAATGACCTTTTCTGCACTCCAATGTAAGTCAATGGGGCGATTTTTTGGCTATGTGCTAGAAATGAAATTCAGTGCGGATTGGATGACAGGCACCCTAGGCACCCAGGATCGGCTTTAGTTTCACGTGTATCTCTTAAGCCGGCAGAGAAAACCCACCTGATATGCGCTCCACACAATTGAATAGAGACGCCGTTGATTTTCTATGGGAATTGCAGAAATGACTTCTAAGCCTCAAAATAATGACTTTTTTTCCTAAGGTGGTAGGAATGAAACTCAGTGCGGGCTGGATGGGGTCCCCCCTGGGCACCGCAGACCTAAGCTTGTTTAACTCCTACCTCTTAAAGGGACCGAGAAAAAATGACCTTTTCTGCACTCCAATGTAAGTCAATGGGGCGATTTTTTGGCTATGTGCTAGAAATGAAATTCAGTGCGGATTGGATGACAGGCACCCTAGGCACCCAGGATCGGCTTTAGTTTCACGTGTATCTCTTAAGCCGGCAGAGAAAACCCACCTGATATGCGCTCCACACAATTGAATAGAGACGCCGTTGATTTTCTATGGGAATTGCAGAAATGACTTCTAAGCCTCAAAATAATGACTTTTTTTCCTAAGGTGGTAGGAATGAAACTCAGTGCGGGCTGGATGGGGTCCCCCCTGGGCACCGCAGACCTAAGCTTGTTTAACTCCTACCTCTTAAAGGGACCGAGAAAAAATGACCTTTTCTGCACTCCAATGTAAGTCAATGGGGCGATTTTTTGGCTATGTGCTAGAAATGAAATTCAGTGCGGATTGGATGACAGGCACCCTAGGCACCCAGGATCGGCTTTAGTTTCACGTGTATCTCTTAAGCCGGCAGAGAAAACCCACCTGATATGCGCTCCACACAATTGAATAGAGACGCCGTTGATTTTCTATGGGAATTGCAGAAATGACTTCTAAGCCTCAAAATAATGACTTTTTTTCCTAAGGTGGTAGGAATGAAACTCAGTGCGGGCTGGATGGGGTCCCCCCTGGGCACCGCAGACCTAAGCTTGTTTAACTCCTACCTCTTAAAGGGACCGAGAAAAAATGACCTTTTCTGCACTCCAATGTAAGTCAATGGGGCGATTTTTTGGCTATGTGCTAGAAATGAAATTCAGTGCGGATTGGATGACAGGCACCCTAGGCACCCAGGATCGGCTTTAGTTTCACGTGTATCTCTTAAGCCGGCAGAGAAAACCCACCTGATATGCGCTCCACACAATTGAATAGAGACGCCGTTGATTTTCTATGGGAATTGCAGAAATGACTTCTAAGCCTCAAAATAATGACTTTTTTTCCTAAGGTGGTAGGAATGAAACTCAGTGCGGGCTGGATGGGGTCCCCCCTGGGCACCGCAGACCTAAGCTTGTTTAACTCCTACCTCTTAAAGGGACCGAGAAAAAATGACCTTTTCTGCACTCCAATGTAAGTCAATGGGGCGATTTTTTGGCTATGTGCTAGAAATGAAATTCAGTGCGGATTGGATGACAGGCACCCTAGGCACCCAGGATCGGCTTTAGTTTCACGTGTATCTCTTAAGCCGGCAGAGAAAACCCACCTGATATGCGCTCCACACAATTGAATAGAGACGCCGTTGATTTTCTATGGGAATTGCAGAAATGACTTCTAAGCCTCAAAATAATGACTTTTTTTCCTAAGGTGGTAGGAATGAAACTCAGTGCGGGCTGGATGGGGTCCCCCCTGGGCACCGCAGACCTAAGCTTGTTTAACTCCTACCTCTTAAAGGGACCGAGAAAAAATGACCTTTTCTGCACTCCAATGTAAGTCAATGGGGCGATTTTTTGGCTATGTGCTAGAAATGAAATTCAGTGCGGATTGGATGACAGGCACCCTAGGCACCCAGGATCGGCTTTAGTTTCACGTGTATCTCTTAAGCCGGCAGAGAAAACCCACCTGATATGCGCTCCACACAATTGAATAGAGACGCCGTTGATTTTCTATGGGAATTGCAGAAATGACTTCTAAGCCTCAAAATAATGACTTTTTTTCCTAAGGTGGTAGGAATGAAACTCAGTGCGGGCTGGATGGGGTCCCCCCTGGGCACCGCAGACCTAAGCTTGTTTAACTCCTACCTCTTAAAGGGACCGAGAAAAAATGACCTTTTCTGCACTCCAATGTAAGTCAATGGGGCGATTTTTTGGCTATGTGCTAGAAATGAAATTCAGTGCGGATTGGATGACAGGCACCCTAGGCACCCAGGATCGGCTTTAGTTTCACGTGTATCTCTTAAGCCGGCAGAGAAAACCCACCTGATATGCGCTCCACACAATTGAATAGAGACGCCGTTGATTTTCTATGGGAATTGCAGAAATGACTTCTAAGCCTCAAAATAATGACTTTTTTTCCTAAGGTGGTAGGAATGAAACTCAGTGCGGGCTGGATGGGGTCCCCCCTGGGCACCGCAGACCTAAGCTTGTTTAACTCCTACCTCTTAAAGGGACCGAGAAAAAATGACCTTTTCTGCACTCCAATGTAAGTCAATGGGGCGATTTTTTGGCTATGTGCTAGAAATGAAATTCAGTGCGGATTGGATGACAGGCACCCTAGGCACCCAGGATCGGCTTTAGTTTCACGTGTATCTCTTAAGCCGGCAGAGAAAACCCACCTGATATGCGCTCCACACAATTGAATAGAGACGCCGTTGATTTTCTATGGGAATTGCAGAAATGACTTCTAAGCCTCAAAATAATGACTTTTTTTCCTAAGGTGGTAGGAATGAAACTCAGTGCGGGCTGGATGGGGTCCCCCCTGGGCACCGCAGACCTAAGCTTGTTTAACTCCTACCTCTTAAAGGGACCGAGAAAAAATGACCTTTTCTGCACTCCAATGTAAGTCAATGGGGCGATTTTTTGGCTATGTGCTAGAAATGAAATTCAGTGCGGATTGGATGACAGGCACCCTAGGCACCCAGGATCGGCTTTAGTTTCACGTGTATCTCTTAAGCCGGCAGAGAAAACCCACCTGATATGCGCTCCACACAATTGAATAGAGACGCCGTTGATTTTCTATGGGAATTGCAGAAATGACTTCTAAGCCTCAAAATAATGACTTTTTTTCCTAAGGTGGTAGGAATGAAACTCAGTGCGGGCTGGATGGGGTCCCCCCTGGGCACCGCAGACCTAAGCTTGTTTAACTCCTACCTCTTAAAGGGACCGAGAAAAAATGACCTTTTCTGCACTCCAATGTAAGTCAATGGGGCGATTTTTTGGCTATGTGCTAGAAATGAAATTCAGTGCGGATTGGATGACAGGCACCCTAGGCACCCAGGATCGGCTTTAGTTTCACGTGTATCTCTTAAGCCGTCAGAGAAAACCCACCTGATATGCGCTCCACACAATTGAATAGAGACGCCGTTGATTTTCTATGGGAATTGCAGAAATGACTTCTAAGCCTCAAAATAATGACTTTTTTTCCTAAGGTGGTAGGAATGAAACTCAGTGCGGGCTGGATGGGGTTCCCCCTGGGCACCGCAGACCTAAGCTTGTTTAACTCCTACCTCTTAAAGGGACCGAGAAAAAATGACCTTTTCTGCACTCCAATGTAAGTCAATGGGGCGATTTTTTGGCTATGTGCTAGAAATGAAATTCAGTGCGGATTGGATGACAGGCACCCTAGGCACCCAGGATCGGCTTTAGTTTCACGTGTATCTCTTAAGCCGGCAGAGAAAACCCACCTGATATGCGCTCCACACAATTGAATAGAGACGCCGTTGATTTTCTATGGGAATTGCAGAAATGACTTCTAAGCCTCAAAATAATGACTTTTTTTCCTAAGGTGGTAGGAATGAAACTCAGTGCGGGCTGGATGGGGTCCCCCCTGGGCACCGCAGACCTAAGCTTGTTTAACTCCTACCTCTTAAAGGGACCGAGAAAAAATGACCTTTTCTGCACTCCAATGTAAGTCAATGGGGCGATTTTTTGGCTATGTGCTAGAAATGAAATTCAGTGCGGATTGGATGACAGGCACCCTAGGCACCCAGGATCGGCTTTAGTTTCACGTGTATCTCTTAAGCCGGCAGAGAAAACCCACCTGATATGCGCTCCACACAATTGAATAGAGACGCCGTTGATTTTCTATGGGAATTGCAGAAATGACTTCTAAGCCTCAAAATAATGACTTTTTTTCCTAAGGTGGTAGGAATGAAACTCAGTGCGGGCTGGATGGGGTCCCCCCTGGGCACCGCAGACCTAAGCTTGTTTAACTCCTACCTCTTAAAGGGACCGAGAAAAAATGACCTTTTCTGCACTCCAATGTAAGTCAATGGGGCGATTTTTTGGCTATGTGCTAGAAATGAAATTCAGTGCGGATTGGATGACAGGCACCCTAGGCACCCAGGATCGGCTTTAGTTTCACGTGTATCTCTTAAGCCGGCAGAGAAAACCCACCTGATATGCGCTCCACACAATTGAATAGAGACGCCGTTGATTTTCTATGGGAATTGCAGAAATGACTTCTAAGCCTCAAAATAATGACTTTTTTTCCTAAGGTGGTAGGAATGAAACTCAGTGCGGGCTGGATGGGGTCCCCCCTGGGCACCGCAGACCTAAGCTTGTTTAACTCCTACCTCTTAAAGGGACCGAGAAAAAATGACCTTTTCTGCACTCCAATGTAAGTCAATGGGGCGATTTTTTGGCTATGTGCTAGAAATGAAATTCAGTGCGGATTGGATGACAGGCACCCTAGGCACCCAGGATCGGCTTTAGTTTCACGTGTATCTCTTAAGCCGGCAGAGAAAACCCACCTGATATGCGCTCCACACAATTGAATAGAGACGCCGTTGATTTTCTATGGGAATTGCAGAAATGACTTCTAAGCCTCAAAATAATGACTTTTTTTCCTAAGGTGGTAGGAATGAAACTCAGTGCGGGCTGGATGGGGTCCCCCCTGGGCACCGCAGACCTAAGCTTGTTTAACTCCTACCTCTTAAAGGGACCGAGAAAAAATGACCTTTTCTGCACTCCAATGTAAGTCAATGGGGCGATTTTTTGGCTATGTGCTAGAAATGAAATTCAGTGCGGATTGGATGACAGGCACCCTAGGCACCCAGGATCGGCTTTAGTTTCACGTGTATCTCTTAAGCCGGCAGAGAAAACCCACCTGATATGCGCTCCACACAATTGAATAGAGACGCCGTTGATTTTCTATGGGAATTGCAGAAATGACTTCTAAGCCTCAAAATAATGACTTTTTTTCCTAAGGTGGTAGGAATGAAACTCAGTGCGGGCTGGATGGGGTCCCCCCTGGGCACCGCAGACCTAAGCTTGTTTAACTCCTACCTCTTAAAGGGACCGAGAAAAAATGACCTTTTCTGCACTCCAATGTAAGTCAATGGGGCGATTTTTTGGCTATGTGCTAGAAATGAAATTCAGTGCGGATTGGATGACAGGCACCCTAGGCACCCAGGATCGGCTTTAGTTTCACGTGTATCTCTTAAGCCGGCAGAGAAAACCCACCTGATATGCGCTCCACACAATTGAATAGAGACGCCGTTGATTTTCTATGGGAATTGCAGAAATGACTTCTAAGCCTCAAAATAATGACTTTTTTTCCTAAGGTGGTAGGAATGAAACTCAGTGCGGGCTGGATGGGGTCCCCCCTGGGCACCGCAGACCTAAGCTTGTTTAACTCCTACCTCTTAAAGGGACCGAGAAAAAATGACCTTTTCTGCACTCCAATGTAAGTCAATGGGGCGATTTTTTGGCTATGTGCTAGAAATGAAATTCAGTGCGGATTGGATGACAGGCACCCTAGGCACCCAGGATCGGCTTTAGTTTCACGTGTATCTCTTAAGCCGGCAGAGAAAACCCACCTGATATGCGCTCCACACAATTGAATAGAGACGCCGTTGATTTTCTATGGGAATTGCAGAAATGACTTCTAAGCCTCAAAATAATGACTTTTTTTCCTAAGGTGGTAGGAATGAAACTCAGTGCGGGCTGGATGGGGTCCCCCCTGGGCACCGCAGACCTAAGCTTGTTTAACTCCTACCTCTTAAAGGGACCGAGAAAAAATGACCTTTTCTGCACTCCAATGTAAGTCAATGGGGCGATTTTTTGGCTATGTGCTAGAAATGAAATTCAGTGCGGATTGGATGACAGGCACCCTAGGCACCCAGGATCGGCTTTAGTTTCACGTGTATCTCTTAAGCCGGCAGAGAAAACCCACCTGATATGCGCTCCACACAATTGAATAGAGACGCCGTTGATTTTCTATGGGAATTGCAGAAATGACTTCTAAGCCTCAAAATAATGACTTTTTTTCCTAAGGTGGTAGGAATGAAACTCAGTGCGGGCTGGATGGGGTCCCCCCTGGGCACCGCAGACCTAAGCTTGTTTAACTCCTACCTCTTAAAGGGACCGAGAAAAAATGACCTTTTCTGCACTCCAATGTAAGTCAATGGGGCGATTTTTTGGCTATGTGCTAGAAATGAAATTCAGTGCGGATTGGATGACAGGCACCCTAGGCACCCAGGATCGGCTTTAGTTTCACGTGTATCTCTTAAGCCGGCAGAGAAAACCCACCTGATATGCGCTCCACACAATTGAATAGAGACGCCGTTGATTTTCTATGGGAATTGCAGAAATGACTTCTAAGCCTCAAAATAATGACTTTTTTTCCTAAGGTGGTAGGAATGAAACTCAGTGCGGGCTGGATGGGGTCCCCCCTGGGCACCGCAGACCTAAGCTTGTTTAACTCCTACCTCTTAAAGGGACCGAGAAAAAATGACCTTTTCTGCACTCCAATGTAAGTCAATGGGGCGATTTTTTGGCTATGTGCTAGAAATGAAATTCAGTGCGGATTGGATGACAGGCACCCTAGGCACCCAGGATCTGCTTTAGTTTCACGTGTATCTCTTAAGCCGGCAGAGAAAACCCACCTGATATGCGCTCCACACAATTGAATAGAGACGCCGTTGATTTTCTATGGGAATTGCAGAAATGACTTCTAAGCCTCAAAATAATGACTTTTTTTCCTAAGGTGGTAGGAATGAAACTCAGTGCGGGCTGGATGGGGTCCCCCCTGGGCACCGCAGACCTAAGCTTGTTTAACTCCTACCTCTTAAAGGGACCGAGAAAAAATGACCTTTTCTGCACTCCAATGTAAGTCAATGGGGCGATTTTTTGGCTATGTGCTAGAAATGAAATTCAGTGCGGATTGGATGACAGGCACCCTAGGCACCCAGGATCGGCTTTAGTTTCACGTGTATCTCTTAAGCCGGCAGAGAAAACCCACCTGATATGCGCTCCACACAATTGAATAGAGACGCCGTTGATTTTCTATGGGAATTGCAGAAATGACTTCTAAGCCTCAAAATAATGACTTTTTTTCCTAAGGTGGTAGGAATGAAACTCAGTGCGGGCTGGATGGGGTCCCCCCTGGGCACCGCAGACCTAAGCTTGTTTAACTCCTACCTCTTAAAGGGACCGAGAAAAAATGACCTTTTCTGCACTCCAATGTAAGTCAATGGGGCGATTTTTTGGCTATGTGCTAGAAATGAAATTCAGTGCGGATTGGATGACAGGCACCCTAGGCACCCAGGATCGGCTTTAGTTTCACGTGTATCTCTTAAGCCGGCAGAGAAAACCCACCTGATATGCGCTCCACACAATTGAATAGAGACGCCGTTGATTTTCTATGGGAATTGCAGAAATGACTTCTAAGCCTCAAAATAATGACTTTTTTTCCTAAGGTGGTAGGAATGAAACTCAGTGCGGGCTGGATGGGGTCCCCCCTGGGCACCGCAGACCTAAGCTTGTTTAACTCCTACCTCTTAAAGGGACCGAGAAAAAATGACCTTTTCTGCACTCCAATGTAAGTCAATGGGGCGATTTTTTGGCTATGTGCTAGAAATGAAATTCAGTGCGGATTGGATGACAGGCACCCTAGGCACCCAGGATCGGCTTTAGTTTCACGTGTATCTCTTAAGCCGGCAGAGAAAACCCACCTGATATGCGCTCCACACAATTGAATAGAGACGCCGTTGATTTTCTATGGGAATTGCAGAAATGACTTCTAAGCCTCAAAATAATGACTTTTTTTCCTAAGGTGGTAGGAATGAAACTCAGTGCGGGCTGGATGGGGTCCCCCCTGGGCACCGCAGACCTAAGCTTGTTTAACTCCTACCTCTTAAAGGGACCGAGAAAAAATGACCTTTTCTGCACTCCAATGTAAGTCAATGGGGCGATTTTTTGGCTATGTGCTAGAAATGAAATTCAGTGCGGATTGGATGACAGGCACCCTAGGCACCCAGGATCGGCTTTAGTTTCACGTGTATCTCTTAAGCCGGCAGAGAAAACCCACCTGATATGCGCTCCACACAATTGAATAGAGACGCCGTTGATTTTCTATGGGAATTGCAGAAATGACTTCTAAGCCTCAAAATAATGACTTTTTTTCCTAAGGTGGTAGGAATGAAACTCAGTGCGGGCTGGATGGGGTCCCCCCTGGGCACCGCAGACCTAAGCTTGTTTAACTCCTACCTCTTAAAGGGACCGAGAAAAAATGACCTTTTCTGCACTCCAATGTAAGTCAATGGGGCGATTTTTTGGCTATGTGCTAGAAATGAAATTCAGTGCGGATTGGATGACAGGCACCCTAGGCACCCAGGATCGGCTTTAGTTTCACGTGTATCTCTTAAGCCGGCAGAGAAAACCCACCTGATATGCGCTCCACACAATTGAATAGAGACGCCGTTGATTTTCTATGGGAATTGCAGAAATGACTTCTAAGCCTCAAAATAATGACTTTTTTTCCTAAGGTGGTAGGAATGAAACTCAGTGCGGGCTGGATGGGGTCCCCCCTGGGCACCGCAGACCTAAGCTTGTTTAACTCCTACCTCTTAAAGGGACCGAGAAAAAATGACCTTTTCTGCACTCCAATGTAAGTCAATGGGGCGATTTTTTGGCTATGTGCTAGAAATGAAATTCAGTGCGGATTGGATGACAGGCACCCTAGGCACCCAGGATCGGCTTTAGTTTCACGTGTATCTCTTAAGCCGGCAGAGAAAACCCACCTGATATGCGCTCCACACAATTGAATAGAGACGCCGTTGATTTTCTATGGGAATTGCAGAAATGACTTCTAAGCCTCAAAATAATGACTTTTTTTCCTAAGGTGGTAGGAATGAAACTCAGTGCGGGCTGGATGGGGTCCCCCCTGGGCACCGCAGACCTAAGCTTGTTTAACTCCTACCTCTTAAAGGGACCGAGAAAAAATGACCTTTTCTGCACTCCAATGTAAGTCAATGGGGCGATTTTTTGGCTATGTGCTAGAAATGAAATTCAGTGCGGATTGGATGACAGGCACCCTAGGCACCCAGGATCGGCTTTAGTTTCACGTGTATCTCTTAAGCCGGCAGAGAAAACCCACCTGATATGCGCTCCACACAATTGAATAGAGACGCCGTTGATTTTCTATGGGAATTGCAGAAATGACTTCTAAGCCTCAAAATAATGACTTTTTTTCCTAAGGTGGTAGGAATGAAACTCAGTGCGGGCTGGATGGGGTCCCCCCTGGGCACCGCAGACCTAAGCTTGTTTAACTCCTACCTCTTAAAGGGACCGAGAAAAAATGACCTTTTCTGCACTCCAATGTAAGTCAATGGGGCGATTTTTTGGCTATGTGCTAGAAATGAAATTCAGTGCGGATTGGATGACAGGCACCCTAGGCACCCAGGATCGGCTTTAGTTTCACGTGTATCTCTTAAGCCGGCAGAGAAAACCCACCTGATATGCGCTCCACACAATTGAATAGAGACGCCGTTGATTTTCTATGGGAATTGCAGAAATGACTTCTAAGCCTCAAAATAATGACTTTTTTTCCTAAGGTGGTAGGAATGAAACTCAGTGCGGGCTGGATGGGGTCCCCCCTGGGCACCGCAGACCTAAGCTTGTTTAACTCCTACCTCTTAAAGGGACCGAGAAAAAATGACCTTTTCTGCACTCCAATGTAAGTCAATGGGGCGATTTTTTGGCTATGTGCTAGAAATGAAATTCAGTGCGGATTGGATGACAGGCACCCTAGGCACCCAGGATCGGCTTTAGTTTCACGTGTATCTCTTAAGCCGGCAGAGAAAACCCACCTGATATGCGCTCCACACAATTGAATAGAGACGCCGTTGATTTTCTATGGGAATTGCAGAAATGACTTCTAAGCCTCAAAATAATGACTTTTTTTCCTAAGGTGGTAGGAATGAAACTCAGTGCGGGCTGGATGGGGTCCCCCCTGGGCACCGCAGACCTAAGCTTGTTTAACTCCTACCTCTTAAAGGGACCGAGAAAAAATGACCTTTTCTGCACTCCAATGTAAGTCAATGGGGCGATTTTTTGGCTATGTGCTAGAAATGAAATTCAGTGCGGATTGGATGACAGGCACCCTAGGCACCCAGGATCGGCTTTAGTTTCACGTGTATCTCTTAAGCCGGCAGAGAAAACCCACCTGATATGCGCTCCACACAATTGAATAGAGACGCCGTTGATTTTCTATGGGAATTGCAGAAATGACTTCTAAGCCTCAAAATAATGACTTTTTTTCCTAAGGTGGTAGGAATGAAACTCAGTGCGGGCTGGATGGGGTCCCCCCTGGGCACCGCAGACCTAAGCTTGTTTAACTCCTACCTCTTAAAGGGACCGAGAAAAAATGACCTTTTCTGCACTCCAATGTAAGTCAATGGGGCGATTTTTTGGCTATGTGCTAGAAATGAAATTCAGTGCGGATTGGATGACAGGCACCCTAGGCACCCAGGATCGGCTTTAGTTTCACGTGTATCTCTTAAGCCGGCAGAGAAAACCCACCTGATATGCGCTCCACACAATTGAATAGAGACGCCGTTGATTTTCTATGGGAATTGCAGAAATGACTTCTAAGCCTCAAAATAATGACTTTTTTTCCTAAGGTGGTAGGAATGAAACTCAGTGCGGGCTGGATGGGGTCCCCCCTGGGCACCGCAGACCTAAGCTTGTTTAACTCCTACCTCTTAAAGGGACCGAGAAAAAATGACCTTTTCTGCACTCCAATGTAAGTCAATGGGGCGATTTTTTGGCTATGTGCTAGAAATGAAATTCAGTGCGGATTGGATGACAGGCACCCTAGGCACCCAGGATCGGCTTTAGTTTCACGTGTATCTCTTAAGCCGGCAGAGAAAACCCACCTGATATGCGCTCCACACAATTGAATAGAGACGCCGTTGATTTTCTATGGGAATTGCAGAAATGACTTCTAAGCCTCAAAATAATGACTTTTTTTCCTAAGGTGGTAGGAATGAAACTCAGTGCGGGCTGGATGGGGTCCCCCCTGGGCACCGCAGACCTAAGCTTGTTTAACTCCTACCTCTTAAAGGGACCGAGAAAAAATGACCTTTTCTGCACTCCAATGTAAGTCAATGGGGCGATTTTTTGGCTATGTGCTAGAAATGAAATTCAGTGCGGATTGGATGACAGGCACCCTAGGCACCCAGGATCGGCTTTAGTTTCACGTGTATCTCTTAAGCCGGCAGAGAAAACCCACCTGATATGCGCTCCACACAATTGAATAGAGACGCCGTTGATTTTCTATGGGAATTGCAGAAATGACTTCTAAGCCTCAAAATAATGACTTTTTTTCCTAAGGTGGTAGGAATGAAACTCAGTGCGGGCTGGATGGGGTCCCCCCTGGGCACCGCAGACCTAAGCTTGTTTAACTCCTACCTCTTAAAGGGACCGAGAAAAAATGACCTTTTCTGCACTCCAATGTAAGTCAATGGGGCGATTTTTTGGCTATGTGCTAGAAATGAAATTCAGTGCGGATTGGATGACAGGCACCCTAGGCACCCAGGATCGGCTTTAGTTTCACGTGTATCTCTTAAGCCGGCAGAGAAAACCCACCTGATATGCGCTCCACACAATTGAATAGAGACGCCGTTGATTTTCTATGGGAATTGCAGAAATGACTTCTAAGCCTCAAAATAATGACTTTTTTTCCTAAGGTGGTAGGAATGAAACTCAGTGCGGGCTGGATGGGGTCCCCCCTGGGCACCGCAGACCTAAGCTTGTTTAACTCCTACCTCTTAAAGGGACCGAGAAAAAATGACCTTTTCTGCACTCCAATGTAAGTCAATGGGGCGATTTTTTGGCTATGTGCTAGAAATGAAATTCAGTGCGGATTGGATGACAGGCACCCTAGGCACCCAGGATCGGCTTTAGTTTCACGTGTATCTCTTAAGCCGGCAGAGAAAACCCACCTGATATGCGCTCCACACAATTGAATAGAGACGCCGTTGATTTTCTATGGGAATTGCAGAAATGACTTCTAAGCCTCAAAATAATGACTTTTTTTCCTAAGGTGGTAGGAATGAAACTCAGTGCGGGCTGGATGGGGTCCCCCCTGGGCACCGCAGACCTAAGCTTGTTTAACTCCTACCTCTTAAAGGGACCGAGAAAAAATGACCTTTTCTGCACTCCAATGTAAGTCAATGGGGCGATTTTTTGGCTATGTGCTAGAAATGAAATTCAGTGCGGATTGGATGACAGGCACCCTAGGCACCCAGGATCGGCTTTAGTTTCACGTGTATCTCTTAAGCCGGCAGAGAAAACCCACCTGATATGCGCTCCACACAATTGAATAGAGACGCCGTTGATTTTCTATGGGAATTGCAGAAATGACTTCTAAGCCTCAAAATAATGACTTTTTTTCCTAAGGTGGTAGGAATGAAACTCAGTGCGGGCTGGATGGGGTCCCCCCTGGGCACCGCAGACCTAAGCTTGTTTAACTCCTACCTCTTAAAGGGACCGAGAAAAAATGACCTTTTCTGCACTCCAATGTAAGTCAATGGGGCGATTTTTTGGCTATGTGCTAGAAATGAAATTCAGTGCGGATTGGATGACAGGCACCCTAGGCACCCAGGATCGGCTTTAGTTTCACGTGTATCTCTTAAGCCGGCAGAGAAAACCCACCTGATATGCGCTCCACACAATTGAATAGAGACGCCGTTGATTTTCTATGGGAATTGCAGAAATGACTTCTAAGCCTCAAAATAATGACTTTTTTTCCTAAGGTGGTAGGAATGAAACTCAGTGCGGGCTGGATGGGGTCCCCCCTGGGCACCGCAGACCTAAGCTTGTTTAACTCCTACCTCTTAAAGGGACCGAGAAAAAATGACCTTTTCTGCACTCCAATGTAAGTCAATGGGGCGATTTTTTGGCTATGTGCTAGAAATGAAATTCAGTGCGGATTGGATGACAGGCACCCTAGGCACCCAGGATCGGCTTTAGTTTCACGTGTATCTCTTAAGCCGGCAGAGAAAACCCACCTGATATGCGCTCCACACAATTGAATAGAGACGCCGTTGATTTTCTATGGGAATTGCAGAAATGACTTCTAAGCCTCAAAATAATGACTTTTTTTCCTAAGGTGGTAGGAATGAAACTCAGTGCGGGCTGGATGGGGTCCCCCCTGGGCACCGCAGACCTAAGCTTGTTTAACTCCTACCTCTTAAAGGGACCGAGAAAAAATGACCTTTTCTGCACTCCAATGTAAGTCAATGGGGCGATTTTTTGGCTATGTGCTAGAAATGAAATGCAGTGCGGATTGGATGACAGGCACCCTAGGCACCCAGGATCGGCTTTAGTTTCACGTGTATCTCTTAAGCCGGCAGAGAAAACCCACCTGATATGCGCTCCACACAATTGAATAGAGACGCCGTTGATTTTCTATGGGAATTGCAGAAATGACTTCTAAGCCTCAAAATAATGACTTTTTTTCCTAAGGTGGTAGGAATGAAACTCAGTGCGGGCTGGATGGGGTCCCCCCTGGGCACCGCAGACCTCAGCTTGTTTAACTCCTACCTCTTAAAGGGACCGAGAAAAAATGACCTTTTCTGCACTCCAATGTAAGTCAATGGGGCGATTTTTTGGCTATGTGCTAGAAATGAAATTCAGTGCGGATTGGATGACAGGCACCCTAGGCACCCAGGATCGGCTTTAGTTTCACGTGTATCTCTTAAGCCGGCAGAGAAAACCCACCTGATATGCGCTCCACACAATTGAATAGAGACGCCGTTGATTTTCTATGGGAATTGCAGAAATGACTTCTAAGCCTCAAAATAATGACTTTTTTTCCTAAGGTGGTAGGAATGAAACTCAGTGCGGGCTGGATGGGGTCCCCCCTGGGCACCGCAGACCTAAGCTTGTTTAACTCCTACCTCTTAAAGGGACCGAGAAAAAATGACCTTTTCTGCACTCCAATGTAAGTCAATGGGGCGATTTTTTGGCTATGTGCTAGAAATGAAATTCAGTGCGGATTGGATGACAGGCACCCTAGGCACCCAGGATCGGCTTTAGTTTCACGTGTATCTCTTAAGCCGGCAGAGAAAACCCACCTGATATGCGCTCCACACAATTGAATAGAGACGCCGTTGATTTTCTATGGGAATTGCAGAAATGACTTCTAAGCCTCAAAATAATGACTTTTTTTCCTAAGGTGGTAGGAATGAAACTCAGTGCGGGCTGGATGGGGTCCCCCCTGGGCACCGCAGACCTAAGCTTGTTTAACTCCTACCTCTTAAAGGGACCGAGAAAAAATGACCTTTTCTGCACTCCAATGTAAGTCAATGGGGCGATTTTTTGGCTATGTGCTAGAAATGAAATTCAGTGCGGATTGGATGACAGGCACCCTAGGCACCCAGGATCGGCTTTAGTTTCACGTGTATCTCTTAAGCCGGCAGAGAAAACCCACCTGATATGCGCTCCACACAATTGAATAGAGACGCCGTTGATTTTCTATGGGAATTGCAGAAATGACTTCTAAGCCTCAAAATAATGACTTTTTTTCCTAAGGTGGTAGGAATGAAACTCAGTGCGGGCTGGATGGGGTCCCCCCTGGGCACCGCAGACCTAAGCTTGTTTAACTCCTACCTCTTAAAGGGACCGAGAAAAAATGACCTTTTCTGCACTCCAATGTAAGTCAATGGGGCGATTTTTTGGCTATGTGCTAGAAATGAAATTCAGTGCGGATTGGATGACAGGCACCCTAGGCACCCAGGATCGGCTTTAGTTTCACGTGTATCTCTTAAGCCGGCAGAGAAAACCCACCTGATATGCGCTCCACACAATTGAATAGAGACGCCGTTGATTTTCTATGGGAATTGCAGAAATGACTTCTAAGCCTCAAAATAATGACTTTTTTTCCTAAGGTGGTAGGAATGAAACTCAGTGCGGGCTGGATGGGGTCCCCCCTGGGCACCGCAGACCTAAGCTTGTTTAACTCCTACCTCTTAAAGGGACCGAGAAAAAATGACCTTTTCTGCACTCCAATGTAAGTCAATGGGGCGATTTTTTGGCTATGTGCTAGAAATGAAATTCAGTGCGGATTGGATGACAGGCACCCTAGGCACCCAGGATCGGCTTTAGTTTCACGTGTATCTCTTAAGCCGGCAGAGAAAACCCACCTGATATGCGCTCCACACAATTGAATAGAGACGCCGTTGATTTTCTATGGGAATTGCAGAAATGACTTCTAAGCCTCAAAATAATGACTTTTTTTCCTAAGGTGGTAGGAATGAAACTCAGTGCGGGCTGGATGGGGTCCCCCCTGGGCACCGCAGACCTAAGCTTGTTTAACTCCTACCTCTTAAAGGGACCGAGAAAAAATGACCTTTTCTGCACTCCAATGTAAGTCAATGGGGCGATTTTTTGGCTATGTGCTAGAAATGAAATTCAGTGCGGATTGGATGACAGGCACCCTAGGCACCCAGGATCGGCTTTAGTTTCACGTGTATCTCTTAAGCCGGCAGAGAAAACCCACCTGATATGCGCTCCACACAATTGAATAGAGACGCCGTTGATTTTCTATGGGAATTGCAGAAATGACTTCTAAGCCTCAAAATAATGACTTTTTTTCCTAAGGTGGTAGGAATGAAACTCAGTGCGGGCTGGATGGGGTCCCCCCTGGGCACCGCAGACCTAAGCTTGTTTAACTCCTACCTCTTAAAGGGACCGAGAAAAAATGACCTTTTCTGCACTCCAATGTAAGTCAATGGGGCGATTTTTTGGCTATGTGCTAGAAATGAAATTCAGTGCGGATTGGATGACAGGCACCCTAGGCACCCAGGATCGGCTTTAGTTTCACGTGTATCTCTTAAGCCGGCAGAGAAAACCCACCTGATATGCGCTCCACACAATTGAATAGAGACGCCGTTGATTTTCTATGGGAATTGCAGAAATGACTTCTAAGCCTCAAAATAATGACTTTTTTTCCTAAGGTGGTAGGAATGAAACTCAGTGCGGGCTGGATGGGGTCCCCCCTGGGCACCGCAGACCTAAGCTTGTTTAACTCCTACCTCTTAAAGGGACCGAGAAAAAATGACCTTTTCTGCACTCCAATGTAAGTCAATGGGGCGATTTTTTGGCTATGTGCTAGAAATGAAATTCAGTGCGGATTGGATGACAGGCACCCTAGGCACCCAGGATCGGCTTTAGTTTCACGTGTATCTCTTAAGCCGGCAGAGAAAACCCACCTGATATGCGCTCCACACAATTGAATAGAGACGCCGTTGATTTTCTATGGGAATTGCAGAAATGACTTCTAAGCCTCAAAATAATGACTTTTTTTCCTAAGGTGGTAGGAATGAAACTCAGTGCGGGCTGGATGGGGTCCCCCCTGGGCACCGCAGACCTAAGCTTGTTTAACTCCTACCTCTTAAAGGGACCGAGAAAAAATGACCTTTTCTGCACTCCAATGTAAGTCAATGGGGCGATTTTTTGGCTATGTGCTAGAAATGAAATTCAGTGCGGATTGGATGACAGGCACCCTAGGCACCCAGGATCGGCTTTAGTTTCACGTGTATCTCTTAAGCCGGCAGAGAAAACCCACCTGATATGCGCTCCACACAATTGAATAGAGACGCCGTTGATTTTCTATGGGAATTGCAGAAATGACTTCTAAGCCTCAAAATAATGACTTTTTTTCCTAAGGTGGTAGGAATGAAACTCAGTGCGGGCTGGATGGGGTCCCCCCTGGGCACCGCAGACCTAAGCTTGTTTAACTCCTACCTCTTAAAGGGACCGAGAAAAAATGACCTTTTCTGCACTCCAATGTAAGTCAATGGGGCGATTTTTTGGCTATGTGCTAGAAATGAAATTCAGTGCGGATTGGATGACAGGCACCCTAGGCACCCAGGATCGGCTTTAGTTTCACGTGTATCTCTTAAGCCGGCAGAGAAAACCCACCTGATATGCGCTCCACACAATTGAATAGAGACGCCGTTGATTTTCTATGGGAATTGCAGAAATGACTTCTAAGCCTCAAAATAATGACTTTTTTTCCTAAGGTGGTAGGAATGAAACTCAGTGCGGGCTGGATGGGGTCCCCCCTGGGCACCGCAGACCTAAGCTTGTTTAACTCCTACCTCTTAAAGGGACCGAGAAAAAATGACCTTTTCTGCACTCCAATGTAAGTCAATGGGGCGATTTTTTGGCTATGTGCTAGAAATGAAATTCAGTGCGGATTGGATGACAGGCACCCTAGGCACCCAGGATCGGCTTTAGTTTCACGTGTATCTCTTAAGCCGGCAGAGAAAACCCACCTGATATGCGCTCCACACAATTGAATAGAGACGCCGTTGATTTTCTATGGGAATTGCAGAAATGACTTCTAAGCCTCAAAATAATGACTTTTTTTCCTAAGGTGGTAGGAATGAAACTCAGTGCGGGCTGGATGGGGTCCCCCCTGGGCACCGCAGACCTAAGCTTGTTTAACTCCTACCTCTTAAAGGGACCGAGAAAAAATGACCTTTTCTGCACTCCAATGTAAGTCAATGGGGCGATTTTTTGGCTATGTGCTAGAAATGAAATTCAGTGCGGATTGGATGACAGGCACCCTAGGCACCCAGGATCGGCTTTAGTTTCACGTGTATCTCTTAAGCCGGCAGAGAAAACCCACCTGATATGCGCTCCACACAATTGAATAGAGACGCCGTTGATTTTCTATGGGAATTGCAGAAATGACTTCTAAGCCTCAAAATAATGACTTTTTTTCCTAAGGTGGTAGGAATGAAACTCAGTGCGGGCTGGATGGGGTCCCCCCTGGGCACCGCAGACCTAAGCTTGTTTAACTCCTACCTCTTAAAGGGACCGAGAAAAAATGACCTTTTCTGCACTCCAATGTAAGTCAATGGGGCGATTTTTTGGCTATGTGCTAGAAATGAAATTCAGTGCGGATTGGATGACAGGCACCCTAGGCACCCAGGATCGGCTTTAGTTTCACGTGTATCTCTTAAGCCGACAGAGAAAACCCACCTGATATGCGCTCCACACAATTGAATAGAGACGCCGTTGATTTTCTATGGGAATTGCAGAAATGACTTCTAAGCCTCAAAATAATGACTTTTTTTCCTAAGGTGGTAGGAATGAAACTCAGTGCGGGCTGGATGGGGTCCCCCCTGGGCACCGCAGACCTAAGCTTGTTTAACTCCTACCTCTTAAAGGGACCGAGAAAAAATGACCTTTTCTGCACTCCAATGTAAGTCAATGGGGCGATTTTTTGGCTATGTGCTAGAAATGAAATTCAGTGCGGATTGGATGACAGGCACCCTAGGCACCCAGGATCGGCTTTAGTTTCACGTGTATCTCTTAAGCCGGCAGAGAAAACCCACCTGATATGCGCTCCACACAATTGAATAGAGACGCCGTTGATTTTCTATGGGAATTGCAGAAATGACTTCTAAGCCTCAAAATAATGACTTTTTTTCCTAAGGTGGTAGGAATGAAACTCAGTGCGGGCTGGATGGGGTCCCCCCTGGGCACCGCAGACCTAAGCTTGTTTAACTCCTACCTCTTAAAGGGACCGAGAAAAAATGACCTTTTCTGCACTCCAATGTAAGTCAATGGGGCGATTTTTTGGCTATGTGCTAGAAATGAAATTCAGTGCGGATTGGATGACAGGCACCCTAGGCACCCAGGATCGGCTTTAGTTTCACGTGTATCTCTTAAGCCGGCAGAGAAAACCCACCTGATATGCGCTCCACACAATTGAATAGAGACGCCGTTGATTTTCTATGGGAATTGCAGAAATGACTTCTAAGCCTCAAAATAATGACTTTTTTTCCTAAGGTGGTAGGAATGAAACTCAGTGCGGGCTGGATGGGGTCCCCCCTGGGCACCGCAGACCTAAGCTTGTTTAACTCCTACCTCTTAAAGGGACCGAGAAAAAATGACCTTTTCTGCACTCCAATGTAAGTCAATGGGGCGATTTTTTGGCTATGTGCTAGAAATGAAATTCAGTGCGGATTGGATGACAGGCACCCTAGGCACCCAGGATCGGCTTTAGTTTCACGTGTATCTCTTAAGCCGGCAGAGAAAACCCACCTGATATGCGCTCCACACAATTGAATAGAGACGCCGTTGATTTTCTATGGGAATTGCAGAAATGACTTCTAAGCCTCAAAATAATGACTTTTTTTCCTAAGGTGGTAGGAATGAAACTCAGTGCGGGCTGGATGGGGTCCCCCCTGGGCACCGCAGACCTAAGCTTGTTTAACTCCTACCTCTTAAAGGGACCGAGAAAAAATGACCTTTTCTGCACTCCAATGTAAGTCAATGGGGCGATTTTTTGGCTATGTGCTAGAAATGAAATTCAGTGCGGATTGGATGACAGGCACCCTAGGCACCCAGGATCGGCTTTAGTTTCACGTGTATCTCTTAAGCCGGCAGAGAAAACCCACCTGATATGCGCTCCACACAATTGAATAGAGACGCCGTTGATTTTCTATGGGAATTGCAGAAATGACTTCTAAGCCTCAAAATAATGACTTTTTTTCCTAAGGTGGTAGGAATGAAACTCAGTGCGGGCTGGATGGGGTCCCCCCTGGGCACCGCAGACCTAAGCTTGTTTAACTCCTACCTCTTAAAGGGACCGAGAAAAAATGACCTTTTCTGCACTCCAATGTAAGTCAATGGGGCGATTTTTTGGCTATGTGCTAGAAATGAAATTCAGTGCGGATTGGATGACAGGCACCCTAGGCACCCAGGATCGGCTTTAGTTTCACGTGTATCTCTTAAGCCGGCAGAGAAAACCCACCTGATATGCGCTCCACACAATTGAATAGAGACGCCGTTGATTTTCTATGGGAATTGCAGAAATGACTTCTAAGCCTCAAAATAATGACTTTTTTTCCTAAGGTGGTAGGAATGAAACTCAGTGCGGGCTGGATGGGGTCCCCCCTGGGCACCGCAGACCTAAGCTTGTTTAACTCCTACCTCTTAAAGGGACCGAGAAAAAATGACCTTTTCTGCACTCCAATGTAAGTCAATGGGGCGATTTTTTGGCTATGTGCTAGAAATGAAATTCAGTGCGGATTGGATGACAGGCACCCTAGGCACCCAGGATCGGCTTTAGTTTCACGTGTATCTCTTAAGCCGGCAGAGAAAACCCACCTGATATGCGCTCCACACAATTGAATAGAGACGCCGTTGATTTTCTATGGGAATTGCAGAAATGACTTCTAAGCCTCAAAATAATGACTTTTTTTCCTAAGGTGGTAGGAATGAAACTCAGTGCGGGCTGGATGGGGTCCCCCCTGGGCACCGCAGACCTAAGCTTGTTTAACTCCTACCTCTTAAAGGGACCGAGAAAAAATGACCTTTTCTGCACTCCAATGTAAGTCAATGGGGCGATTTTTTGGCTATGTGCTAGAAATGAAATTCAGTGCGGATTGGATGACAGGCACCCTAGGCACCCAGGATCGGCTTTAGTTTCACGTGTATCTCTTAAGCCGGCAGAGAAAACCCACCTGATATGCGCTCCACACAATTGAATAGAGACGCCGTTGATTTTCTATGGGAATTGCAGAAATGACTTCTAAGCCTCAAAATAATGACTTTTTTTCCTAAGGTGGTAGGAATGAAACTCAGTGCGGGCTGGATGGGGTCCCCCCTGGGCACCGCAGACCTAAGCTTGTTTAACTCCTACCTCTTAAAGGGACCGAGAAAAAATGACCTTTTCTGCACTCCAATGTAAGTCAATGGGGCGATTTTTTGGCTATGTGCTAGAAATGAAATTCAGTGCGGATTGGATGACAGGCACCCTAGGCACCCAGGATCGGCTTTAGTTTCACGTGTATCTCTTAAGCCGGCAGAGAAAACCCACCTGATATGCGCTCCACACAATTGAATAGAGACGCCGTTGATTTTCTATGGGAATTGCAGAAATGACTTCTAAGCCTCAAAATAATGACTTTTTTTCCTAAGGTGGTAGGAATGAAACTCAGTGCGGGCTGGATGGGGTCCCCCCTGGGCACCGCAGACCTAAGCTTGTTTAACTCCTACCTCTTAAAGGGACCGAGAAAAAATGACCTTTTCTGCACTCCAATGTAAGTCAATGGGGCGATTTTTTGGCTATGTGCTAGAAATGAAATTCAGTGCGGATTGGATGACAGGCACCCTAGGCACCCAGGATCGGCTTTAGTTTCACGTGTATCTCTTAAGCCGGCAGAGAAAACCCACCTGATATGCGCTCCACACAATTGAATAGAGACGCCGTTGATTTTCTATGGGAATTGCAGAAATGACTTCTAAGCCTCAAAATAATGACTTTTTTTCCTAAGGTGGTAGGAATGAAACTCAGTGCGGGCTGGATGGGGTCCCCCCTGGGCACCGCAGACCTAAGCTTGTTTAACTCCTACCTCTTAAAGGGACCGAGAAAAAATGACCTTTTCTGCACTCCAATGTAAGTCAATGGGGCGATTTTTTGGCTATGTGCTAGAAATGAAATTCAGTGCGGATTGGATGACAGGCACCCTAGGCACCCAGGATCGGCTTTAGTTTCACGTGTATCTCTTAAGCCGGCAGAGAAAACCCACCTGATATGCGCTCCACACAATTGAATAGAGACGCCGTTGATTTTCTATGGGAATTGCAGAAATGACTTCTAAGCCTCAAAATAATGACTTTTTTTCCTAAGGTGGTAGGAATGAAACTCAGTGCGGGCTGGATGGGGTCCCCCCTGGGCACCGCAGACCTAAGCTTGTTTAACTCCTACCTCTTAAAGGGACCGAGAAAAAATGACCTTTTCTGCACTCCAATGTAAGTCAATGGGGCGATTTTTTGGCTATGTGCTAGAAATGAAATTCAGTGCGGATTGGATGACAGGCACCCTAGGCACCCAGGATCGGCTTTAGTTTCACGTGTATCTCTTAAGCCGGCAGAGAAAACCCACCTGATATGCGCTCCACACAATTGAATAGAGACGCCGTTGATTTTCTATGGGAATTGCAGAAATGACTTCTAAGCCTCAAAATAATGACTTTTTTTCCTAAGGTGGTAGGAATGAAACTCAGTGCGGGCTGGATGGGGTCCCCCCTGGGCACCGCAGACCTAAGCTTGTTTAACTCCTACCTCTTAAAGGGACCGAGAAAAAATGACCTTTTCTGCACTCCAATGTAAGTCAATGGGGCGATTTTTTGGCTATGTGCTAGAAATGAAATTCAGTGCGGATTGGATGACAGGCACCCTAGGCACCCAGGATCGGCTTTAGTTTCACGTGTATCTCTTAAGCCGGCAGAGAAAACCCACCTGATATGCGCTCCACACAATTGAATAGAGACGCCGTTGATTTTCTATGGGAATTGCAGAAATGACTTCTAAGCCTCAAAATAATGACTTTTTTTCCTAAGGTGGTAGGAATGAAACTCAGTGCGGGCTGGATGGGGTCCCCCCTGGGCACCGCAGACCTAAGCTTGTTTAACTCCTACCTCTTAAAGGGACCGAGAAAAAATGACCTTTTCTGCACTCCAATGTAAGTCAATGGGGCGATTTTTTGGCTATGTGCTAGAAATGAAATTCAGTGCGGATTGGATGACAGGCACCCTAGGCACCCAGGATCGGCTTTAGTTTCACGTGTATCTCTTAAGCCGGCAGAGAAAACCCACCTGATATGCGCTCCACACAATTGAATAGAGACGCCGTTGATTTTCTATGGGAATTGCAGAAATGACTTCTAAGCCTCAAAATAATGACTTTTTTTCCTAAGGTGGTAGGAATGAAACTCAGTGCGGGCTGGATGGGGTCCCCCCTGGGCACCGCAGACCTAAGCTTGTTTAACTCCTACCTCTTAAAGGGACCGAGAAAAAATGACCTTTTCTGCACTCCAATGTAAGTCAATGGGGCGATTTTTTGGCTATGTGCTAGAAATGAAATTCAGTGCGGATTGGATGACAGGCACCCTAGGCACCCAGGATCGGCTTTAGTTTCACGTGTATCTCTTAAGCCGGCAGAGAAAACCCACCTGATATGCGCTCCACACAATTGAATAGAGACGCCGTTGATTTTCTATGGGAATTGCAGAAATGACTTCTAAGCCTCAAAATAATGACTTTTTTTCCTAAGGTGGTAGGAATGAAACTCAGTGCGGGCTGGATGGGGTCCCCCCTGGGCACCGCAGACCTAAGCTTGTTTAACTCCTACCTCTTAAAGGGACCGAGAAAAAATGACCTTTTCTGCACTCCAATGTAAGTCAATGGGGCGATTTTTTGGCTATGTGCTAGAAATGAAATTCAGTGCGGATTGGATGACAGGCACCCTAGGCACCCAGGATCGGCTTTAGTTTCACGTGTATCTCTTAAGCCGGCAGAGAAAACCCACCTGATATGCGCTCCACACAATTGAATAGAGACGCCGTTGATTTTCTATGGGAATTGCAGAAATGACTTCTAAGCCTCAAAATAATGACTTTTTTTCCTAAGGTGGTAGGAATGAAACTCAGTGCGGGCTGGATGGGGTCCCCCCTGGGCACCGCAGACCTAAGCTTGTTTAACTCCTACCTCTTAAAGGGACCGAGAAAAAATGACCTTTTCTGCACTCCAATGTAAGTCAATGGGGCGATTTTTTGGCTATGTGCTAGAAATGAAATTCAGTGCGGATTGGATGACAGGCACCCTAGGCACCCAGGATCGGCTTTAGTTTCACGTGTATCTCTTAAGCCGGCAGAGAAAACCCACCTGATATGCGCTCCACACAATTGAATAGAGACGCCGTTGATTTTCTATGGGAATTGCAGAAATGACTTCTAAGCCTCAAAATAATGACTTTTTTTCCTAAGGTGGTAGGAATGAAACTCAGTGCGGGCTGGATGGGGTCCCCCCTGGGCACCGCAGACCTAAGCTTGTTTAACTCCTACCTCTTAAAGGGACCGAGAAAAAATGACCTTTTCTGCACTCCAATGTAAGTCAATGGGGCGATTTTTTGGCTATGTGCTAGAAATGAAATTCAGTGCGGATTGGATGACAGGCACCCTAGGCACCCAGGATCGGCTTTAGTTTCACGTGTATCTCTTAAGCCGGCAGAGAAAACCCACCTGATATGCGCTCCACACAATTGAATAGAGACGCCGTTGATTTTCTATGGGAATTGCAGAAATGACTTCTAAGCCTCAAAATAATGACTTTTTTTCCTAAGGTGGTAGGAATGAAACTCAGTGCGGGCTGGATGGGGTCCCCCCTGGGCACCGCAGACCTAAGCTTGTTTAACTCCTACCTCTTAAAGGGACCGAGAAAAAATGACCTTTTCTGCACTCCAATGTAAGTCAATGGGGCGATTTTTTGGCTATGTGCTAGAAATGAAATTCAGTGCGGATTGGATGACAGGCACCCTAGGCACCCAGGATCGGCTTTAGTTTCACGTGTATCTCTTAAGCCGGCAGAGAAAACCCACCTGATATGCGCTCCACACAATTGAATAGAGACGCCGTTGATTTTCTATGGGAATTGCAGAAATGACTTCTAAGCCTCAAAATAATGACTTTTTTTCCTAAGGTGGTAGGAATGAAACTCAGTGCGGGCTGGATGGGGTCCCCCCTGGGCACCGCAGACCTAAGCTTGTTTAACTCCTACCTCTTAAAGGGACCGAGAAAAAATGACCTTTTCTGCACTCCAATGTAAGTCAATGGGGCGATTTTTTGGCTATGTGCTAGAAATGAAATTCAGTGCGGATTGGATGACAGGCACCCTAGGCACCCAGGATCGGCTTTAGTTTCACGTGTATCTCTTAAGCCGGCAGAGAAAACCCACCTGATATGCGCTCCACACAATTGAATAGAGACGCCGTTGATTTTCTATGGGAATTGCAGAAATGACTTCTAAGCCTCAAAATAATGACTTTTTTTCCTAAGGTGGTAGGAATGAAACTCAGTGCGGGCTGGATGGGGTCCCCCCTGGGCACCGCAGACCTAAGCTTGTTTAACTCCTACCTCTTAAAGGGACCGAGAAAAAATGACCTTTTCTGCACTCCAATGTAAGTCAATGGGGCGATTTTTTGGCTATGTGCTAGAAATGAAATTCAGTGCGGATTGGATGACAGGCACCCTAGGCACCCAGGATCGGCTTTAGTTTCACGTGTATCTCTTAAGCCGGCAGAGAAAACCCACCTGATATGCGCTCCACACAATTGAATAGAGACGCCGTTGATTTTCTATGGGAATTGCAGAAATGACTTCTAAGCCTCAAAATAATGACTTTTTTTCCTAAGGTGGTAGGAATGAAACTCAGTGCGGGCTGGATGGGGTCCCCCCTGGGCACCGCAGACCTAAGCTTGTTTAACTCCTACCTCTTAAAGGGACCGAGAAAAAATGACCTTTTCTGCACTCCAATGTAAGTCAATGGGGCGATTTTTTGGCTATGTGCTAGAAATGAAATTCAGTGCGGATTGGATGACAGGCACCCTAGGCACCCAGGATCGGCTTTAGTTTCACGTGTATCTCTTAAGCCGGCAGAGAAAACCCACCTGATATGCGCTCCACACAATTGAATAGAGACGCCGTTGATTTTCTATGGGAATTGCAGAAATGACTTCTAAGCCTCAAAATAATGACTTTTGTTCCTAAGGTGGTAGGAATGAAACTCAGTGCGGGCTGGATGGGGTCCCCCCTGGGCACCGCAGACCTAAGCTTGTTTAACTCCTACCTCTTAAAGGGACCGAGAAAAAATGACCTTTTCTGCACTCCAATGTAAGTCAATGGGGCGATTTTTTGGCTATGTGCTAGAAATGAAATTCAGTGCGGATTGGATGACAGGCACCCTAGGCACCCAGGATCGGCTTTAGTTTCACGTGTATCTCTTAAGCCGGCAGAGAAAACCCACCTGATATGCGCTCCACACAATTGAATAGAGACGCCGTTGATTTTCTATGGGAATTGCAGAAATGACTTCTAAGCCTCAAAATAATGACTTTTTTTCCTAAGGTGGTAGGAATGAAACTCAGTGCGGGCTGGATGGGGTCCCCCCTGGGCACCGCAGACCTAAGCTTGTTTAACTCCTACCTCTTAAAGGGACCGAGAAAAAATGACCTTTTCTGCACTCCAATGTAAGTCAATGGGGCGATTTTTTGGCTATGTGCTAGAAATGAAATTCAGTGCGGATTGGATGACAGGCACCCTAGGCACCCAGGATCGGCTTTAGTTTCACGTGTATCTCTTAAGCCGGCAGAGAAAACCCACCTGATATGCGCTCCACACAATTGAATAGAGACGCCGTTGATTTTCTATGGGAATTGCAGAAATGACTTCTAAGCCTCAAAATAATGACTTTTTTTCCTAAGGTGGTAGGAATGAAACTCAGTGCGGGCTGGATGGGGTCCCCCCTGGGCACCGCAGACCTAAGCTTGTTTAACTCCTACCTCTTAAAGGGACCGAGAAAAAATGACCTTTTCTGCACTCCAATGTAAGTCAATGGGGCGATTTTTTGGCTATGTGCTAGAAATGAAATTCAGTGCGGATTGGATGACAGGCACCCTAGGCACCCAGGATCGGCTTTAGTTTCACGTGTATCTCTTAAGCCGGCAGAGAAAACCCACCTGATATGCGCTCCACACAATTGAATAGAGACGCCGTTGATTTTCTATGGGAATTGCAGAAATGACTTCTAAGCCTCAAAATAATGACTTTTTTTCCTAAGGTGGTAGGAATGAAACTCAGTGCGGGCTGGATGGGGTCCCCCCTGGGCACCGCAGACCTAAGCTTGTTTAACTCCTACCTCTTAAAGGGACCGAGAAAAAATGACCTTTTCTGCACTCCAATGTAAGTCAATGGGGCGATTTTTTGGCTATGTGCTAGAAATGAAATTCAGTGCGGATTGGATGACAGGCACCCTAGGCACCCAGGATCGGCTTTAGTTTCACGTGTATCTCTTAAGCCGGCAGAGAAAACCCACCTGATATGCGCTCCACACAATTGAATAGAGACGCCGTTGATTTTCTATGGGAATTGCAGAAATGACTTCTAAGCCTCAAAATAATGACTTTTTTTCCTAAGGTGGTAGGAATGAAACTCAGTGCGGGCTGGATGGGGTCCCCCCTGGGCACCGCAGACCTAAGCTTGTTTAACTCCTACCTCTTAAAGGGACCGAGAAAAAATGACCTTTTCTGCACTCCAATGTAAGTCAATGGGGCGATTTTTTGGCTATGTGCTAGAAATGAAATTCAGTGCGGATTGGATGACAGGCACCCTAGGCACCCAGGATCGGCTTTAGTTTCACGTGTATCTCTTAAGCCGGCAGAGAAAACCACCTGATATGCGCTCCACACAATTGAATAGAGACGCCGTTGATTTTCTATGGGAATTGCAGAAATGACTTCTAAGCCTCAAAATAATGACTTTTTTTCCTAAGGTGGTAGGAATGAAACTCAGTGCGGGCTGGATGGGGTCCCCCCTGGGCACCGCAGACCTAAGCTTGTTTAACTCCTACCTCTTAAAGGGACCGAGAAAAAATGACCTTTTCTGCACTCCAATGTAAGTCAATGGGGCGATTTTTTGGCTATGTGCTAGAAATGAAATTCAGTGCGGATTGGATGACAGGCACCCTAGGCACCCAGGATCGGCTTTAGTTTCACGTGTATCTCTTAAGCCGGCAGAGAAAACCCACCTGATATGCGCTCCACACAATTGAATAGAACTAAAGCCGATCCTGGGTGCCTAGGGTGCCTGTCATCCAATCCGCACTGAATTTCATTTCTAGCACATAGCCAAAAAATCGCCCCATTGACTTACATTGGAGTGCAGAAAAGGTCATTTTTTCTCGGTCCCTTTAAGAGGTAGGAGTTAAACAAGCTTAGGTCTGCGGTGCCCAGGGGGACCCCATCCAGCCCGCACTGAGTTTCATTCCTACCACCTTAGGAAAAAAATCATTATTTTGAGGCTTAGAAGTCATTTCTGCAATTCCCATAGAAAATCAACGGCGTCTCTATTCAATTGTGTGGAGCGCATATCAGGTGGGTTTTCTCTGCCGGCTTAAGAGATACACGTGAAACTAAAGCCGATCCTGGGTGCCTAGGGTGCCTGTCATCCAATCCGCACTGAATTTCATTTCTAGCACATAGCCAAAAAATCGCCCCATTGACTTACATTGGAGTGCAGAAAAGGTCATTTTTTCTCGGTCCCTTTAAGAGGTAGGAGTTAAACAAGCTTAGGTCTGCGGTGCCCAGGGGGACCCCATCCAGCCCGCACTGAGTTTCATTCCTACCACCTTAGGAAAAAAAGTCATTATTTTGAGGCTTAGAAGTCATTTCTGCAATTCCCATAGAAAATCAACGGCGTCTCTATTCAATTGTGTGGAGCGCATATCAGGTGGGATTCTCTGCCGGCTTAAGAGATACACGTGAAACTAAAGCCGATCCTGGGTGCCTAGGGTGCCTGTCATCCAATCCGCACTGATTTTCATTTCTATCACATAGCCAAAAAATCGCCCCATTGACTTACATTGGAGTGCAGAAAAGGTCATTTTTTCTCGGTCCCTTTAAGAGGTAGGAGTTAAACAAGCTTAGGTCTGCGGTGCCCAGGGGGACCCCATCCAGCCCCACTGAGTTTCATTCCTACCACCTTAGGAAAAAAGTCATTATTTTGAGGCTTAGAAGTCATTTCTGCAATTCCCATAGAAAATCAGTGCGTCTCTATTCAATTGTGTGGAGCGCATATCAGGTGGATTTTCTCTGCCGGCTTAAGAGATACACGTGAAACTAAAGCCGATCCTGGGTGCCTAGGGTGCCTGTCATCCAATCCGCACTGAATTTCATTTCTAGCACATAGCCAAAAATCGCCCCATTGACTTACATTGGAGTGCAGAAAGGTCATTTTTTCTCGGTCCCTTTAAGAGGTAGGAGTTAAACAAGCTTAGGTCTGCGGTGCCCAGGGGGACCCCATCCAGCCCGCACTGAGTTTCATTCCTACCACCTTAGGAAAAAAGTCATTATTTTGAGGCTTAGAAGTCATTTCTGCAATTCCCATAGAAAATCAACGGCGTCTCTATTCAATTGTGTGGAGCGCATATCAGGTGGGTTTTCTCTGCCGGCTTAAGAGATACACGTGAAACTAAAGCCGATCCTGGGTGCCTAGGGTGCCTGTCATCCAATCCGCACTGAATTTCATTTCTAGCACATAGCCAAAAAATCGCCCCATTGACTTACATTGGAGTGCAGAAAAGGTCATTTTTTCTCGGTCCCTTTAAGAGGTAGGAGTTAAACAAGCTTAGGTCTGCGGTGCCCAGGGGGACCCCATCCAGCCCGCACTGAGTTTCATTCCTACCACCTTAGGAAAAAAGTCATTATTTTGAGGCTTAGAAGTCATTTCTGCAATTCCCATAGAAAATCAACGGCGTCTCTATTCAATTGTGTGGAGCGCATATCAGGTGGGTTTTCTCTGCCGGCTTAAGAGATACACGTGAAACTAAGCCGATCCTGGGTGCCTAGGGTGCCTGTCATCCAATCCGCACTGAATTTCATTTCTAGCACATAGCCAAAAAATCGCCCCATTGACTTACATTGGAGTGCAGAAAAGGTCATTTTTTCTCGGTCCCTTTAAGAGGTAGGAGTTAAACAAGCTTAGGTCTGCGGTGCCCAGGGGGGACCCCATCCAGCCCGCACTGAGTTTCATTCCTACCACCTTAGGAAAAAAGTCATTATTTTGAGGCTTAGAAGTCATTTCTGCAATTCCCATAGAAAATCAATGGCGTCTCTATTCAATTGTGTGGAGCGCATATCAGGTGGGTTTTCTCTGCCGGCTTAAGAGATACACGTGAAACTAAAGCCGATCCTGGGTGCCTAGGGTGCCTGTCATCCAATCCGCACTGAATTTCATTTCTAGCACATAGCCAAAAATCGCCCCATTGACTTACATTGGAGTGCAGAAAAGGTCATTTTTTCTCGGTCCCTTTAAGAGGTAGGAGTTAAACAAGCTTAGGTCTGCGGTGCCCTGGGGGACCCCATCCAGCCCACACTGAGTTTCATTCCTACCACCTTAGGAAAAAAGTCATTATTTTGAGGCTTAGAAGTCATTTCTGCAATTCCCATAGAAAATCAATGGCGTCTCTATTCAATTGTGTGGAGCGCATATCAGGTGGATTTTCTCTGCCGCTTAAGAGATACACGTGAAACTAAAGCCGATCCTGGGTGCCTAGGGTGCCTGTCATCCAATCCGCACTGAATTTCATTTCTAGCACATAGCCAAAAAATCGCCCCATTGACTTACATTGGAGTGCAGAAAGGTCATTTTTTCTCGGTCCCTTTAAGAGGTAGGAGTTAAACAAGCTTAGGTCTGCGGTGCCCAGGGGGACCCCATCCAGCCCCACTGAGTTTCATTCCTACCACCTTAGGAAAAAAGTCATTATTTTGAGGCTTAGAAGTCATTTCTGCAATTCCCATAGAAAATCAATGGCGTCTCTATTCAATTGTGTGGAGCGCATATCAGGTGGATTTTCTCTGCCGGCTTAAGAGATACACGTGAAACTAAAGCCGATCCTGGGTGCCTAGGGTGCCTGTCATCAATCCGCACTGAATTTCATTTCTAGCACATAGCCAAAAAATCGCCCCATTGACTTACATTGGAGTGCAGAAAAGGTCATTTTTTCTCGGTCCCTTTAAGAGGTAGGAGTTAAACAAGCTTAGGTCTGCGGTGCCCAGGGGGACCCCATACAGACCGCACTGAGTTTCATTCCTACCACCTTAGGAAAAAAAGTCATTATTTTGAGGCTTAGAAGTCATTTCTGCAATTCCCATAGAAATCACGGCGTCTCTATTCAATTGTGTGGAGCGCATATCAGGTGGGTTTTCTCTGCCGGCTTAAGAGATACACGTGAAACTAAAGCCGATCCTGGGTGCCTAGGGTGCCTGTCATCCAATCCGCACTGCATTTCATTTCTAGCACATAGCCAAAAAATCTCCCCATTGACTTACATTGGAGTGCAGAAAAGGTCATTTTTTCTCGGTCCCTTTAAGAGGTAGGAGTTAAACAAGCTTAGGTCTGCGGTGCCCAGGGGGGACCCCATCCAGCCCACACTGAGTTTCATTCCTACCACCTTAGGAAAAAAAGTCATTATTTTGAGGCTTAGAAGTCATTTCTGCAATTCCCATAGAAAATCAATGGCGTCTCTATTCAATTGTGTGGAGCGCATATCAGGTGGATTTTCTCTGTCGCCTTAAGAGATACACGTGAAACTAAAGCCGATCCTGGGTGCCTAGGGTGCCTGTCATCCAATCCGCACTGAATTTCATTTCTAGCACATAGCCAAAAAATCGCCCCATTGACTTACATTGGAGTGCAGAAAAGGTCATTTTTTCTCGGTCCCTTTAAGAGGTAGGAGTTAAACAAGCTTAGGTCTGCGGTGCCCAGGGGGGACCCCATCCAGCCCGCACTGAGTTTCATTCCTACCACCTTAGGAAAAAAAGTCATTATTTTGAGGCTTAGAAGTCATTTCTGCAATTCCCATAGAAAATCAATGGCGTCTCTATTCAATTGTGTGGAGCGCATATCAGGTGGATTTTCTCTGCCGGCTTAAGAGATACACGTGAAACTAAAGCCGATCCTGGGTGCCTAGGGTGCCTGTCATCCAATCCGCACTGAATTTCATTTCTAGCACATAGCCAAAAAATCGCCCCATTGACTTACATTGGAGTGCAGAAAAGGTCATTTTTTCTCGGTCCCTTTAAGAGGTAGGAGTTAAACAAGCTTAGGTCTGCGGTGCCCAGGGGGACCCCATCCAGCCCACACTGAGTTTCATTCCTACCACCTTAGGAAAAAAAGTCATTATTTTGAGGCTTAGAAGTCATTTCTGCAATTCCCATAGAAAATCAACGGCGTCTCTATTCAATTGTGTGGAGCGCATATCAGGTGGGTTTTCTCTGCCGGCTTAAGAGATACACGTGAAACTAAAGCCGATCCTGGGTGCCTAGGATGCCTGTCATCCAATCCGCACTGAATTTCATTTCTAGCACATAGCCAGAAATCGCCCCATTGACTTACATTGGAGTGCAGAAAAGGTCATTTTTTCTCGGTCCCTTTAAGAGGTAGGAGTTAAACAAGCTTAGGTCTGCGGTGCCCAGGGGGGACCCCATCCAGCCCACACTGAGTTTCATTCCTACCACCTTTGGAAAAAAGTCATTATTTTGAGGCTTAGAAGTCATTTCTGCAATTCCCATAGAAATCAATGGCGTCTCTATTCAATTGTGTGGAGCGCATATCAGGTGGATTTTCTCTGCCGCCTTAAGAGATACACGTGAAACTAAAGCCGATCCTGGGTGCCTAGGGTGCCTGTCATCCAATCCGCACTGAATTTCATTTCTAGCACATAGCCAAAAAATCGCCCCATTGACTTACATTGGAGTGCAGAAAGGTCATTTTTTCTCGGTCCCTTTAAGAGGTAGGAGTTAAACAAGCTTAGGTCTGCGGTGCCCAGGGGGGACCCCATCCAGCCCGCACTGAGTTTCATTCCTACCACCTTAGGAAAAAAAGTCATTATTTTGAGGCTTAGAAGTCATTTCGCAATTCCCATAGAAAATCAACGGCGTCTCTATTCAATTGTGTGGAGCGCATATCAGGTGGGTTTTCTCTGCCGGCTTAAGAGATACACGTGAAACTAAAGCCGATCCTGGGTGCCTAGGGTGCCTGTCATCCAATCCGCACTGAATTTCATTTCTAGCACATAGCCAAAAATCGCCCCATTGACTTACATTGGAGTGCAGAAAAGGTCATTTTTTCTCGGTCCCTTTAAGAGGTAGGAGTTAAACAAGCTTAGGTCTGCGGTGCCCAGGGGGACCCCATCCAGCCCACACTGAGTTTCATTCCTACCACCTTAGGAAAAAAAGTCATTATTTTGAGGCTTAGAAGTCATTTCTGCAATTCCCATAGAAAATCAATGGCGTCTCTATTCAATTGTGTGGAGCGCATATCAGGTGGATTTTCTCTGCCGGCTTAAGAGATACACGTGAAACTAAAGCCGATCCTGGGTGCCTAGGGTGCCTGTCATCCAATCCGCACTGAATTTCATTTCTAGCACATAGCCAAAAAATCGCCCCATTGACTTACATTGGAGTGCAGAAAAGGTCATTTTTTCTCGGTCCCTTTAAGAGGTAGGAGTTAAACAAGCTTAGGTCTGCGGTGCCCAGGGGGGACCCCATCCAGCCCGCACTGAGTTTCATTCCTACCACCTTAGGAAAAAAAGTCATTATTTTGAGGCTTAGAAGTCATTTCTGCAATTCCCATAGAAAATCAACGGCGTCTCTAATTCAATTGTGTGGAGCGCATATCAGGTGGTTTTTCTCTGCCGGCTTAAGAGATACACGTGAAACTAAAGCCGATCCTGGGTGCCTAGGGTGCCTGTCATCCAATCCGCACTGAATTTCATTTCTAGCACATAGCCAAAAAATCGCCCCATTGACTTACATTGGAGTGCAGAAAAGGTCATTTTTTCTCGGTCCCTTTAAGAGGTAGGAGTTAAACAAGCTTAGGTCTGCGGTGCCCAGGGGGGACCCCATCCAGCCCGCACTGAGTTTCATTCCTACCACCTTAGGAAAAAAAGTCATTATTTTGAGGCTTAGAAGTCATTTCTGCAATTCCCATAGAAAATCAACGGCGTCTCTATTCAATTGTGTGGAGCGCATATCAGGTGGGTTTTCTCTGCCGGCTTAAGAGATACACGTGAAACTAAAGCCGATCCTGGGTGCCTAGGGTGCCTGTCATCCAATCCGCACTGAATTTCATTTCTAGCACATAGCCAAAAAATCGCCCCATTGACTTACATTGGAGTGCAGAAAAGGTCATTTTTTCTCGGTCCCTTTAAGAGGTAGGAGTTAAACAAGCTTAGGTCTGCGGTGCCCAGGGGGACCCCATCCAGCCCGCACTGAGTTTCATTCCTACCACCTTAGGAAAAAAAGTCATTATTTTGAGGCTTAGAAGTCATTTCTGCAATTCCCATAGAAAATCAACGGCGTCTCTATTCAATTGTGTGGAGCGCATATCAGGTGGGTTTTCTCTGCCGGCTTAAGAGATACACGTGAAACTAAAGCCGATCCTGGGTGCCTAGGGTGCCTGTCATCCAATCCGCACTGAATTTCATTTCTAGCACATAGCCAAAAATCGCCCCATTGACTTACATTGGAGTGCAGAAAAGGTCATTTTTTCTCGGTCCCTTTAAGAGGTAGGAGTTAAACAAGCTTAGGTCTGCGGTGCCCAGGGGGGACCCCATCCAGCCCACACTGAGTTTCATTCCTACCACCTTAGGAAAAAAAGTCATTATTTTGAGGCTTAGAAGTCATTTCTGCAATTCCCATAGAAAATCAATGGCGTCTCTATTCAATTGTGTGGAGCGCATATCAGGTGGATTTTCTCTGCCGGCTTAAGAGATACACGTGAAACTAAAGCCGATCCTGGGTGCCTAGGGTGCCTGTCATCCAATCCGCACTGAATTTCATTTCTAGCACATAGCCAAAAAATCGCCCCATTGACTTACATTGGAGTGCAGAAAAGGTCATTTTTTCTCGGTCCCTTTAAGAGGTAGGAGTTAAACAAGCTTAGGTCTGCGGTGCCCAGGGGGGACCCCATCCAGCCCGCACTGAGTTTCATTCCTACCACCTTAGGAAAAAAAGTCATTATTTTGAGGCTTAGAAGTCATTTCTGCAATTCCCATAGAAAATCAATGGCGTCTCTATTCAATTGTGTGGAGCGCATATCAGGTGGGTTTTCTCTGCCGGCTTAAGAGATACACGTGAAACTAAAGCCGATCCTGGGTGCCTAGGGTGCCTGTCATCCAATCCGCACTGAATTTCATTTCTAGCACATAGCCAAAAAATCGCCCCATTGACTTACATTGGAGTGCAGAAAAGGTCATTTTTTCTCGGTCCCTTTAAGAGGTAGGAGTTAAACAAGCTTAGGTCTGCGGTGCCCAGGGGGGACCCCATCCAGCCCGCACTGAGTTTCATTCCTACCACCTTAGGAAAAAAAGTCATTATTTTGAGGCTTAGAAGTCATTTCTGCAATTCCCATAGAAAATCAACGGCGTCTCTATTCAATTGTGTGGAGCGCATATCAGGTGGGTTTTCTCTGCCGGCTTAAGAGATACACGTGAAACTAAAGCCGATCCTGGGTGCCTAGGGTGCCTGTCATCCAATCCGCACTGAATTTCATTTCTAGCACATAGCCAAAAAATCGCCCCATTGACTTACATTGGAGTGCAGAAAAGGTCATTTTTTCTCGGTCCCTTTAAGAGGTAGGAGTTAAACAAGCTTAGGTCTGCGGTGCCCAGGGGGGACCCCATCCAGCCCACACTGAGTTTCATTCCTACCACCTTAGGAAAAAAAGTCATTATTTTGAGGCTTAGAAGTCATTTCTGCAATTCCCATAGAAAATCAATGGCGTCTCTATTCAATTGTGTGGAGCGCATATCAGGTGGATTTTCTCTGCCGCCTTAAGAGATACACGTGAAACTAAAGCCGATCCTGGGTGCCTAGGGTGCCTGTCATCCAATCCGCACTGAATTTCATTTCTAGCACATAGCCAAAAAATCGCCCCATTGACTTACATTGGAGTGCAGAAAGGTCATTTTTTCTCGGTCCCTTTAAGAGGTAGGAGTTAAACAAGCTTAGGTCTGCGGTGCCCAGGGGGGACCCCATCCAGCCCACACTGAGTTTCATTCCTACCACCTTAGGAAAAAAAGTCATTATTTTGAGGCTTAGAAGTCATTTCTGCAATTCCCATAGAAATCAACGGCGTCTCTATTCAATTGTGTGGAGCGCATATCAGGTGGGATTTTCTCTGCCGGCTTAAGAGATACACGTGAAACTAAAGCCGATCCTGGGTGCCTAGGGTGCCTGTCATCCAATCCGCACTGAATTTCATTTCTAGCACATAGCCAAAAAATCGCCCCATTGACTTACATTGGAGTGCAGAAAAGGTCATTTTTTCTCGGTCCCTTTAAGAGGTAGGAGTTAAACAAGCTTAGGTCTGCGGTGCCCAGGGGGGACCCCATCCAGCCCGCACTGAGTTTCATTCCTACCACCTTAGGAAAAAAAGTCATTATTTTGAGGCTTAGAAGTCATTTCTGCAATTCCCATAGAAAATCAATGGCGTCTCTATTCAATTGTGTGGAGCGCATATCAGGTGGATTTTCTCTGCCGGCTTAAGAGATACACGTGAAACAAAAGCCGATCCTGGGTGCCTAGGGTGCCTGTCATCCAATCCGCACTGAATTTCATTTCTAGCACATAGCCAAAAAATCGCCCCATTGACTTACATTGGAGTGCAGAAAAGGTCATTTTTTCTCGGTCCCTTTAAGAGGTAGGAGTTAAACAAGCTTAGGTCTGCGGTGCCCAGGGGGACCCCATCCAGCCCGCACTGAGTTTCATTCCTACCACCTTAGGAAAAAAAGTCATTATTTTGAGGCTTAGAAGTCATTTCTGCAATTCCCATAGAAAATCAAGGCGTCTCTAATTCAATTGTGTGGAGCGCATATCAGGTGGGTTTTCTCTGCCGGCTTAAGAGATACACGTGAAACTAAAGCCGATCCTGGGTGCCTAGGGTGCCTGTCATCCAATCCGCACTGAATTTCATTTCTAGCACATAGCCAAAAAATCGCCCCATTGACTTACATTGGAGTGCAGAAAAGGTCATTTTTTCTCGGTCCCTTTAAGAGGTAGGAGTTAAACAAGCTTAGGTCTGCGGTGCCCAGGGGGGACCCCATCCAGCCCGCACTGAGTTTCATTCCTACCACCTTAGGAAAAAAAGTCATTATTTTGAGGCTTAGAAGTCATTTCTGCAATTCCCATAGAAAATCAATGGCGTCTCTATTCAATTGTGTGGAGCGCATATCAGGTGGGATTTTCTCTGCCGGCTTAAGAGATACACGTGAAACTAAAGCCGATCCTGGGTGCCTAGGGTGCCTGTCATCCAATCCGCACTGAATTTCATTTCTAGCACATAGCCAAAAAATCGCCCCATTGACTTACATTGGAGTGCAGAAAAGGTCATTTTTTCTCGGTCCCTTTAAGAGGTAGGAGTTAAACAAGCTTAGGTCTGCGGTGCCCAGGGGGGACCCCATCCAGCCCGCACTGAGTTTCATTCCTACCACCTTAGGAAAAAAAGTCATTATTTTGAGGCTTAGAAGTCATTTCTGCAATTCCCATAGAAAATCAACGGCGTCTCTAATTCAATTGTGTGGAGCGCATATCAGGTGGGTTTTCTCTGCCGGCTTAAGAGATACACGTGAAACTAAAGCCGATCCTGGGTGCCTAGGGTGCCTGTCATCCAATCCGCACTGAATTTCATTTCTAGCACATAGCCAAAAAATCGCCCCATTGACTTACATTGGAGTGCAGAAAAGGTCATTTTTTCTCGGTCCCTTTAAGAGGTAGGAGTTAAACAAGCTTAGGTCTGCGGTGCCCAGGGGGACCCCATCCAGCCCGCACTGAGTTTCATTCCTACCACCTTAGGAAAAAAAGTCATTATTTTGAGGCTTAGAAGTCATTTCTGCAATTCCCATAGAAAATCAATGGCGTCTCTATTCAATTGTGTGGAGCGCATATCAGGTGGATTTTCTCTGCCGGCTTAAGAGATACACGTGAAACTAAAGCCGATCCTGGGTGCCTAGGGTGCCTGTCATCCAATCCGCACTGAATTTCATTTCTAGCACATAGCCAAAAAATCGCCCCATTGACTTACATTGGAGTGCAGAAAAGGTCATTTTTTCTCGGTCCCTTTAAGAGGTAGGAGTTAAACAAGCTTAGGTCTGCGGTGCCCAGGGGGGACCCCATCCAGCCCGCACTGAGTTTCATTCCTACCACCTTAGGAAAAAAAGTCATTATTTTGAGGCTTAGAAGTCATTTCTGCAATTCCCATAGAAAATCAACGGCGTCTCTATTCAATTGTGTGGAGCGCATATCAGGTGGGTTTTCTCTGCCGGCTTAAGAGATACACGTGAAACTAAAGCCGATCCTGGGTGCCTAGGGTGCCTGTCATCCAATCCGCACTGAATTTCATTTCTAGCACATAGCCAAAAAATCGCCCCATTGACTTACATTGGAGTGCAGAAAAGGTCATTTTTTCTCGGTCCCTTTAAGAGGTAGGAGTTAAACAAGCTTAGGTCTGCGGTGCCCAGGGGGGACCCCATCCAGCCCGCACTGAGTTTCATTCCTACCACCTTAGGAAAAAAAGTCATTATTTTGAGGCTTAGAAGTCATTTCTGCAATTCCCATAGAAAATCAACTGGCGTCTCTAATTCAATTGTGTGGAGCGCATATCAGGTGGGTTTTCTCTGCCGGCTTAAGAGATACACGTGAAACTAAAGCCGATCCTGGGTGCCTAGGGTGCCTGTCATCCAATCCGCACTGAATTTCATTTCTAGCACATAGCCAAAAAATCGCCCCATTGACTTACATTGGAGTGCAGAAAAGGTCATTTTTTCTCGGTCCCTTTAAGAGGTAGGAGTTAAACAAGCTTAGGTCTGCGGTGCCCAGGGGGACCCCATCCAGCCCGCACTGAGTTTCATTCCTACCACCTTAGGAAAAAAGTCATTATTTTGAGGCTTAGAAGTCATTTCTGCAATTCCCATAGAAAATCAACGGCGTCTCTAATTCAATTGTGTGGAGCGCATATCAGGTGGGTTTTCTCTGCCGGCTTAAGAGATACACGTGAAACTAAAGCCGATCCTGGGTGCCTAGGGTGCCTGTCATCCAATCCGCACTGCATTTCATTTCTAGCACATAGCCAAAAAATCGCCCCATTGACTTACATTGGAGTGCAGAAAAGGTCATTTTTTCTCGGTCCCTTTAAGAGGTAGGAGTTAAACAAGCTTAGGTCTGCGGTGCCCAGGGGGGACCCCATCCAGCCCAGCACTGAGTTTCATTCCTACCACCTTAGGAAAAAAAGTCATTATTTTGAGGCTTAGAAGTCATTTCTGCAATTCCCATAGAAAATCAATGGCGTCTCTATTCAATTGTGTGGAGCGCATATCAGGTGGATTTTCTCTGCCGGCTTAAGAGATACACGTGAAACTAAAGCCGATCCTGGGTGCCTAGGGTGCCTGTCATCCAATCCGCACTGAATTTCATTTCTAGCACATAGCCAAAAAATCGCCCCATTGACTTACATTGGAGTGCAGAAAAGGTCATTTTTTCTCGGTCCCTTTAAGAGGTAGGAGTTAAACAAGCTTAGGTCTGCGGTGCCCAGGGGGGACCCCATCCAGCCCGCACTGAGTTTCATTCCTACCACCTTAGGAAAAAAAGTCATTATTTGAGGCTTAGAAGTCATTTCTGCAATTCCCATAGAAAATCAATGGCGTCTCTATTCAATTGTGTGGAGCGCATATCAGGTGGATTTTCTCTGCCGGCTTAAGAGATACACGTGAAACTAAAGCCGATCCTGGGTGCCTAGGGTGCCTGTCATCCAATCCGCACTGAATTTCATTTCTACCACATAGCCAAAAATCGCCCCATTGACTTACATTGGAGTGCAGAACCCTAGGTCATCCCAGGTCCTTTAGAGGTAGGAGTTAAACAAGCTTATCTCTTAAGCGGTGCCCAGGAGAAACCCCCTATCCAGCTCCACACTAGTTGAATAGAGACGCCAGTTGATTTTCTATGGAATTGCAGAAATGACTTCTAAGCCTCAAAATAATGACTTTTTTTCCTAAGGTGGTAGGAATGAAACTCAGTGCGGGCTGGATGGGGTCCCCCCTGGGCACCGCAGACCTAAGCTTGTTTAACTCCTACCTCTTAAAGGGACCGAGAAAAAATGACATTTTCTGCACTCCAATGTAAGTCAATGGGGCGATTTTTTGGCTATGTGCTAGAAATGAAATTCAGTGCGGATTGGATGACAGGCACCCTAGGCACCCAGGATCGGCTTTAGTTTCACGTGTATCTCTTAAGCCGGCAGAGAAAACCCACCTGATATGCGCTCCACACAATTGAATAGAGACGCCAGTTGATTTTCTATGGGAATTGCAGAAATGACTTCTAAGCCTCAAAATAATGACTTTTTTTCCTAAGGTGGTAGGAATGAAACTCAGTGCGGGCTGGATGGGGTCCCCCCTGGGCACCGCAGACCTAAGCTTGTTTAACTCCTACCTCTTAAAGGGACCGAGAAAAAATGACCTTTTCTGCACTCCAATGTAAGTCAATGGGGCGATTTTTTGGCTATGTGCTAGAAATGAAATTCAGTGCGGATTGGATGACAGGCACCCTAGGCACCCAGGATCGGCTTTAGTTTCACGTGTATCTCTTAAGCCGGCAGAGAAAACCCACCTGATATGCGCTCCACACAATTGAATAGAGACGCCGTTGATTTTCTATGGGAATTGCAGAAATGACTTCTAAGCCTCAAAATAATGACTTTTTTTCCTAAGGTGGTAGGAATGAAACTCAGTGCGGGCTGGATGGGGTCCCCCCTGGGCACCGCAGACCTAAGCTTGTTTAACTCCTACCTCTTAAAGGGACCGAGAAAAAATGACCTTTTCTGCACTCCAATGTAAGTCAATGGGGCGATTTTTTGGCTATGTGCTAGAAATGAAATTCAGTGCGGATTGGATGACAGGCACCCTAGGCACCCAGGATCGGCTTTAGTTTCACGTGTATCTCTTAAGCCGGCAGAGAAAACCCACCTGATATGCGCTCCACACAATTGAATAGAGACGCCGTTGATTTTCTATGGGAATTGCAGAAATGACTTCTAAGCCTCAAAATAATGACTTTTTTTCCTAAGGTGGTAGGAATGAAACTCAGTGCGGGCTGGATGGGGTCCCCCCTGGGCACCGCAGACCTAAGCTTGTTTAACTCCTACCTCTTAAAGGGACCGAGAAAAAATGACCTTTTCTGCACTCCAATGTAAGTCAATGGGGCGATTTTTTGGCTATGTGCTAGAAATGAAATTCAGTGCGGATTGGATGACAGGCACCCTAGGCACCCAGGATCGGCTTTAGTTTCACGTGTATCTCTTAAGCCGGCAGAGAAAACCCACCTGATATGCGCTCCACACAATTGAATAGAGACGCCGTTGATTTTCTATGGGAATTGCAGAAATGACTTCTAAGCCTCAAAATAATGACTTTTTTTCCTAAGGTGGTAGGAATGAAACTCAGTGCGGGCTGGATGGGGTCCCCCCTGGGCACCGCAGACCTAAGCTTGTTTAACTCCTACCTCTTAAAGGGACCGAGAAAAAATGACCTTTTCTGCACTCCAATGTAAGTCAATGGGGCGATTTTTTGGCTATGTGCTAGAAATGAAATTCAGTGCGGATTGGATGACAGGCACCCTAGGCACCCAGGATCGGCTTTAGTTTCACGTGTATCTCTTAAGCCGGCAGAGAAAACCCACCTGATATGCGCTCCACACAATTGAATAGAGACGCCGTTGATTTTCTATGGGAATTGCAGAAATGACTTCTAAGCCTCAAAATAATGACTTTTTTTCCTAAGGTGGTAGGAATGAAACTCAGTGCGGGCTGGATGGGGTCCCCCCTGGGCACCGCAGACCTAAGCTTGTTTAACTCCTACCTCTTAAAGGGACCGAGAAAAAATGACCTTTTCTGCACTCCAATGTAAGTCAATGGGGCGATTTTTTGGCTATGTGCTAGAAATGAAATTCAGTGCGGATTGGATGACAGGCACCCTAGGCACCCAGGATCGGCTTTAGTTTCACGTGTATCTCTTAAGCCGGCAGAGAAAACCCACCTGATATGCGCTCCACACAATTGAATAGAGACGCCGTTGATTTTCTATGGGAATTGCAGAAATGACTTCTAAGCCTCAAAATAATGACTTTTTTTCCTAAGGTGGTAGGAATGAAACTCAGTGCGGGCTGGATGGGGTCCCCCCTGGGCACCGCAGACCTAAGCTTGTTTAACTCCTACCTCTTAAAGGGACCGAGAAAAAATGACCTTTTCTGCACTCCAATGTAAGTCAATGGGGCGATTTTTTGGCTATGTGCTAGAAATGAAATTCAGTGCGGATTGGATGACAGGCACCCTAGGCACCCAGGATCGGCTTTAGTTTCACGTGTATCTCTTAAGCCGGCAGAGAAAACCCACCTGATATGCGCTCCACACAATTGAATAGAGACGCCGTTGATTTTCTATGGGAATTGCAGAAATGACTTCTAAGCCTCAAAATAATGACTTTTTTTCCTAAGGTGGTAGGAATGAAACTCAGTGCGGGCTGGATGGGGTCCCCCCTGGGCACCGCAGACCTAAGCTTGTTTAACTCCTACCTCTTAAAGGGACCGAGAAAAAATGACCTTTTCTGCACTCCAATGTAAGTCAATGGGGCGATTTTTTGGCTATGTGCTAGAAATGAAATTCAGTGCGGATTGGATGACAGGCACCCTAGGCACCCAGGATCGGCTTTAGTTTCACGTGTATCTCTTAAGCCGGCAGAGAAAACCCACCTGATATGCGCTCCACACAATTGAATAGAGACGCCGTTGATTTTCTATGGGAATTGCAGAAATGACTTCTAAGCCTCAAAATAATGACTTTTTTTCCTAAGGTGGTAGGAATGAAACTCAGTGCGGGCTGGATGGGGTCCCCCCTGGGCACCGCAGACCTAAGCTTGTTTAACTCCTACCTCTTAAAGGGACCGAGAAAAAATGACCTTTTCTGCACTCCAATGTAAGTCAATGGGGCGATTTTTTGGCTATGTGCTAGAAATGAAATTCAGTGCGGATTGGATGACAGGCACCCTAGGCACCCAGGATCGGCTTTAGTTTCACGTGTATCTCTTAAGCCGGCAGAGAAAACCCACCTGATATGCGCTCCACACAATTGAATAGAGACGCCGTTGATTTTCTATGGGAATTGCAGAAATGACTTCTAAGCCTCAAAATAATGACTTTTTTTCCTAAGGTGGTAGGAATGAAACTCAGTGCGGGCTGGATGGGGTCCCCCCTGGGCACCGCAGACCTAAGCTTGTTTAACTCCTACCTCTTAAAGGGACCGAGAAAAAATGACCTTTTCTGCACTCCAATGTAAGTCAATGGGGCGATTTTTTGGCTATGTGCTAGAAATGAAATTCAGTGCGGATTGGATGACAGGCACCCTAGGCACCCAGGATCGGCTTTAGTTTCACGTGTATCTCTTAAGCCGGCAGAGAAAACCCACCTGATATGCGCTCCACACAATTGAATAGAGACGCCGTTGATTTTCTATGGGAATTGCAGAAATGACTTCTAAGCCTCAAAATAATGACTTTTTTTCCTAAGGTGGTAGGAATGAAACTCAGTGCGGGCTGGATGGGGTCCCCCCTGGGCACCGCAGACCTAAGCTTGTTTAACTCCTACCTCTTAAAGGGACCGAGAAAAAATGACCTTTTCTGCACTCCATTGTAAGTCAATGGGGCGATTTTTTGGCTATGTGCTAGAAATGAAATTCAGTGCGGATTGGATGACAGGCACCCTAGGCACCCAGGATCGGCTTTAGTTTCACGTGTATCTCTTAAGCCGGCAGAGAAAACCCACCTGATATGCGCTCCACACAATTGAATAGAGACGCCGTTGATTTTCTATGGGAATTGCAGAAATGACTTCTAAGCCTCAAAATAATGACTTTTTTTCCTAAGGTGGTAGGAATGAAACTCAGTGCGGGCTGGATGGGGTTCCCCCTGGGCACCGCAGACCTAAGCTTGTTTAACTCCTACCTCTTAAAGGGACCGAGAAAAAATGACCTTTTCTGCACTCCAATGTAAGTCAATGGGGCGATTTTTTTGGCTATGTGCTAGAAATGAAATTCAGTGCGGATTGGATGACAGGCACCCTAGGCACCCAGGATCGGCTTTAGTTTCACGTGTATCTCTTAAGCCGGCAGAGAAAACCCACCTGATATGCGCTCCACACAATTGAATTAGAGACGCCGTTGATTTTCTATGGGAATTGCAGAAATGACTTCTAAGCCTCAAAATAATGACTTTTTTTCCTAAGGTGGTAGGAATGAAACTCAGTGCGGGCTGGATGGGGTCCCCCCTGGGCACCGCAGACCTAAGCTTGTTTAACTCCTACCTCTTAAAGGGACCGAGAAAAAATGACCTTTTCTGCACTCCAATGTAAGTCAATGGGGCGATTTTTTGGCTATGTGCTAGAAATGAAATTCAGTGCGGATTGGATGACAGGCACCCTAGGCACCCAGGATCGGCTTTAGTTTCACGTGTATCTCTTAAGCCGGCAGAGAAAACCCACCTGATATGCGCTCCACACAATTGAATAGAGACGCCGTTGATTTTCTATGGGAATTGCAGAAATGACTTCTAAGCCTCAAAATAATGACTTTTTTTCCTAAGGTGGTAGGAATGAAACTCAGTGCGGGCTGGATGGGGTCCCCCCTGGGCACCGCAGACCTAAGCTTGTTTAACTCCTACCTCTTAAAGGGACCGAGAAAAAATGACCTTTTCTGCACTCCAATGTAAGTCAATGGGGCGATTTTTTGGCTATGTGCTAGAAATGAAATTCAGTGCGGATTGGATGACAGGCACCCTAGGCACCCAGGATCGGCTTTAGTTTCACGTGTATCTCTTAAGCCGGCAGAGAAAACCCACCTGATATGCGCTCCACACAATTGAATAGAGACGCCGTTGATTTTCTATGGGAATTGCAGAAATGACTTCTAAGCCTCAAAATAATGACTTTTTTTCCTAAGGTGGTAGGAATGAAACTCAGTGCGGGCTGGATGGGGTCCCCCCTGGGCACCGCAGACCTAAGCTTGTTTAACTCCTACCTCTTAAAGGGACCGAGAAAAAATGACCTTTTCTGCACTCCAATGTAAGTCAATGGGGCGATTTTTTGGCTATGTGCTAGAAATGAAATTCAGTGCGGATTGGATGACAGGCACCCTAGGCACCCAGGATCGGCTTTAGTTTCACGTGTATCTCTTAAGCCGGCAGAGAAAACCCACCTGATATGCGCTCCACACAATTGAATAGAGACGCCGTTGATTTTCTATGGGAATTGCAGAAATGACTTCTAAGCCTCAAAATAATGACTTTTTTTCCTAAGGTGGTAGGAATGAAACTCAGTGCGGGCTGGATGGGGTCCCCCCTGGGCACCGCAGACCTAAGCTTGTTTAACTCCTACCTCTTAAAGGGACCGAGAAAAAATGACCTTTTCTGCACTCCAATGTAAGTCAATGGGGCGATTTTTTGGCTATGTGCTAGAAATGAAATTCAGTGCGGATTGGATGACAGGCACCCTAGGCACCCAGGATCGGCTTTAGTTTCACGTGTATCTCTTAAGCCGGCAGAGAAAACCCACCTGATATGCGCTCCACACAATTGAATAGAGACGCCGTTGATTTTCTATGGGAATTGCAGAAATGACTTCTAAGCCTCAAAATAATGACTTTTTTTCCTAAGGTGGTAGGAATGAAACTCAGTGCGGGCTGGATGGGGTCCCCCCTGGGCACCGCAGACCTAAGCTTGTTTAACTCCTACCTCTTAAAGGGACCGAGAAAAAATGACCTTTTCTGCACTCCAATGTAAGTCAATGGGGCGATTTTTTGGCTATGTGCTAGAAATGAAATTCAGTGCGGATTGGATGACAGGCACCCTAGGCACCCAGGATCGGCTTTAGTTTCACGTGTATCTCTTAAGCCGGCAGAGAAAACCCACCTGATATGCGCTCCACACAATTGAATTAGAGACGCCGTTGATTTTCTATGGGAATTGCAGAAATGACTTCTAAGCCTCAAAATAATGACTCTTTTTCCTAAGGTGGTAGGAATGAAACTCAGTGCGGGCTGGATGGGGTCCCCCCTGGGCACCGCAGACCTAAGCTTGTTTAACTCCTACCTCTTAAAGGGACCGAGAAAAAATGACCTTTTCTGCACTCCAATGTAAGTCAATGGGGCGATTTTTTGGCTATGTGCTAGAAATGAAATTCAGTGCGGATTGGATGACAGGCACCCTAGGCACCCAGGATCGGCTTTAGTTTCACGTGTATCTCTTAAGCCGGCAGAGAAAACCCACCTGATATGCGCTCCACACAATTGAATAGAGACGCCGTTGATTTTCTATGGGAATTGCAGAAATGACTTCTAAGCCTCAAAATAATGACTTTTTTTCCTAAGGTGGTAGGAATGAAACTCAGTGCGGGCTGGATGGGGTCCCCCCTGGGCACCGCAGACCTAAGCTTGTTTAACTCCTACCTCTTAAAGGGACCGAGAAAAAATGACCTTTTCTGCACTCCAATGTAAGTCAATGGGGCGATTTTTTGGCTATGTGCTAGAAATGAAATTCAGTGCGGATTGGATGACAGGCACCCTAGGCACCCAGGATCGGCTTTAGTTTCACGTGTATCTCTTAAGGCGGCAGAGAAAACCCACCTGATATGCGCTCCACACAATTGAATAGAGACGCCGTTGATTTTCTATGGGAATTGCAGAAATGACTTCTAAGCCTCAAAATAATGACTTTTTTTTCCTAAGGTGGTAGGAATGAAACTCAGTGCGGGCTGGATGGGGTCCCCCCTGGGCACCGCAGACCTAAGCTTGTTTAACTCCTACCTCTTAAAGGGACCGAGAAAAAATGACCTTTTCTGCACTCCAATGTAAGTCAATGGGGCGATTTTTTGGCTATGTGCTAGAAATGAAATGCAGTGCGGATTGGATGACAGGCACCCTAGGCACCCAGGATCGGCTTTAGTTTCACGTGTATCTCTTAAGCCGGCAGAGAAAACCCACCTGATATGCGCTCCACACAATTGAATAGAGACGCCGTTGATTTTCTATGGGAATTGCAGAAATGACTTCTAAGCCTCAAAATAATGACTTTTTTTCCTAAGGTGGTAGGAATGAAACTCAGTGCGGGCTGGATGGGGTCCCCCCTGGGCACCGCAGACCTAAGCTTGTTTAACTCCTACCTCTTAAAGGGACCGAGAAAAAATGACCTTTTCTGCACTCCAATGTAAGTCAATGGGGCGATTTTTTGGCTATGTGCTAGAAATGAAATTCAGTGCGGATTGGATGACAGGCACCCTAGGCACCCAGGATCGGCTTTAGTTTCACGTGTATCTCTTAAGCCGGCAGAGAAAACCCACCTGATATGCGCTCCACACAATTGAATAGAGACGCCGTTGATTTTCTATGGGAATTGCAGAAATGACTTCTAAGCCTCAAAATAATGACTTTTTTTCCTAAGGTGGTAGGAATGAAACTCAGTGCGGGCTGGATGGGGTCCCCCCTGGGCACCGCAGACCTAAGCTTGTTTAACTCCTACCTCTTAAAGGGACCGAGAAAAAATGACCTTTTCTGCACTCCAATGTAAGTCAATGGGGCGATTTTTTGGCTATGTGCTAGAAATGAAATTCAGTGCGGATTGGATGACAGGCACCCTAGGCACCCAGGATCGGCTTTAGTTTCACGTGTATCTCTTAAGCCGGCAGAGAAAACCCACCTGATATGCGCTCCACACAATTGAATAGAGACGCCGTTGATTTTCTATGGGAATTGCAGAAATGACTTCTAAGCCTCAAAATAATGACTTTTTTTCCTAAGGTGGTAGGAATGAAACTCAGTGCGGGCTGGATGGGGTCCCCCCTGGGCACCGCAGACCTAAGCTTGTTTAACTCCTACCTCTTAAAGGGACCGAGAAAAAATGACCTTTTCTGCACTCCAATGTAAGTCAATGGGGCGATTTTTTGGCTATGTGCTAGAAATGAAATTCAGTGCGGATTGGATGACAGGCACCCTAGGCACCCAGGATCGGCTTTAGTTTCACGTGTATCTCTTAAGCCGGCAGAGAAAACCCACCTGATATGCGCTCCACACAATTGAATAGAGACGCCGTTGATTTTCTATGGGAATTGCAGAAATGACTTCTAAGCCTCAAAATAATGACTTTTTTTCCTAAGGTGGTAGGAATGAAACTCAGTGCGGGCTGGATGGGGTCCCCCCTGGGCACCGCAGACCTAAGCTTGTTTAACTCCTACCTCTTAAAGGGACCGAGAAAAAATGACCTTTTCTGCACTCCAATGTAAGTCAATGGGGCGATTTTTTGGCTATGTGCTAGAAATGAAATTCAGTGCGGATTGGATGACAGGCACCCTAGGCACCCAGGATCGGCTTTAGTTTCACGTGTATCTCTTAAGCCGGCAGAGAAAACCCACCTGATATGCGCTCCACACAATTGAATAGAGACGCCGTTGATTTTCTATGGGAATTGCAGAAATGACTTCTAAGCCTCAAAATAATGACTTTTTTTCCTAAGGTGGTAGGAATGAAACTCAGTGCGGGCTGGATGGGGTCCCCCCTGGGCACCGCAGACCTAAGCTTGTTTAACTCCTACCTCTTAAAGGGACCGAGAAAAAATGACCTTTTCTGCACTCCAATGTAAGTCAATGGGGCGATTTTTTGGCTATGTGCTAGAAATGAAATTCAGTGCGGATTGGATGACAGGCACCCTAGGCACCCAGGATCGGCTTTAGTTTCACGTGTATCTCTTAAGCCGGCAGAGAAAACCCACCTGATATGCGCTCCACACAATTGAATAGAGACGCCGTTGATTTTCTATGGGAATTGCAGAAATGACTTCTAAGCCTCAAAATAATGACTTTTTTTCCTAAGGTGGTAGGAATGAAACTCAGTGCGGGCTGGATGGGGTCCCCCCTGGGCACCGCAGACCTAAGCTTGTTTAACTCCTACCTCTTAAAGGGACCGAGAAAAAATGACCTTTTCTGCACTCCAATGTAAGTCAATGGGGCGATTTTTTGGCTATGTGCTAGAAATGAAATTCAGTGCGGATTGGATGACAGGCACCCTAGGCACCCAGGATCGGCTTTAGTTTCACGTGTATCTCTTAAGCCGGCAGAGAAAACCCACCTGATATGCGCTCCACACAATTGAATAGAGACGCCGTTGATTTTCTATGGGAATTGCAGAAATGACTTCTAAGCCTCAAAATAATGACTTTTTTTCCTAAGGTGGTAGGAATGAAACTCAGTGCGGGCTGGATGGGGTCCCCCCTGGGCACCGCAGACCTAAGCTTGTTTAACTCCTACCTCTTAAAGGGACCGAGAAAAAATGACCTTTTCTGCACTCCAATGTAAGTCAATGGGGCGATTTTTTGGCTATGTGCTAGAAATGAAATTCAGTGCGGATTGGATGACAGGCACCCTAGGCACCCAGGATCGGCTTTAGTTTCACGTGTATCTCTTAAGCCGGCAGAGAAAACCCACCTGATATGCGCTCCACACAATTGAATAGAGACGCCGTTGATTTTCTATGGGAATTGCAGAAATGACTTCTAAGCCTCAAAATAATGACTTTTTTTCCTAAGGTGGTAGGAATGAAACTCAGTGCGGGCTGGATGGGGTCCCCCCTGGGCACCGCAGACCTAAGCTTGTTTAACTCCTACCTCTTAAAGGGACCGAGAAAAAATGACCTTTTCTGCACTCCAATGTAAGTCAATGGGGCGATTTTTTGGCTATGTGCTAGAAATGAAATTCAGTGCGGATTGGATGACAGGCACCCTAGGCACCCAGGATCGGCTTTAGTTTCACGTGTATCTCTTAAGCCGGCAGAGAAAACCCACCTGATATGCGCTCCACACAATTGAATAGAGACGCCGTTGATTTTCTATGGGAATTGCAGAAATGACTTCTAAGCCTCAAAATAATGACTTTTTTTCCTAAGGTGGTAGGAATGAAACTCAGTGCGGGCTGGATGGGGTCCCCCCTGGGCACCGCAGACCTAAGCTTGTTTAACTCCTACCTCTTAAAGGGACCGAGAAAAAATGACCTTTTCTGCACTCCAATGTAAGTCAATGGGGCGATTTTTTGGCTATGTGCTAGAAATGAAATTCAGTGCGGATTGGATGACAGGCACCCTAGGCACCCAGGATCGGCTTTAGTTTCACGTGTATCTCTTAAGCCGGCAGAGAAAACCCACCTGATATGCGCTCCACACAATTGAATAGAGACGCCGTTGATTTTCTATGGGAATTGCAGAAATGACTTCTAAGCCTCAAAATAATGACTTTTTTTCCTAAGGTGGTAGGAATGAAACTCAGTGCGGGCTGGATGGGGTCCCCCCTGGGCACCGCAGACCTAAGCTTGTTTAACTCCTACCTCTTAAAGGGACCGAGAAAAAATGACCTTTTCTGCACTCCAATGTAAGTCAATGGGGCGATTTTTTGGCTATGTGCTAGAAATGAAATTCAGTGCGGATTGGATGACAGGCACCCTAGGCACCCAGGATCGGCTTTAGTTTCACGTGTATCTCTTAAGCCGGCAGAGAAAACCCACCTGATATGCGCTCCACACAATTGAATAGAGACGCCGTTGATTTTCTATGGGAATTGCAGAAATGACTTCTAAGCCTCAAAATAATGACTTTTTTTCCTAAGGTGGTAGGAATGAAACTCAGTGCGGGCTGGATGGGGTCCCCCCTGGGCACCGCAGACCTAAGCTTGTTTAACTCCTACCTCTTAAAGGGACCGAGAAAAAATGACCTTTTCTGCACTCCAATGTAAGTCAATGGGGCGATTTTTTGGCTATGTGCTAGAAATGAAATTCAGTGCGGATTGGATGACAGGCACCCTAGGCACCCAGGATCGGCTTTAGTTTCACGTGTATCTCTTAAGCCGGCAGAGAAAACCCACCTGATATGCGCTCCACACAATTGAATAGAGACGCCGTTGATTTTCTATGGGAATTGCAGAAATGACTTCTAAGCCTCAAAATAATGACTTTTTTTCCTAAGGTGGTAGGAATGAAACTCAGTGCGGGCTGGATGGGGTCCCCCCTGGGCACCGCAGACCTAAGCTTGTTTAACTCCTACCTCTTAAAGGGACCGAGAAAAAATGACCTTTTCTGCACTCCAATGTAAGTCAATGGGGCGATTTTTTGGCTATGTGCTAGAAATGAAATTCAGTGCGGATTGGATGACAGGCACCCTAGGCACCCAGGATCGGCTTTAGTTTCACGTGTATCTCTTAAGCCGGCAGAGAAAACCCACCTGATATGCGCTCCACACAATTGAATAGAGACGCCGTTGATTTTCTATGGGAATTGCAGAAATGACTTCTAAGCCTCAAAATAATGACTTTTTTTCCTAAGGTGGTAGGAATGAAACTCAGTGCGGGCTGGATGGGGTCCCCCCTGGGCACCGCAGACCTAAGCTTGTTTAACTCCTACCTCTTAAAGGGACCGAGAAAAAATGACCTTTTCTGCACTCCAATGTAAGTCAATGGGGCGATTTTTTGGCTATGTGCTAGAAATGAAATGCAGTGCGGATTGGATGACAGGCACCCTAGGCACCCAGGATCGGCTTTAGTTTCACGTGTATCTCTTAAGCCGGCAGAGAAAACCCACCTGATATGCGCTCCACACAATTGAATAGAGACGCCGTTGATTTTCTATGGGAATTGCAGAAATGACTTCTAAGCCTCAAAATAATGACTTTTTTTCCTAAGGTGGTAGGAATGAAACTCAGTGCGGGCTGGATGGGGTCCCCCCTGGGCACCGCAGACCTACGCTTGTTTAACTCCTACCTCTTAAAGGGACCGAGAAAAAATGACCTTTTCTGCACTCCAATGTAAGTCAATGGGGCGATTTTTTGGCTATGTGCTAGAAATGAAATTCAGTGCGGATTGGATGACAGGCACCCTAGGCACCCAGGATCGGCTTTAGTTTCACGTGTATCTCTTAAGCCGGCAGAGAAAACCCACCTGATATGCGCTCCACACAATTGAATAGAGACGCCGTTGATTTTCTATGGGAATTGCAGAAATGACTTCTAAGCCTCAAAATAATGACTTTTTTTCCTAAGGTGGTAGGAATGAAACTCAGTGCGGGCTGGATGGGGTCCCCCCTGGGCACCGCAGACCTAAGCTTGTTTAACTCCTACCTCTTAAAGGGACCGAGAAAAAATGACCTTTTCTGCACTCCAATGTAAGTCAATGGGGCGATTTTTTGGCTATGTGCTAGAAATGAAATTCAGTGCGGATTGGATGACAGGCACCCTAGGCACCCAGGATCGGCTTTAGTTTCACGTGTATCTCTTAAGCCGGCAGAGAAAACCCACCTGATATGCGCTCCACACAATTGAATAGAGACGCCGTTGATTTTCTATGGGAATTGCAGAAATGACTTCTAAGCCTCAAAATAATGACTTTTTTTCCTAAGGTGGTAGGAATGAAACTCAGTGCGGGCTGGATGGGGTCCCCCCTGGGCACCGCAGACCTAAGCTTGTTTAACTCCTACCTCTTAAAGGGACCGAGAAAAAATGACCTTTTCTGCACTCCAATGTAAGTCAATGGGGCGATTTTTTGGCTATGTGCTAGAAATGAAATTCAGTGCGGATTGGATGACAGGCACCCTAGGCACCCAGGATCGGCTTTAGTTTCACGTGTATCTCTTAAGCCGGCAGAGAAAACCCACCTGATATGCGCTCCACACAATTGAATAGAGACGCCGTTGATTTTCTATGGGAATTGCAGAAATGACTTCTAAGCCTCAAAATAATGACTTTTTTTCCTAAGGTGGTAGGAATGAAACTCAGTGCGGGCTGGATGGGGTCCCCCCTGGGCACCGCAGACCTAAGCTTGTTTAACTCCTACCTCTTAAAGGGACCGAGAAAAAATGACCTTTTCTGCACTCCAATGTAAGTCAATGGGGCGATTTTTTGGCTATGTGCTAGAAATGAAATTCAGTGCGGATTGGATGACAGGCACCCTAGGCACCCAGGATCGGCTTTAGTTTCACGTGTATCTCTTAAGCCGGCAGAGAAAACCCACCTGATATGCGCTCCACACAATTGAATAGAGACGCCGTTGATTTTCTATGGGAATTGCAGAAATGACTTCTAAGCCTCAAAATAATGACTTTTTTTCCTAAGGTGGTAGGAATGAAACTCAGTGCGGGCTGGATGGGGTCCCCCCTGGGCACCGCAGACCTAAGCTTGTTTAACTCCTACCTCTTAAAGGGACCGAGAAAAAATGACCTTTTCTGCACTCCAATGTAAGTCAATGGGGCGATTTTTTGGCTATGTGCTAGAAATGAAATTCAGTGCGGATTGGATGACAGGCACCCTAGGCACCCAGGATCGGCTTTAGTTTCACGTGTATCTCTTAAGCCGGCAGAGAAAACCCACCTGATATGCGCTCCACACAATTGAATAGAGACGCCGTTGATTTTCTATGGGAATTGCAGAAATGACTTCTAAGCCTCAAAATAATGACTTTTTTTCCTAAGGTGGTAGGAATGAAACTCAGTGCGGGCTGGATGGGGTCCCCCCTGGGCACCGCAGACCTAAGCTTGTTTAACTCCTACCTCTTAAAGGGACCGAGAAAAAATGACCTTTTCTGCACTCCAATGTAAGTCAATGGGGCGATTTTTTGGCTATGTGCTAGAAATGAAATTCAGTGCGGATTGGATGACAGGCACCCTAGGCACCCAGGATCGGCTTTAGTTTCACGTGTATCTCTTAAGCCGGCAGAGAAAACCCACCTGATATGCGCTCCACACAATTGAATAGAGACGCCATTGATTTTCTATGGGAATTGCAGAAATGACTTCTAAGCCTCAAAATAATGACTTTTTTTCCTAAGGTGGTAGGAATGAAACTCAGTGCGGGCTGGATGGGGTCCCCCCTGGGCACCGCAGACCTAAGCTTGTTTAACTCCTACCTCTTAAAGGGACCGAGAAAAAATGACCTTTTCTGCACTCCAATGTAAGTCAATGGGGCGATTTTTTGGCTATGTGCTAGAAATGAAATTCAGTGCGGATTGGATGACAGGCACCCTAGGCACCCAGGATCGGCTTTAGTTTCACGTGTATCTCTTAAGCCGGCAGAGAAAACCCACCTGATATGCGCTCCACACAATTGAATAGAGACGCCGTTGATTTTCTATGGGAATTGCAGAAATGACTTCTAAGCCTCAAAATAATGACTTTTTTTCCTAAGGTGGTAGGAATGAAACTCAGTGCGGGCTGGATGGGGTCCCCCCTGGGCACCGCAGACCTAAGCTTGTTTAACTCCTACCTCTTAAAGGGACCGAGAAAAAATGACCTTTTCTGCACTCCAATGTAAGTCAATGGGGCGATTTTTTGGCTATGTGCTAGAAATGAAATTCAGTGCGGATTGGATGACAGGCACCCTAGGCACCCAGGATCGGCTTTAGTTTCACGTGTATCTCTTAAGCCGGCAGAGAAAACCCACCTGATATGCGCTCCACACAATTGAATAGAGACGCCGTTGATTTTCTATGGGAATTGCAGAAATGACTTCTAAGCCTCAAAATAATGACTTTTTTTCCTAAGGTGGTAGGAATGAAACTCAGTGCGGGCTGGATGGGGTCCCCCCTGGGCACCGCAGACCTAAGCTTGTTTAACTCCTACCTCTTAAAGGGACCGAGAAAAAATGACCTTTTCTGCACTCCAATGTAAGTCAATGGGGCGATTTTTTGGCTATGTGCTAGAAATGAAATTCAGTGCGGATTGGATGACAGGCACCCTAGGCACCCAGGATCGGCTTTAGTTTCACGTGTATCTCTTATAGGAAAAAAAGTCATTATTTTGAGGCTTAGAAGTCATTTCTGCAATTCCCATAGAAAATCAACGGCGTCTCTATTCAATTGTGTGGAGCGCATATCAGGTGGGTTTTCTCTGCCGGCTTAAGAGATACACGTGAAACTAAAGCCGATCCTGGGTGCCTAGGGTGCCTGTCATCCAATCCGCACTGAATTTCATTTCTAGCACATAGCCAAAAAATCGCCCCATTGACTTACATTGGAGTGCAGAAAAGGTCATTTTTTCTCGGTCCCTTTAAGAGGTAGGAGTTAAACAAGCTTAGGTCTGCGGTGCCCAGGGGGGACCCCATCCAGCCCGCACTGAGTTTCATTCCTACCACCTTAGGAAAAAAAGTCATTATTTTGAGGCTTAGAAGTCATTTCTGCAATTCCCATAGAAAATCAATGGCGTCTCTATTCAATTGTGTGGAGCGCATATCAGGTGGATTTTCTCTGCCGGCTTAAGAGATACACGTGAAACTAAAGCCGATCCTGGGTGCCTAGGGTGCCTGTCATCCAATCCGCACTGAATTTCATTTCTAGCACATAGCCAAAAAATCGCCCCATTGACTTACATTGGAGTGCAGAAAAGGTCATTTTTTCTCGGTCCCTTTAAGAGGTAGGAGTTAAACAAGCTTAGGTCAGCGGTGCCCAGGGGGGACCCCATCCAGCCCGCACTGAGTTTCATTCCTACCACCTTAGGAAAAAAAGTCATTATTTTGAGGCTTAGAAGTCATTTCTGCAATTCCCATAGAAAATCAACGGCGTCTCTAATTCAATTGTGTGGAGCGCATATCAGGTGGGTTTTCTCTGCCGGCTTAAGAGATACACGTGAAACTAAAGCCGATCCTGGGTGCCTAGGGTGCCTGTCATCCAATCCGCACTGCATTTCATTTCTAGCACATAGCCAAAAAATCGCCCCATTGACTTACATTGGAGTGCAGAAAAGGTCATTTTTTCTCGGTCCCTTTAAGAGGTAGGAGTTAAACAAGCTTAGGTCTGCGGTGCCCAGGGGGGACCCCATCCAGCCCACACTGAGTTTCATTCCTACCACCTTAGGAAAAAAAGTCATTATTTTGAGGCTTAGAAGTCATTTCTGCAATTCCCATAGAAAATCAATGGCGTCTCTATTCAATTGTGTGGAGCGCATATCAGGTGGATTTTCTCTGCCGGCTTAAGAGATACACGTGAAACTAAAGCCGATCCTGGGTGCCTAGGGTGCCTGTCATCCAATCCGCACTGAATTTCATTTCTAGCACATAGCCAAAAAATCGCCCCATTGACTTACATTGGAGTGCAGAAAAGGTCATTTTTTCTCGGTCCCTTTAAGAGGTAGGAGTTAAACAAGCTTAGGTCTGCGGTGCCCAGGGGGGACCCCATCCAGCCCGCACTGAGTTTCATTCCTACCACCTTAGGAAAAAAAGTCATTATTTTGAGGCTTAGAAGTCATTTCTGCAATTCCCATAGAAAATCAACGGCGTCTCTATTCAATTGTGTGGAGCGCATATCAGGTGGGTTTTCTCTGCCGGCTTAAGAGATACACGTGAAACTAAAGCCGATCCTGGGTGCCTAGGGTGCCTGTCATCCAATCCGCACTGAATTTCATTTCTAGCACATAGCCAAAAAATCGCCCCATTGACTTACATTGGAGTGCAGAAAAGGTCATTTTTTCTCGGTCCCTTTAAGAGGTAGGAGTTAAACAAGCTTAGGTCTGCGGTGCCCAGGGGGGACCCCATCCAGCCCACACTGAGTTTCATTCCTACCACCTTAGGAAAAAAAGTCATTATTTTGAGGCTTAGAAGTCATTTCTGCAATTCCCATAGAAAATCAATGGCGTCTCTATTCAATTGTGTGGAGCGCATATCAGGTGGATTTTCTCTGCCGGCTTAAGAGATACACGTGAAACTAAAGCCGATCCTGGGTGCCTAGGGTGCCTGTCATCCAATCCGCACTGAATTTCATTTCTAGCACATAGCCAAAAAATCGCCCCATTGACTTACATTGGAGTGCAGAAAAGGTCATTTTTTCTCGGTCCCTTTAAGAGGTAGGAGTTAAACAAGCTTAGGTCTGCGGTGCCCAGGGGGGACCCCATCCAGCCCGCACTGAGTTTCATTCCTACCACCTTAGGAAAAAAAGTCATTATTTTGAGGCTTAGAAGTCATTTCTGCAATTCCCATAGAAAATCAACGGCGTCTCTATTCAATTGTGTGGAGCGCATATCAGGTGGGTTTTCTCTGCCGGCTTAAGAGATACACGTGAAACTAAAGCCGATCCTGGGTGCCTAGGGTGCCTGTCATCCAATCCGCACTGAATTTCATTTCTAGCACATAGCCAAAAAATCGCCCCATTGACTTACATTGGAGTGCAGAAAAGGTCATTTTTTCTCGGTCCCTTTAAGAGGTAGGAGTTAAACAAGCTTAGGTCTGCGGTGCCCAGGGGGGACCCCATCCAGCCCACACTGAGTTTCATTCCTACCACCTTAGGAAAAAAAGTCATTATTTTGAGGCTTAGAAGTCATTTCTGCAATTCCCATAGAAAATCAATGGCGTCTCTATTCAATTGTGTGGAGCGCATATCAGGTGGATTTTCTCTGCCGGCTTAAGAGATACACGTGAAACTAAAGCCGATCCTGGGTGCCTAGGGTGCCTGTCATCCAATCCGCACTGAATTTCATTTCTAGCACATAGCCAAAAAATCGCCCCATTGACTTACATTGGAGTGCAGAAAAGGTCATTTTTTCTCGGTCCCTTTAAGAGGTAGGAGTTAAACAAGCTTAGGTCTGCGGTGCCCAGGGGGGACCCCATCCAGCCCGCACTGAGTTTCATTCCTACCACCTTAGGAAAAAAAGTCATTATTTTGAGGCTTAGAAGTCATTTCTGCAATTCCCATAGAAAATCAACGGCGTCTCTATTCAATTGTGTGGAGCGCATATCAGGTGGGTTTTCTCTGCCGGCTTAAGAGATACACGTGAAACTAAAGCCGATCCTGGGTGCCTAGGGTGCCTGTCATCCAATCCGCACTGAATTTCATTTCTAGCACATAGCCAAAAAATCGCCCCATTGACTTACATTGGAGTGCAGAAAAGGTCATTTTTTCTCGGTCCCTTTAAGAGGTAGGAGTTAAACAAGCTTAGGTCTGCGGTGCCCAGGGGGGACCCCATCCAGCCCACACTGAGTTTCATTCCTACCACCTTAGGAAAAAAAGTCATTATTTTGAGGCTTAGAAGTCATTTCTGCAATTCCCATAGAAAATCAGGTGGATTTTCTCTGCCGGCTTAAGAGATACACGTGAAACTAAAGCCGATCCTGGGTGCCTAGGGTGCCTGTCATCCAATCCGCACTGAATTTCATTTCTAGCACATAGCCAAAAAATCGCCCCATTGACTTACATTGGAGTGCAGAAAAGGTCATTTTTTCTCGGTCCCTTTAAGAGGTAGGAGTTAAACAAGCTTAGGTCTGCGGTGCCCAGGGGGGACCCCATCCAGCCCGCACTGAGTTTCATTCCTACCACCTTAGGAAAAAAAGTCATTATTTTGAGGCTTAGAAGTCATTTCTGCAATTCCCATAGAAAATCAACGGCGTCTCTATTCAATTGTGTGGAGCGCATATCAGGTGGTTTTTCTCTGCCGGCTTAAGAGATACACGTGAAACTAAAGCCGATCCTGGGTGCCTAGGGTGCCTGTCATCCAATCCGCACTGAATTTCATTTCTAGCACATAGCCAAAAAATCGCCCCATTGACTTACATTGGAGTGCAGAAAAGGTCATTTTTTCTCGGTCCCTTTAAGAGGTAGGAGTTAAACAAGCTTAGGTCTGCGGTGCCCAGGGGGGACCCCATCCAGCCCGCACTGAGTTTCATTCCTACCACCTTAGGAAAAAAAGTCATTATTTTGAGGCTTAGAAGTCATTTCTGCAATTCCCATAGAAAATCAACGGCGTCTCTAATTCAATTGTGTGGAGCGCATATCAGGTGGGTTTTCTCTGCCGGCTTAAGAGATACACGTGAAACTAAAGCCGATCCTGGGTGCCTAGGGTGCCTGTCATCCAATCCGCACTGAATTTCATTTCTAGCACATAGCCAAAAAATCGCCCCATTGACTTACATTGGAGTGCAGAAAAGGTCATTTTTTCTCGGTCCCTTTAAGAGGTAGGAGTTAAACAAGCTTAGGTCTGCGGTGCCCAGGGGGGACCCCATCCAGCCCACACTGAGTTTCATTCCTACCACCTTAGGAAAAAAAGTCATTATTTTGAGGCTTAGAAGTCATTTCTGCAATTCCCATAGAAAATCAACGGCGTCTCTATTCAATTGTGTGGAGCGCATATCAGGTGGTTTTCTCTGCCGGCTTAAGAGATACACGTGAAACTAAAGCCGATCCTGGGTGCCTAGGGTGCCTGTCATCCAATCCGCACTGAATTTCATTTCTAGCACATAGCCAAAAAATCGCCCCATTGACTTACATTGGAGTGCAGAAAAGGTCATTTTTTCTCGGTCCCTTTAAGAGGTAGGAGTTAAACAAGCTTAGGTCTGCGGTGCCCAGGGGGGACCCCTGGGTTTAAAAGGTCATTAGTTTCATTTTTCCACTTAGAAAGTCAAATGTCATTATTTTTTAATTGTGTTCTGCAATATCAGGCATTTTTGCAAAATTGTGAAACCATTCAATTGTGGTGATTGCATAAAAATCGCATTTCTTTTATTTCCAAAGGCTACATTTGGGGTAAAACCTTGGGTGCCTAAGAGTGGCAATCCGCATGAATGCTTATTTTCCCATGGCCAAAAAATTCGCCCCGTTGACTTATATTGGAGTGCTGCAATTCCCAGGGATTCTTTAATCTTTGTCTATGGGGTAGGAGGTTGTCATTTTGCGCCTGCGTGATCCACGGTACCTTGATTGCGCATATAGGACTTTTTGAGCTTTTATTACATTTCTGAATTTGATGGACCAAAAAGCCAATTTTGCACTTTGGATTTTTTTCTGAATTTACCGTACGAGATCAATGTGATTAACAATAGTTCGGGCGATGGCACGCGGCGATACCAGGTTTATTTATTTATTATTTGTTTACTTTATTTAAACCTGAAACTGAATTCAGACTTTTATGGGGAGGGGGATTTTCATATTAACAACACGTTTTTTTTTTTTTTACACATAGCCAAAAAGCCCCCCTAGGGGACTTATAGTATATACACTGTGATTTCTCATAGAGATCTCTGCAATAGGATATGCAGAGATCCATTATCGGTCGTTTGCTTTCGGTGCTGCAGCCGGAAACAAACGAGTGCCAGGACGGCCCCATCTTGGACGCATCCCGCCGGCATAGTAAAAAAAGTCCTCCTCCGGGACAAGGTCCCGGAGGAGCATCTCCCCCACTAGAAAAGGGAAACGTTGTCTCCGGTAATTGTGTGGAGCGCTGTCAGGTTTGACAGCTTGCCGGCTTAGCTAATTACACGTGAAACTAAAGCCGCTAATAGCGGGGTCCTAGGGTACCTGGCACCAATCGCGCACTTCAATTTCATTTCTAGCACATAGCCAAAAAAATCGCCCCATGACTTACATTGGAGTGCAGAAAAGGTCATTTTTTCTCGGTCCCTTTAAGAGGTAGGAGTTAAACAAGCTTAGGTCTGCGGTGCCCAGGGGGGACCCCATCCAGCCCGCACTGAGTTTCATTCCTACCACCTTAGGAAAAAAAGTCATTATTTTGAGGCTTAGAAGTCATTTCTGCAATTCCCATAGAAAATCAACGGCGTCTCTATTCAATTGTGTGGAGCGCATATCAGGTGGGTTTTCTCTGCCGGCTTAAGAGATACACGTGAAACTAAAGCCGATCCTGGGTGCCTAGGGTGCCTGTCATCCAATCCGCACTGAATTTCATTTCTAGCACATAGCCAAAAAATCGCCCCATTGACTTACATTGGAGTGCAGAAAAGGTCATTTTTTCTCGGTCCCTTTAAGAGGTAGGAGTTAAACAAGCTTAGGTCTGCGGTGCCCAGGGGGGACCCCATCCAGCCCGCACTGAGTTTCATTCCTACCACCTTAGGAAAAAAAGTCATTATTTTGAGGCTTAGAAGTCATTTCTGCAATTCCCATAGAAAATCAATGGCGTCTCTATTCAATTGTGTGGAGCGCATATCAGGTGGATTTTCTCTGCCGGCTTAAGAGATACACGTGAAACTAAAGCCGATCCTGGGTGCCTAGGGTGCCTGTCATCCAATCCGCACTGAATTTCATTTCTAGCACATAGCCAAAAAATCGCCCCATTGACTTACATTGGAGTGCAGAAAAGGTCATTTTTTCTCGGTCCCTTTAAGAGGTAGGAGTTAAACAAGCTTAGGTCTGCGGTGCCCAGGGGGGACCCCATCCAGCCCGCACTGAGTTTCATTCCTACCACCTTAGGAAAAAAAGTCATTATTTTGAGGCTTAGAAGTCATTTCTGCAATTCCCATAGAAAATCAACGGCGTCTCTATTCAATTGTGTGGAGCGCATATCAGGTGGGTTTTCTCTGCCGGCTTAAGAGATACACGTGAAACTAAAGCCGATCCTGGGTGCCTAGGGTGCCTGTCATCCAATCCGCACTGAATTTCATTTCTAGCACATAGCCAAAAAATCGCCCCATTGACTTACATTGGAGTGCAGAAAAGGTCATTTTTTCTCGGTCCCTTTAAGAGGTAGGAGTTAAACAAGCTTAGGTCTGCGGTGCCCAGGGGGGACCCCATCCAGCCCGCACTGAGTTTCATTCCTACCACCTTAGGAAAAAAAGTCATTATTTTGAGGCTTAGAAGTCATTTCTGCAATTCCCATAGAAAATCAACGGCGTCTCTATTCAATTGTGTGGAGCGCATATCAGGTGGGTTTTCTCTGCCGGCTTAAGAGATACACGTGAAACTAAAGCCGATCCTGGGTGCCTAGGGTGCCTGTCATCCAATCCGCACTGAATTTCATTTCTAGCACATAGCCAAAAAATCGCCCCATTGACTTACATTGGAGTGCAGAAAAGGTCATTTTTTCTCGGTCCCTTTAAGAGGTAGGAGTTAAACAAGCTTAGGTCTGCGGTGCCCAGGGGGGACCCCATCCAGCCCGCACTGAGTTTCATTCCTACCACCTTAGGAAAAAAAGTCATTATTTTGAGGCTTAGAAGTCATTTCTGCAATTCCCATAGAAAATCAACGGCGTCTCTATTCAATTGTGTGGAGCGCATATCAGGTGGGTTTTCTCTGCCGGCTTAAGAGATACACGTGAAACTAAAGCCGATCCTGGGTGCCTAGGGTGCCTGTCATCCAATCCGCACTGAATTTCATTTCTAGCACATAGCCAAAAAATCGCCCCATTGACTTACATTGGAGTGCAGAAAAGGTCATTTTTTCTCGGTCCCTTTAAGAGGTAGGAGTTAAACAAGCTTAGGTCTGCGGTGCCCAGGGGGGACCCCATCCAGCCCGCACTGAGTTTCATTCCTACCACCTTAGGAAAAAAAGTCATTATTTTGAGGCTTAGAAGTCATTTCTGCAATTCCCATAGAAAATCAACGGCGTCTCTATTCAATTGTGTGGAGCGCATATCAGGTGGGTTTTCTCTGCCGGCTTAAGAGATACACGTGAAACTAAAGCCGATCCTGGGTGCCTAGGGTGCCTGTCATCCAATCCGCACTGAATTTCATTTCTAGCACATAGCCAAAAAATCGCCCCATTGACTTACATTGGAGTGCAGAAAAGGTCATTTTTTCTCGGTCCCTTTAAGAGGTAGGAGTTAAACAAGCTTAGGTCTGCGGTGCCCAGGGGGGACCCCATCCAGCCCGCACTGAGTTTCATTCCTACCACCTTAGGAAAAAAAGTCATTATTTTGAGGCTTAGAAGTCATTTCTGCAATTCCCATAGAAAATCAACGGCGTCTCTATTCAATTGTGTGGAGCGCATATCAGGTGGGTTTTCTCTGCCGGCTTAAGAGATACACGTGAAACTAAAGCCGATCCTGGGTGCCTAGGGTGCCTGTCATCCAATCCGCACTGAATTTCATTTCTAGCACATAGCCAAAAAATCGCCCCATTGACTTACATTGGAGTGCAGAAAAGGTCATTTTTTCTCGGTCCCTTTAAGAGGTAGGAGTTAAACAAGCTTAGGTCTGCGGTGCCCAGGGGGGACCCCATCCAGCCCGCACTGAGTTTCATTCCTACCACCTTAGGAAAAAAAGTCATTATTTTGAGGCTTAGAAGTCATTTCTGCAATTCCCATAGAAAATCAACGGCGTCTCTATTCAATTGTGTGGAGCGCATATCAGGTGGGTTTTCTCTGCCGGCTTAAGAGATACACGTGAAACTAAAGCCGATCCTGGGTGCCTAGGGTGCCTGTCATCCAATCCGCACTGAATTTCATTTCTAGCACATAGCCAAAAAATCGCCCCATTGACTTACATTGGAGTGCAGAAAAGGTCATTTTTTCTCGGTCCCTTTAAGAGGTAGGAGTTAAACAAGCTTAGGTCTGCGGTGCCCAGGGGGGACCCCATCCAGCCCGCACTGAGTTTCATTCCTACCACCTTAGGAAAAAAAGTCATTATTTTGAGGCTTAGAAGTCATTTCTGCAATTCCCATAGAAAATCAACGGCGTCTCTATTCAATTGTGTGGAGCGCATATCAGGTGGGTTTTCTCTGCCGGCTTAAGAGATACACGTGAAACTAAAGCCGATCCTGGGTGCCTAGGGTGCCTGTCATCCAATCCGCACTGAATTTCATTTCTAGCACATAGCCAAAAAATCGCCCCATTGACTTACATTGGAGTGCAGAAAAGGTCATTTTTTCTCGGTCCCTTTAAGAGGTAGGAGTTAAACAAGCTTAGGTCTGCGGTGCCCAGGGGGGACCCCATCCAGCCCGCACTGAGTTTCATTCCTACCACCTTAGGAAAAAAAGTCATTATTTTGAGGCTTAGAAGTCATTTCTGCAATTCCCATAGAAAATCAACGGCGTCTCTATTCAATTGTGTGGAGCGCATATCAGGTGGGTTTTCTCTGCCGGCTTAAGAGATACACGTGAAACTAAAGCCGATCCTGGGTGCCTAGGGTGCCTGTCATCCAATCCGCACTGAATTTCATTTCTAGCACATAGCCAAAAAATCGCCCCATTGACTTACATTGGAGTGCAGAAAAGGTCATTTTTTCTCGGTCCCTTTAAGAGGTAGGAGTTAAACAAGCTTAGGTCTGCGGTGCCCAGGGGGGACCCCATCCAGCCCGCACTGAGTTTCATTCCTACCACCTTAGGAAAAAAAGTCATTATTTTGAGGCTTAGAAGTCATTTCTGCAATTCCCATAGAAAATCAACGGCGTCTCTATTCAATTGTGTGGAGCGCATATCAGGTGGGTTTTCTCTGCCGGCTTAAGAGATACACGTGAAACTAAAGCCGATCCTGGGTGCCTAGGGTGCCTGTCATCCAATCCGCACTGAATTTCATTTCTAGCACATAGCCAAAAAATCGCCCCATTGACTTACATTGGAGTGCAGAAAAGGTCATTTTTTCTCGGTCCCTTTAAGAGGTAGGAGTTAAACAAGCTTAGGTCTGCGGTGCCCAGGGGGGACCCCATCCAGCCCGCACTGAGTTTCATTCCTACCACCTTAGGAAAAAAAGTCATTATTTTGAGGCTTAGAAGTCATTTCTGCAATTCCCATAGAAAATCAACGGCGTCTCTATTCAATTGTGTGGAGCGCATATCAGGTGGGTTTTCTCTGCCGGCTTAAGAGATACACGTGAAACTAAAGCCGATCCTGGGTGCCTAGGGTGCCTGTCATCCAATCCGCACTGAATTTCATTTCTAGCACATAGCCAAAAAATCGCCCCATTGACTTACATTGGAGTGCAGAAAAGGTCATTTTTTCTCGGTCCCTTTAAGAGGTAGGAGTTAAACAAGCTTAGGTCTGCGGTGCCCAGGGGGGACCCCATCCAGCCCGCACTGAGTTTCATTCCTACCACCTTAGGAAAAAAAGTCATTATTTTGAGGCTTAGAAGTCATTTCTGCAATTCCCATAGAAAATCAACGGCGTCTCTATTCAATTGTGTGGAGCGCATATCAGGTGGGTTTTCTCTGCCGGCTTAAGAGATACACGTGAAACTAAAGCCTATCCTGGGTGCCTAGGGTGCCTGTCATCCAATCCGCACTGAATTTCATTTCTAGCACATAGCCAAAAAATCGCCCCATTGACTTACATTGGAGTGCAGAAAAGGTCATTTTTTCTCGGTCCCTTTAAGAGGTAGGAGTTAAACAAGCTTAGGTCTGCGGTGCCCAGGGGGAACCCCATCCAGCCCGCACTGAGTTTCATTCCTACCACCTTAGGAAAAAAAGTCATTATTTTGAGGCTTAGAAGTCATTTCTGCAATTCCCAAAGAAAATCAACGGCGTCTCTATTCAATTGTGTGGAGCGCATATCAGGTGGGTTTTCTCTGCCGGCTTAAGAGATACACATGAAACTAAAGCCGATCCTGGGTGCCTAGGGTGCCTGTCATCCAATCCGCACTGAATTTCATTTCTAGCACATAGCCAAAAAATCGCCCCATTGACTTACATTGGAGTGCAGAAAAGGTCATTTTTTCTCGGTCCCTTTAAGAGGTAGGAGTTAAACAAGCTTAGGTCTGCGGTGCCCAGGGGGAACCCCATCCAGCCCGCACTGAGTTTCATTCCTACCACCTTAGGAAAAAAAGTCATTATTTTGAGGCTTAGAAGTCATTTCTGCAATTCCCATAGAAAATCAACGGCGTCTCTATTCAATTGTGTGGAGCGCATATCAGGTGGGTTTTCTCTGCCGGCTTAAGAGATACACGTGAAACTAAAGCCGATCCTGGGTGCCTAGGGTGCCTGTCATCCAATCCGCACTGAATTTCATTTCTAGCACATAGCCAAAAAATCGCCCCATTGACTTACATTGGAGTGCAGAAAAGGTCATTTTTTCTCGGTCCCTTTAAGAGGTAGGAGTTAAACAAGCTTAGGTCTGCGGTGCCCAGGGGGGACCCCATCCAGCCCGCACTGAGTTTCATTCCTACCACCTTAGGAAAAAAAGTCATTATTTTGAGGCTTAGAAGTCATTTCTGCAATTCCCATAGAAAATCAACGGCGTCTCTATTCAATTGTGTGGAGCGCATATCAGGTGGGTTTTCTCTGCCGGCTTAAGAGATACACGTGAAACTAAAGCCGATCCTGGGTGCCTAGGGTGCCTGTCATCCAATCCGCACTGAATTTCATTTCTAGCACATAGCCAAAAAATCGCCCCATTGACTTACATTGGAGTGCAGAAAAGGTCATTTTTTCTCGGTCCCTTTAAGAGGTAGGAGTTAAACAAGCTTAGGTCTGCGGTGCCCAGGGGGGACCCCATCCAGCCCGCACTGAGTTTCATTCCTACCACCTTAGGAAAAAAAGTCATTATTTTGAGGCTTAGAAGTCATTTCTGCAATTCCCATAGAAAATCAACGGCGTCTCTATTCAATTGTGTGGAGCGCATATCAGGTGGGTTTTCTCTGCCGGCTTAAGAGATACACGTGAAACTAAAGCCGATCCTGGGTGCCTAGGGTGCCTGTCATCCAATCCGCACTGAATTTCATTTCTAGCACATAGCCAAAAAATCGCCCCATTGACTTACATTGGAGTGCAGAAAAGGTCATTTTTTCTCGGTCCCTTTAAGAGGTAGGAGTTAAACAAGCTTAGGTCTGCGGTGCCCAGGGGGGACCCCATCCAGCCCGCACTGAGTTTCATTCCTACCACCTTAGGAAAAAAAGTCATTATTTTGAGGCTTAGAAGTCATTTCTGCAATTCCCATAGAAAATCAACGGCGTCTCTATTCAATTGTGTGGAGCGCATATCAGGTGGGTTTTCTCTGCCGGCTTAAGAGATACACGTGAAACTAAAGCCGATCCTGGGTGCCTAGGGTGCCTGTCATCCAATCCGCACTGAATTTCATTTCTAGCACATAGCCAAAAAATCGCCCCATTGACTTACATTGGAGTGCAGAAAAGGTCATTTTTTCTCGGTCCCTTTAAGAGGTAGGAGTTAAACAAGCTTAGGTCTGCGGTGCCCAGGGGGGACCCCATCCAGCCCGCACTGAGTTTCATTCCTACCACCTTAGGAAAAAAAGTCATTATTTTGAGGCTTAGAAGTCATTTCTGCAATTCCCATAGAAAATCAACGGCGTCTCTATTCAATTGTGTGGAGCGCATATCAGGTGGGTTTTCTCTGCCGGCTTAAGAGATACACGTGAAACTAAAGCCGATCCTGGGTGCCTAGGGTGCCTGTCATCCAATCCGCACTGAATTTCATTTCTAGCACATAGCCAAAAAATCGCCCCATTGACTTACATTGGAGTGCAGAAAAGGTCATTTTTTCTCGGTCCCTTTAAGAGGTAGGAGTTAAACAAGCTTAGGTCTGCGGTGCCCAGGGGGGACCCCATCCAGCCCGCACTGAGTTTCATTCCTACCACCTTAGGAAAAAAAGTCATTATTTTGAGGCTTAGAAGTCATTTCTGCAATTCCCATAGAAAATCAACGGCGTCTCTATTCAATTGTGTGGAGCGCATATCAGGTGGGTTTTCTCTGCCGGCTTAAGAGATACACGTGAAACTAAAGCCGATCCTGGGTGCCTAGGGTGCCTGTCATCCAATCCGCACTGAATTTCATTTCTAGCACATAGCCAAAAAATCGCCCCATTGACTTACATTGGAGTGCAGAAAAGGTCATTTTTTCTCGGTCCCTTTAAGAGGTAGGAGTTAAACAAGCTTAGGTCTGCGGTGCCCAGGGGGGACCCCATCCAGCCCGCACTGAGTTTCATTCCTACCACCTTAGGAAAAAAAGTCATTATTTTGAGGCTTAGAAGTCATTTCTGCAATTCCCATAGAAAATCAACGGCGTCTCTATTCAATTGTGTGGAGCGCATATCAGGTGGGTTTTCTCTGCCGGCTTAAGAGATACACGTGAAACTAAAGCCGATCCTGGGTGCCTAGGGTGCCTGTCATCCAATCCGCACTGAATTTCATTTCTAGCACATAGCCAAAAAATCGCCCCATTGACTTACATTGGAGTGCAGAAAAGGTCATTTTTTCTCGGTCCCTTTAAGAGGTAGGAGTTAAACAAGCTTAGGTCTGCGGTGCCCAGGGGGGACCCCATCCAGCCCGCACTGAGTTTCATTCCTACCACCTTAGGAAAAAAAGTCATTATTTTGAGGCTTAGAAGTCATTTCTGCAATTCCCATAGAAAATCAACGGCGTCTCTATTCAATTGTGTGGAGCGCATATCAGGTGGGTTTTCTCTGCCGGCTTAAGAGATACACGTGAAACTAAAGCCGATCCTGGGTGCCTAGGGTGCCTGTCATCCAATCCGCACTGAATTTCATTTCTAGCACATAGCCAAAAAATCGCCCCATTGACTTACATTGGAGTGCAGAAAAGGTCATTTTTTCTCGGTCCCTTTAAGAGGTAGGAGTTAAACAAGCTTAGGTCTGCGGTGCCCAGGGGGGACCCCATCCAGCCCGCACTGAGTTTCATTCCTACCACCTTAGGAAAAAAAGTCATTATTTTGAGGCTTAGAAGTCATTTCTGCAATTCCCATAGAAAATCAACGGCGTCTCTATTCAATTGTGTGGAGCGCATATCAGGTGGGTTTTCTCTGCCGGCTTAAGAGATACACGTGAAACTAAAGCCGATCCTGGGTGCCTAGGGTGCCTGTCATCCAATCCGCACTGAATTTCATTTCTAGCACATAGCCAAAAAATCGCCCCATTGACTTACATTGGAGTGCAGAAAAGGTCATTTTTTCTCGGTCCCTTTAAGAGGTAGGAGTTAAACAAGCTTAGGTCTGCGGTGCCCAGGGGGGACCCCATCCAGCCCGCACTGAGTTTCATTCCTACCACCTTAGGAAAAAAAGTCATTATTTTGAGGCTTAGAAGTCATTTCTGCAATTCCCATAGAAAATCAACGGCGTCTCTATTCAATTGTGTGGAGCGCATATCAGGTGGGTTTTCTCTGCCGGCTTAAGAGATACACGTGAAACTAAAGCCGATCCTGGGTGCCTAGGGTGCCTGTCATCCAATCCGCACTGAATTTCATTTCTAGCACATAGCCAAAAAATCGCCCCATTGACTTACATTGGAGTGCAGAAAAGGTCATTTTTTCTCGGTCCCTTTAAGAGGTAGGAGTTAAACAAGCTTAGGTCTGCGGTGCCCAGGGGGGACCCCATCCAGCCCGCACTGAGTTTCATTCCTACCACCTTAGGAAAAAAAGTCATTATTTTGAGGCTTAGAAGTCATTTCTGCAATTCCCATAGAAAATCAACGGCGTCTCTATTCAATTGTGTGGAGCGCATATCAGGTGGGTTTTCTCTGCCGGCTTAAGAGATACACGTGAAACTAAAGCCGATCCTGGGTGCCTAGGGTGCCTGTCATCCAATCCGCACTGAATTTCATTTCTAGCACATAGCCAAAAAATCGCCCCATTGACTTACATTGGAGTGCAGAAAAGGTCATTTTTTCTCGGTCCCTTTAAGAGGTAGGAGTTAAACAAGCTTAGGTCTGCGGTGCCCAGGGGGGACCCCATCCAGCCCGCACTGAGTTTCATTCCTACCACCTTAGGAAAAAAAGTCATTATTTTGAGGCTTAGAAGTCATTTCTGCAATTCCCATAGAAAATCAACGGCGTCTCTATTCAATTGTGTGGAGCGCATATCAGGTGGGTTTTCTCTGCCGGCTTAAGAGATACACGTGAAACTAAAGCCGATCCTGGGTGCCTAGGGTGCCTGTCATCCAATCCGCACTGAATTTCATTTCTAGCACATAGCCAAAAAATCGCCCCATTGACTTACATTGGAGTGCAGAAAAGGTCATTTTTTCTCGGTCCCTTTAAGAGGTAGGAGTTAAACAAGCTTAGGTCTGCGGTGCCCAGGGGGGACCCCATCCAGCCCGCACTGAGTTTCATTCCTACCACCTTAGGAAAAAAAGTCATTATTTTGAGGCTTAGAAGTCATTTCTGCAATTCCCATAGAAAATCAACGGCGTCTCTATTCAATTGTGTGGAGCGCATATCAGGTGGGTTTTCTCTGCCGGCTTAAGAGATACACGTGAAACTAAAGCCGATCCTGGGTGCCTAGGGTGCCTGTCATCCAATCCGCACTGAATTTCATTTCTAGCACATAGCCAAAAAATCGCCCCATTGACTTACATTGGAGTGCAGAAAAGGTCATTTTTTCTCGGTCCCTTTAAGAGGTAGGAGTTAAACAAGCTTAGGTCTGCGGTGCCCAGGGGGGACCCCATCCAGCCCGCACTGAGTTTCATTCCTACCACCTTAGGAAAAAAAGTCATTATTTTGAGGCTTAGAAGTCATTTCTGCAATTCCCATAGAAAATCAACGGCGTCTCTATTCAATTGTGTGGAGCGCATATCAGGTGGGTTTTCTCTGCCGGCTTAAGAGATACACGTGAAACTAAAGCCGATCCTGGGTGCCTAGGGTGCCTGTCATCCAATCCGCACTGAATTTCATTTCTAGCACATAGCCAAAAAATCGCCCCATTGACTTACATTGGAGTGCAGAAAAGGTCATTTTTTCTCGGTCCCTTTAAGAGGTAGGAGTTAAACAAGCTTAGGTCTGCGGTGCCCAGGGGGGACCCCATCCAGCCCGCACTGAGTTTCATTCCTACCACCTTAGGAAAAAAAGTCATTATTTTGAGGCTTAGAAGTCATTTCTGCAATTCCCATAGAAAATCAACGGCGTCTCTATTCAATTGTGTGGAGCGCATATCAGGTGGGTTTTCTCTGCCGGCTTAAGAGATACACGTGAAACTAAAGCCGATCCTGGGTGCCTAGGGTGCCTGTCATCCAATCCGCACTGAATTTCATTTCTAGCACATAGCCAAAAAATCGCCCCATTGACTTACATTGGAGTGCAGAAAAGGTCATTTTTTCTCGGTCCCTTTAAGAGGTAGGAGTTAAACAAGCTTAGGTCTGCGGTGCCCAGGGGGGACCCCATCCAGCCCGCACTGAGTTTCATTCCTACCACCTTAGGAAAAAAAGTCATTATTTTGAGGCTTAGAAGTCATTTCTGCAATTCCCATAGAAAATCAACGGCGTCTCTATTCAATTGTGTGGAGCGCATATCAGGTGGGTTTTCTCTGCCGGCTTAAGAGATACACGTGAAACTAAAGCCGATCCTGGGTGCCTAGGGTGCCTGTCATCCAATCCGCACTGAATTTCATTTCTAGCACATAGCCAAAAAATCGCCCCATTGACTTACATTGGAGTGCAGAAAAGGTCATTTTTTCTCGGTCCCTTTAAGAGGTAGGAGTTAAACAAGCTTAGGTCTGCGGTGCCCAGGGGGGACCCCATCCAGCCCGCACTGAGTTTCATTCCTACCACCTTAGGAAAAAAAGTCATTATTTTGAGGCTTAGAAGTCATTTCTGCAATTCCCATAGAAAATCAACGGCGTCTCTATTCAATTGTGTGGAGCGCATATCAGGTGGGTTTTCTCTGCCGGCTTAAGAGATACACGTGAAACTAAAGCCGATCCTGGGTGCCTAGGGTGCCTGTCATCCAATCCGCACTGAATTTCATTTCTAGCACATAGCCAAAAAATCGCCCCATTGACTTACATTGGAGTGCAGAAAAGGTCATTTTTTCTCGGTCCCTTTAAGAGGTAGGAGTTAAACAAGCTTAGGTCTGCGGTGCCCAGGGGGGACCCCATCCAGCCCGCACTGAGTTTCATTCCTACCACCTTAGGAAAAAAAGTCATTATTTTGAGGCTTAGAAGTCATTTCTGCAATTCCCATAGAAAATCAACGGCGTCTCTATTCAATTGTGTGGAGCGCATATCAGGTGGGTTTTCTCTGCCGGCTTAAGAGATACACGTGAAACTAAAGCCGATCCTGGGTGCCTAGGGTGCCTGTCATCCAATCCGCACTGAATTTCATTTCTAGCACATAGCCAAAAAATCGCCCCATTGACTTACATTGGAGTGCAGAAAAGGTCATTTTTTCTCGGTCCCTTTAAGAGGTAGGAGTTAAACAAGCTTAGGTCTGCGGTGCCCAGGGGGGACCCCATCCAGCCCGCACTGAGTTTCATTCCTACCACCTTAGGAAAAAAAGTCATTATTTTGAGGCTTAGAAGTCATTTCTGCAATTCCCATAGAAAATCAACGGCGTCTCTATTCAATTGTGTGGAGCGCATATCAGGTGGGTTTTCTCTGCCGGCTTAAGAGATACACGTGAAACTAAAGCCGATCCTGGGTGCCTAGGGTGCCTGTCATCCAATCCGCACTGAATTTCATTTCTAGCACATAGCCAAAAAATCGCCCCATTGACTTACATTGGAGTGCAGAAAAGGTCATTTTTTCTCGGTCCCTTTAAGAGGTAGGAGTTAAACAAGCTTAGGTCTGCGGTGCCCAGGGGGGACCCCATCCAGCCCGCACTGAGTTTCATTCCTACCACCTTAGGAAAAAAAGTCATTATTTTGAGGCTTAGAAGTCATTTCTGCAATTCCCATAGAAAATCAACGGCGTCTCTATTCAATTGTGTGGAGCGCATATCAGGTGGGTTTTCTCTGCCGGCTTAAGAGATACACGTGAAACTAAAGCCGATCCTGGGTGCCTAGGGTGCCTGTCATCCAATCCGCACTGAATTTCATTTCTAGCACATAGCCAAAAAATCGCCCCATTGACTTACATTGGAGTGCAGAAAAGGTCATTTTTTCTCGGTCCCTTTAAGAGGTAGGAGTTAAACAAGCTTAGGTCTGCGGTGCCCAGGGGGGACCCCATCCAGCCCGCACTGAGTTTCATTCCTACCACCTTAGGAAAAAAAGTCATTATTTTGAGGCTTAGAAGTCATTTCTGCAATTCCCATAGAAAATCAACGGCGTCTCTATTCAATTGTGTGGAGCGCATATCAGGTGGGTTTTCTCTGCCGGCTTAAGAGATACACGTGAAACTAAAGCCGATCCTGGGTGCCTAGGGTGCCTGTCATCCAATCCGCACTGAATTTCATTTCTAGCACATAGCCAAAAAATCGCCCCATTGACTTACATTGGAGTGCAGAAAAGGTCATTTTTTCTCGGTCCCTTTAAGAGGTAGGAGTTAAACAAGCTTAGGTCTGCGGTGCCCAGGGGGGACCCCATCCAGCCCGCACTGAGTTTCATTCCTACCACCTTAGGAAAAAAAGTCATTATTTTGAGGCTTAGAAGTCATTTCTGCAATTCCCATAGAAAATCAACGGCGTCTCTATTCAATTGTGTGGAGCGCATATCAGGTGGGTTTTCTCTGCCGGCTTAAGAGATACACGTGAAACTAAAGCCGATCCTGGGTGCCTAGGGTGCCTGTCATCCAATCCGCACTGAATTTCATTTCTAGCACATAGCCAAAAAATCGCCCCATTGACTTACATTGGAGTGCAGAAAAGGTCATTTTTTCTCGGTCCCTTTAAGAGGTAGGAGTTAAACAAGCTTAGGTCTGCGGTGCCCAGGGGGGACCCCATCCAGCCCGCACTGAGTTTCATTCCTACCACCTTAGGAAAAAAAGTCATTATTTTGAGGCTTAGAAGTCATTTCTGCAATTCCCATAGAAAATCAACGGCGTCTCTATTCAATTGTGTGGAGCGCATATCAGGTGGGTTTTCTCTGCCGGCTTAAGAGATACACGTGAAACTAAAGCCGATCCTGGGTGCCTAGGGTGCCTGTCATCCAATCCGCACTGAATTTCATTTCTAGCACATAGCCAAAAAATCGCCCCATTGACTTACATTGGAGTGCAGAAAAGGTCATTTTTTCTCGGTCCCTTTAAGAGGTAGGAGTTAAACAAGCTTAGGTCTGCGGTGCCCAGGGGGGACCCCATCCAGCCCGCACTGAGTTTCATTCCTACCACCTTAGGAAAAAAAGTCATTATTTTGAGGCTTAGAAGTCATTTCTGCAATTCCCATAGAAAATCAACGGCGTCTCTATTCAATTGTGTGGAGCGCATATCAGGTGGGTTTTCTCTGCCGGCTTAAGAGATACACGTGAAACTAAAGCCGATCCTGGGTGCCTAGGGTGCCTGTCATCCAATCCGCACTGAATTTCATTTCTAGCACATAGCCAAAAAATCGCCCCATTGACTTACATTGGAGTGCAGAAAAGGTCATTTTTTCTCGGTCCCTTTAAGAGGTAGGAGTTAAACAAGCTTAGGTCTGCGGTGCCCAGGGGGGACCCCATCCAGCCCGCACTGAGTTTCATTCCTACCACCTTAGGAAAAAAAGTCATTATTTTGAGGCTTAGAAGTCATTTCTGCAATTCCCATAGAAAATCAACGGCGTCTCTATTCAATTGTGTGGAGCGCATATCAGGTGGGTTTTCTCTGCCGGCTTAAGAGATACACGTGAAACTAAAGCCGATCCTGGGTGCCTAGGGTGCCTGTCATCCAATCCGCACTGAATTTCATTTCTAGCACATAGCCAAAAAATCGCCCCATTGACTTACATTGGAGTGCAGAAAAGGTCATTTTTTCTCGGTCCCTTTAAGAGGTAGGAGTTAAACAAGCTTAGGTCTGCGGTGCCCAGGGGGGACCCCATCCAGCCCGCACTGAGTTTCATTCCTACCACCTTAGGAAAAAAAGTCATTATTTTGAGGCTTAGAAGTCATTTCTGCAATTCCCATAGAAAATCAACGGCGTCTCTATTCAATTGTGTGGAGCGCATATCAGGTGGGTTTTCTCTGCCGGCTTAAGAGATACACGTGAAACTAAAGCCGATCCTGGGTGCCTAGGGTGCCTGTCATCCAATCCGCACTGAATTTCATTTCTAGCACATAGCCAAAAAATCGCCCCATTGACTTACATTGGAGTGCAGAAAAGGTCATTTTTTCTCGGTCCCTTTAAGAGGTAGGAGTTAAACAAGCTTAGGTCTGCGGTGCCCAGGGGGGACCCCATCCAGCCCGCACTGAGTTTCATTCCTACCACCTTAGGAAAAAAAGTCATTATTTTGAGGCTTAGAAGTCATTTCTGCAATTCCCATAGAAAATCAACGGCGTCTCTATTCAATTGTGTGGAGCGCATATCAGGTGGGTTTTCTCTGCCGGCTTAAGAGATACACGTGAAACTAAAGCCGATCCTGGGTGCCTAGGGTGCCTGTCATCCAATCCGCACTGAATTTCATTTCTAGCACATAGCCAAAAAATCGCCCCATTGACTTACATTGGAGTGCAGAAAAGGTCATTTTTTCTCGGTCCCTTTAAGAGGTAGGAGTTAAACAAGCTTAGGTCTGCGGTGCCCAGGGGGGACCCCATCCAGCCCGCACTGAGTTTCATTCCTACCACCTTAGGAAAAAAAGTCATTATTTTGAGGCTTAGAAGTCATTTCTGCAATTCCCATAGAAAATCAACGGCGTCTCTATTCAATTGTGTGGAGCGCATATCAGGTGGGTTTTCTCTGCCGGCTTAAGAGATACACGTGAAACTAAAGCCGATCCTGGGTGCCTAGGGTGCCTGTCATCCAATCCGCACTGAATTTCATTTCTAGCACATAGCCAAAAAATCGCCCCATTGACTTACATTGGAGTGCAGAAAAGGTCATTTTTTCTCGGTCCCTTTAAGAGGTAGGAGTTAAACAAGCTTAGGTCTGCGGTGCCCAGGGGGGACCCCATCCAGCCCGCACTGAGTTTCATTCCTACCACCTTAGGAAAAAAAGTCATTATTTTGAGGCTTAGAAGTCATTTCTGCAATTCCCATAGAAAATCAACGGCGTCTCTATTCAATTGTGTGGAGCGCATATCAGGTGGGTTTTCTCTGCCGGCTTAAGAGATACACGTGAAACTAAAGCCGATCCTGGGTGCCTAGGGTGCCTGTCATCCAATCCGCACTGAATTTCATTTCTAGCACATAGCCAAAAAATCGCCCCATTGACTTACATTGGAGTGCAGAAAAGGTCATTTTTTCTCGGTCCCTTTAAGAGGTAGGAGTTAAACAAGCTTAGGTCTGCGGTGCCCAGGGGGGACCCCATCCAGCCCGCACTGAGTTTCATTCCTACCACCTTAGGAAAAAAAGTCATTATTTTGAGGCTTAGAAGTCATTTCTGCAATTCCCATAGAAAATCAACGGCGTCTCTATTCAATTGTGTGGAGCGCATATCAGGTGGGTTTTCTCTGCCGGCTTAAGAGATACACGTGAAACTAAAGCCGATCCTGGGTGCCTAGGGTGCCTGTCATCCAATCCGCACTGAATTTCATTTCTAGCACATAGCCAAAAAATCGCCCCATTGACTTACATTGGAGTGCAGAAAAGGTCATTTTTTCTCGGTCCCTTTAAGAGGTAGGAGTTAAACAAGCTTAGGTCTGCGGTGCCCAGGGGGGACCCCATCCAGCCCGCACTGAGTTTCATTCCTACCACCTTAGGAAAAAAAGTCATTATTTTGAGGCTTAGAAGTCATTTCTGCAATTCCCATAGAAAATCAACGGCGTCTCTATTCAATTGTGTGGAGCGCATATCAGGTGGGTTTTCTCTGCCGGCTTAAGAGATACACGTGAAACTAAAGCCGATCCTGGGTGCCTAGGGTGCCTGTCATCCAATCCGCACTGAATTTCATTTCTAGCACATAGCCAAAAAATCGCCCCATTGACTTACATTGGAGTGCAGAAAAGGTCATTTTTTCTCGGTCCCTTTAAGAGGTAGGAGTTAAACAAGCTTAGGTCTGCGGTGCCCAGGGGGGACCCCATCCAGCCCGCACTGAGTTTCATTCCTACCACCTTAGGAAAAAAAGTCATTATTTTGAGGCTTAGAAGTCATTTCTGCAATTCCCATAGAAAATCAACGGCGTCTCTATTCAATTGTGTGGAGCGCATATCAGGTGGGTTTTCTCTGCCGGCTTAAGAGATACACGTGAAACTAAAGCCGATCCTGGGTGCCTAGGGTGCCTGTCATCCAATCCGCACTGAATTTCATTTCTAGCACATAGCCAAAAAATCGCCCCATTGACTTACATTGGAGTGCAGAAAAGGTCATTTTTTCTCGGTCCCTTTAAGAGGTAGGAGTTAAACAAGCTTAGGTCTGCGGTGCCCAGGGGGGACCCCATCCAGCCCGCACTGAGTTTCATTCCTACCACCTTAGGAAAAAAAGTCATTATTTTGAGGCTTAGAAGTCATTTCTGCAATTCCCATAGAAAATCAACGGCGTCTCTATTCAATTGTGTGGAGCGCATATCAGGTGGGTTTTCTCTGCCGGCTTAAGAGATACACGTGAAACTAAAGCCGATCCTGGGTGCCTAGGGTGCCTGTCATCCAATCCGCACTGAATTTCATTTCTAGCACATAGCCAAAAAATCGCCCCATTGACTTACATTGGAGTGCAGAAAAGGTCATTTTTTCTCGGTCCCTTTAAGAGGTAGGAGTTAAACAAGCTTAGGTCTGCGGTGCCCAGGGGGGACCCCATCCAGCCCGCACTGAGTTTCATTCCTACCACCTTAGGAAAAAAAGTCATTATTTTGAGGCTTAGAAGTCATTTCTGCAATTCCCATAGAAAATCAACGGCGTCTCTATTCAATTGTGTGGAGCGCATATCAGGTGGGTTTTCTCTGCCGGCTTAAGAGATACACGTGAAACTAAAGCCGATCCTGGGTGCCTAGGGTGCCTGTCATCCAATCCGCACTGAATTTCATTTCTAGCACATAGCCAAAAAATCGCCCCATTGACTTACATTGGAGTGCAGAAAAGGTCATTTTTTCTCGGTCCCTTTAAGAGGTAGGAGTTAAACAAGCTTAGGTCTGCGGTGCCCAGGGGGGACCCCATCCAGCCCGCACTGAGTTTCATTCCTACCACCTTAGGAAAAAAAGTCATTATTTTGAGGCTTAGAAGTCATTTCTGCAATTCCCATAGAAAATCAACGGCGTCTCTATTCAATTGTGTGGAGCGCATATCAGGTGGGTTTTCTCTGCCGGCTTAAGAGATACACGTGAAACTAAAGCCGATCCTGGGTGCCTAGGGTGCCTGTCATCCAATCCGCACTGAATTTCATTTCTAGCACATAGCCAAAAAATCGCCCCATTGACTTACATTGGAGTGCAGAAAAGGTCATTTTTTCTCGGTCCCTTTAAGAGGTAGGAGTTAAACAAGCTTAGGTCTGCGGTGCCCAGGGGGGACCCCATCCAGCCCGCACTGAGTTTCATTCCTACCACCTTAGGAAAAAAAGTCATTATTTTGAGGCTTAGAAGTCATTTCTGCAATTCCCATAGAAAATCAACGGCGTCTCTATTCAATTGTGTGGAGCGCATATCAGGTGGGTTTTCTCTGCCGGCTTAAGAGATACACGTGAAACTAAAGCCGATCCTGGGTGCCTAGGGTGCCTGTCATCCAATCCGCACTGAATTTCATTTCTAGCACATAGCCAAAAAATCGCCCCATTGACTTACATTGGAGTGCAGAAAAGGTCATTTTTTCTCGGTCCCTTTAAGAGGTAGGAGTTAAACAAGCTTAGGTCTGCGGTGCCCAGGGGGGACCCCATCCAGCCCGCACTGAGTTTCATTCCTACCACCTTAGGAAAAAAAGTCATTATTTTGAGGCTTAGAAGTCATTTCTGCAATTCCCATAGAAAATCAACGGCGTCTCTATTCAATTGTGTGGAGCGCATATCAGGTGGGTTTTCTCTGCCGGCTTAAGAGATACACGTGAAACTAAAGCCGATCCTGGGTGCCTAGGGTGCCTGTCATCCAATCCGCACTGAATTTCATTTCTAGCACATAGCCAAAAAATCGCCCCATTGACTTACATTGGAGTGCAGAAAAGGTCATTTTTTCTCGGTCCCTTTAAGAGGTAGGAGTTAAACAAGCTTAGGTCTGCGGTGCCCAGGGGGGACCCCATCCAGCCCGCACTGAGTTTCATTCCTACCACCTTAGGAAAAAAAGTCATTATTTTGAGGCTTAGAAGTCATTTCTGCAATTCCCATAGAAAATCAACGGCGTCTCTATTCAATTGTGTGGAGCGCATATCAGGTGGGTTTTCTCTGCCGGCTTAAGAGATACACGTGAAACTAAAGCCGATCCTGGGTGCCTAGGGTGCCTGTCATCCAATCCGCACTGAATTTCATTTCTAGCACATAGCCAAAAAATCGCCCCATTGACTTACATTGGAGTGCAGAAAAGGTCATTTTTTCTCGGTCCCTTTAAGAGGTAGGAGTTAAACAAGCTTAGGTCTGCGGTGCCCAGGGGGGACCCCATCCAGCCCGCACTGAGTTTCATTCCTACCACCTTAGGAAAAAAAGTCATTATTTTGAGGCTTAGAAGTCATTTCTGCAATTCCCATAGAAAATCAACGGCGTCTCTATTCAATTGTGTGGAGCGCATATCAGGTGGGTTTTCTCTGCCGGCTTAAGAGATACACGTGAAACTAAAGCCGATCCTGGGTGCCTAGGGTGCCTGTCATCCAATCCGCACTGAATTTCATTTCTAGCACATAGCCAAAAAATCGCCCCATTGACTTACATTGGAGTGCAGAAAAGGTCATTTTTTCTCGGTCCCTTTAAGAGGTAGGAGTTAAACAAGCTTAGGTCTGCGGTGCCCAGGGGGGACCCCATCCAGCCCGCACTGAGTTTCATTCCTACCACCTTAGGAAAAAAAGTCATTATTTTGAGGCTTAGAAGTCATTTCTGCAATTCCCATAGAAAATCAACGGCGTCTCTATTCAATTGTGTGGAGCGCATATCAGGTGGGTTTTCTCTGCCGGCTTAAGAGATACACGTGAAACTAAAGCCGATCCTGGGTGCCTAGGGTGCCTGTCATCCAATCCGCACTGAATTTCATTTCTAGCACATAGCCAAAAAATCGCCCCATTGACTTACATTGGAGTGCAGAAAAGGTCATTTTTTCTCGGTCCCTTTAAGAGGTAGGAGTTAAACAAGCTTAGGTCTGCGGTGCCCAGGGGGGACCCCATCCAGCCCGCACTGAGTTTCATTCCTACCACCTTAGGAAAAAAAGTCATTATTTTGAGGCTTAGAAGTCATTTCTGCAATTCCCATAGAAAATCAACGGCGTCTCTATTCAATTGTGTGGAGCGCATATCAGGTGGGTTTTCTCTGCCGGCTTAAGAGATACACGTGAAACTAAAGCCGATCCTGGGTGCCTAGGGTGCCTGTCATCCAATCCGCACTGAATTTCATTTCTAGCACATAGCCAAAAAATCGCCCCATTGACTTACATTGGAGTGCAGAAAAGGTCATTTTTTCTCGGTCCCTTTAAGAGGTAGGAGTTAAACAAGCTTAGGTCTGCGGTGCCCAGGGGGGACCCCATCCAGCCCGCACTGAGTTTCATTCCTACCACCTTAGGAAAAAAAGTCATTATTTTGAGGCTTAGAAGTCATTTCTGCAATTCCCATAGAAAATCAACGGCGTCTCTATTCAATTGTGTGGAGCGCATATCAGGTGGGTTTTCTCTGCCGGCTTAAGAGATACACGTGAAACTAAAGCCGATCCTGGGTGCCTAGGGTGCCTGTCATCCAATCCGCACTGAATTTCATTTCTAGCACATAGCCAAAAAATCGCCCCATTGACTTACATTGGAGTGCAGAAAAGGTCATTTTTTCTCGGTCCCTTTAAGAGGTAGGAGTTAAACAAGCTTAGGTCTGCGGTGCCCAGGGGGGACCCCATCCAGCCCGCACTGAGTTTCATTCCTACCACCTTAGGAAAAAAAGTCATTATTTTGAGGCTTAGAAGTCATTTCTGCAATTCCCATAGAAAATCAACGGCGTCTCTATTCAATTGTGTGGAGCGCATATCAGGTGGGTTTTCTCTGCCGGCTTAAGAGATACACGTGAAACTAAAGCCGATCCTGGGTGCCTAGGGTGCCTGTCATCCAATCCGCACTGAATTTCATTTCTAGCACATAGCCAAAAAATCGCCCCATTGACTTACATTGGAGTGCAGAAAAGGTCATTTTTTCTCGGTCCCTTTAAGAGGTAGGAGTTAAACAAGCTTAGGTCTGCGGTGCCCAGGGGGGACCCCATCCAGCCCGCACTGAGTTTCATTCCTACCACCTTAGGAAAAAAAGTCATTATTTTGAGGCTTAGAAGTCATTTCTGCAATTCCCATAGAAAATCAACGGCGTCTCTATTCAATTGTGTGGAGCGCATATCAGGTGGGTTTTCTCTGCCGGCTTAAGAGATACACGTGAAACTAAAGCCGATCCTGGGTGCCTAGGGTGCCTGTCATCCAATCCGCACTGAATTTCATTTCTAGCACATAGCCAAAAAATCGCCCCATTGACTTACATTGGAGTGCAGAAAAGGTCATTTTTTCTCGGTCCCTTTAAGAGGTAGGAGTTAAACAAGCTTAGGTCTGCGGTGCCCAGGGGGGACCCCATCCAGCCCGCACTGAGTTTCATTCCTACCACCTTAGGAAAAAAAGTCATTATTTTGAGGCTTAGAAGTCATTTCTGCAATTCCCATAGAAAATCAACGGCGTCTCTATTCAATTGTGTGGAGCGCATATCAGGTGGGTTTTCTCTGCCGGCTTAAGAGATACACGTGAAACTAAAGCCGATCCTGGGTGCCTAGGGTGCCTGTCATCCAATCCGCACTGAATTTCATTTCTAGCACATAGCCAAAAAATCGCCCCATTGACTTACATTGGAGTGCAGAAAAGGTCATTTTTTCTCGGTCCCTTTAAGAGGTAGGAGTTAAACAAGCTTAGGTCTGCGGTGCCCAGGGGGGACCCCATCCAGCCCGCACTGAGTTTCATTCCTACCACCTTAGGAAAAAAAGTCATTATTTTGAGGCTTAGAAGTCATTTCTGCAATTCCCATAGAAAATCAACGGCGTCTCTATTCAATTGTGTGGAGCGCATATCAGGTGGGTTTTCTCTGCCGGCTTAAGAGATACACGTGAAACTAAAGCCGATCCTGGGTGCCTAGGGTGCCTGTCATCCAATCCGCACTGAATTTCATTTCTAGCACATAGCCAAAAAATCGCCCCATTGACTTACATTGGAGTGCAGAAAAGGTCATTTTTTCTCGGTCCCTTTAAGAGGTAGGAGTTAAACAAGCTTAGGTCTGCGGTGCCCAGGGGGGACCCCATCCAGCCCGCACTGAGTTTCATTCCTACCACCTTAGGAAAAAAAGTCATTATTTTGAGGCTTAGAAGTCATTTCTGCAATTCCCATAGAAAATCAACGGCGTCTCTATTCAATTGTGTGGAGCGCATATCAGGTGGGTTTTCTCTGCCGGCTTAAGAGATACACGTGAAACTAAAGCCGATCCTGGGTGCCTAGGGTGCCTGTCATCCAATCCGCACTGAATTTCATTTCTAGCACATAGCCAAAAAATCGCCCCATTGACTTACATTGGAGTGCAGAAAAGGTCATTTTTTCTCGGTCCCTTTAAGAGGTAGGAGTTAAACAAGCTTAGGTCTGCGGTGCCCAGGGGGGACCCCATCCAGCCCGCACTGAGTTTCATTCCTACCACCTTAGGAAAAAAAGTCATTATTTTGAGGCTTAGAAGTCATTTCTGCAATTCCCATAGAAAATCAACGGCGTCTCTATTCAATTGTGTGGAGCGCATATCAGGTGGGTTTTCTCTGCCGGCTTAAGAGATACACGTGAAACTAAAGCCGATCCTGGGTGCCTAGGGTGCCTGTCATCCAATCCGCACTGAATTTCATTTCTAGCACATAGCCAAAAAATCGCCCCATTGACTTACATTGGAGTGCAGAAAAGGTCATTTTTTCTCGGTCCCTTTAAGAGGTAGGAGTTAAACAAGCTTAGGTCTGCGGTGCCCAGGGGGGACCCCATCCAGCCCGCACTGAGTTTCATTCCTACCACCTTAGGAAAAAAAGTCATTATTTTGAGGCTTAGAAGTCATTTCTGCAATTCCCATAGAAAATCAACGGCGTCTCTATTCAATTGTGTGGAGCGCATATCAGGTGGGTTTTCTCTGCCGGCTTAAGAGATACACGTGAAACTAAAGCCGATCCTGGGTGCCTAGGGTGCCTGTCATCCAATCCGCACTGAATTTCATTTCTAGCACATAGCCAAAAAATCGCCCCATTGACTTACATTGGAGTGCAGAAAAGGTCATTTTTTCTCGGTCCCTTTAAGAGGTAGGAGTTAAACAAGCTTAGGTCTGCGGTGCCCAGGGGGGACCCCATCCAGCCCGCACTGAGTTTCATTCCTACCACCTTAGGAAAAAAAGTCATTATTTTGAGGCTTAGAAGTCATTTCTGCAATTCCCATAGAAAATCAACGGCGTCTCTATTCAATTGTGTGGAGCGCATATCAGGTGGGTTTTCTCTGCCGGCTTAAGAGATACACGTGAAACTAAAGCCGATCCTGGGTGCCTAGGGTGCCTGTCATCCAATCCGCACTGAATTTCATTTCTAGCACATAGCCAAAAAATCGCCCCATTGACTTACATTGGAGTGCAGAAAAGGTCATTTTTTCTCGGTCCCTTTAAGAGGTAGGAGTTAAACAAGCTTAGGTCTGCGGTGCCCAGGGGGGACCCCATCCAGCCCGCACTGAGTTTCATTCCTACCACCTTAGGAAAAAAAGTCATTATTTTGAGGCTTAGAAGTCATTTCTGCAATTCCCATAGAAAATCAACGGCGTCTCTATTCAATTGTGTGGAGCGCATATCAGGTGGGTTTTCTCTGCCGGCTTAAGAGATACACGTGAAACTAAAGCCGATCCTGGGTGCCTAGGGTGCCTGTCATCCAATCCGCACTGAATTTCATTTCTAGCACATAGCCAAAAAATCGCCCCATTGACTTACATTGGAGTGCAGAAAAGGTCATTTTTTCTCGGTCCCTTTAAGAGGTAGGAGTTAAACAAGCTTAGGTCTGCGGTGCCCAGGGGGGACCCCATCCAGCCCGCACTGAGTTTCATTCCTACCACCTTAGGAAAAAAAGTCATTATTTTGAGGCTTAGAAGTCATTTCTGCAATTCCCATAGAAAATCAACGGCGTCTCTATTCAATTGTGTGGAGCGCATATCAGGTGGGTTTTCTCTGCCGGCTTAAGAGATACACGTGAAACTAAAGCCGATCCTGGGTGCCTAGGGTGCCTGTCATCCAATCCGCACTGAATTTCATTTCTAGCACATAGCCAAAAAATCGCCCCATTGACTTACATTGGAGTGCAGAAAAGGTCATTTTTTCTCGGTCCCTTTAAGAGGTAGGAGTTAAACAAGCTTAGGTCTGCGGTGCCCAGGGGGGACCCCATCCAGCCCGCACTGAGTTTCATTCCTACCACCTTAGGAAAAAAAGTCATTATTTTGAGGCTTAGAAGTCATTTCTGCAATTCCCATAGAAAATCAACGGCGTCTCTATTCAATTGTGTGGAGCGCATATCAGGTGGGTTTTCTCTGCCGGCTTAAGAGATACACGTGAAACTAAAGCCGATCCTGGGTGCCTAGGGTGCCTGTCATCCAATCCGCACTGAATTTCATTTCTAGCACATAGCCAAAAAATCGCCCCATTGACTTACATTGGAGTGCAGAAAAGGTCATTTTTTCTCGGTCCCTTTAAGAGGTAGGAGTTAAACAAGCTTAGGTCTGCGGTGCCCAGGGGGGACCCCATCCAGCCCGCACTGAGTTTCATTCCTACCACCTTAGGAAAAAAAGTCATTATTTTGAGGCTTAGAAGTCATTTCTGCAATTCCCATAGAAAATCAACGGCGTCTCTATTCAATTGTGTGGAGCGCATATCAGGTGGGTTTTCTCTGCCGGCTTAAGAGATACACGTGAAACTAAAGCCGATCCTGGGTGCCTAGGGTGCCTGTCATCCAATCCGCACTGAATTTCATTTCTAGCACATAGCCAAAAAATCGCCCCATTGACTTACATTGGAGTGCAGAAAAGGTCATTTTTTCTCGGTCCCTTTAAGAGGTAGGAGTTAAACAAGCTTAGGTCTGCGGTGCCCAGGGGGGACCCCATCCAGCCCGCACTGAGTTTCATTCCTACCACCTTAGGAAAAAAAGTCATTATTTTGAGGCTTAGAAGTCATTTCTGCAATTCCCATAGAAAATCAACGGCGTCTCTATTCAATTGTGTGGAGCGCATATCAGGTGGGTTTTCTCTGCCGGCTTAAGAGATACACGTGAAACTAAAGCCGATCCTGGGTGCCTAGGGTGCCTGTCATCCAATCCGCACTGAATTTCATTTCTAGCACATAGCCAAAAAATCGCCCCATTGACTTACATTGGAGTGCAGAAAAGGTCATTTTTTCTCGGTCCCTTTAAGAGGTAGGAGTTAAACAAGCTTAGGTCTGCGGTGCCCAGGGGGGACCCCATCCAGCCCGCACTGAGTTTCATTCCTACCACCTTAGGAAAAAAAGTCATTATTTTGAGGCTTAGAAGTCATTTCTGCAATTCCCATAGAAAATCAACGGCGTCTCTATTCAATTGTGTGGAGCGCATATCAGGTGGGTTTTCTCTGCCGGCTTAAGAGATACACGTGAAACTAAAGCCGATCCTGGGTGCCTAGGGTGCCTGTCATCCAATCCGCACTGAATTTCATTTCTAGCACATAGCCAAAAAATCGCCCCATTGACTTACATTGGAGTGCAGAAAAGGTCATTTTTTCTCGGTCCCTTTAAGAGGTAGGAGTTAAACAAGCTTAGGTCTGCGGTGCCCAGGGGGGACCCCATCCAGCCCGCACTGAGTTTCATTCCTACCACCTTAGGAAAAAAAGTCATTATTTTGAGGCTTAGAAGTCATTTCTGCAATTCCCATAGAAAATCAACGGCGTCTCTATTCAATTGTGTGGAGCGCATATCAGGTGGGTTTTCTCTGCCGGCTTAAGAGATACACGTGAAACTAAAGCCGATCCTGGGTGCCTAGGGTGCCTGTCATCCAATCCGCACTGAATTTCATTTCTAGCACATAGCCAAAAAATCGCCCCATTGACTTACATTGGAGTGCAGAAAAGGTCATTTTTTCTCGGTCCCTTTAAGAGGTAGGAGTTAAACAAGCTTAGGTCTGCGGTGCCCAGGGGGGACCCCATCCAGCCCGCACTGAGTTTCATTCCTACCACCTTAGGAAAAAAAGTCATTATTTTGAGGCTTAGAAGTCATTTCTGCAATTCCCATAGAAAATCAACGGCGTCTCTATTCAATTGTGTGGAGCGCATATCAGGTGGGTTTTCTCTGCCGGCTTAAGAGATACACGTGAAACTAAAGCCGATCCTGGGTGCCTAGGGTGCCTGTCATCCAATCCGCACTGAATTTCATTTCTAGCACATAGCCAAAAAATCGCCCCATTGACTTACATTGGAGTGCAGAAAAGGTCATTTTTTCTCGGTCCCTTTAAGAGGTAGGAGTTAAACAAGCTTAGGTCTGCGGTGCCCAGGGGGGACCCCATCCAGCCCGCACTGAGTTTCATTCCTACCACCTTAGGAAAAAAAGTCATTATTTTGAGGCTTAGAAGTCATTTCTGCAATTCCCATAGAAAATCAACGGCGTCTCTATTCAATTGTGTGGAGCGCATATCAGGTGGGTTTTCTCTGCCGGCTTAAGAGATACACGTGAAACTAAAGCCGATCCTGGGTGCCTAGGGTGCCTGTCATCCAATCCGCACTGAATTTCATTTCTAGCACATAGCCAAAAAATCGCCCCATTGACTTACATTGGAGTGCAGAAAAGGTCATTTTTTCTCGGTCCCTTTAAGAGGTAGGAGTTAAACAAGCTTAGGTCTGCGGTGCCCAGGGGGGACCCCATCCAGCCCGCACTGAGTTTCATTCCTACCACCTTAGGAAAAAAAGTCATTATTTTGAGGCTTAGAAGTCATTTCTGCAATTCCCATAGAAAATCAACGGCGTCTCTATTCAATTGTGTGGAGCGCATATCAGGTGGGTTTTCTCTGCCGGCTTAAGAGATACACGTGAAACTAAAGCCGATCCTGGGTGCCTAGGGTGCCTGTCATCCAATCCGCACTGAATTTCATTTCTAGCACATAGCCAAAAAATCGCCCCATTGACTTACATTGGAGTGCAGAAAAGGTCATTTTTTCTCGGTCCCTTTAAGAGGTAGGAGTTAAACAAGCTTAGGTCTGCGGTGCCCAGGGGGGACCCCATCCAGCCCGCACTGAGTTTCATTCCTACCACCTTAGGAAAAAAAGTCATTATTTTGAGGCTTAGAAGTCATTTCTGCAATTCCCATAGAAAATCAACGGCGTCTCTATTCAATTGTGTGGAGCGCATATCAGGTGGGTTTTCTCTGCCGGCTTAAGAGATACACGTGAAACTAAAGCCGATCCTGGGTGCCTAGGGTGCCTGTCATCCAATCCGCACTGAATTTCATTTCTAGCACATAGCCAAAAAATCGCCCCATTGACTTACATTGGAGTGCAGAAAAGGTCATTTTTTCTCGGTCCCTTTAAGAGGTAGGAGTTAAACAAGCTTAGGTCTGCGGTGCCCAGGGGGGACCCCATCCAGCCCGCACTGAGTTTCATTCCTACCACCTTAGGAAAAAAAGTCATTATTTTGAGGCTTAGAAGTCATTTCTGCAATTCCCATAGAAAATCAACGGCGTCTCTATTCAATTGTGTGGAGCGCATATCAGGTGGGTTTTCTCTGCCGGCTTAAGAGATACACGTGAAACTAAAGCCGATCCTGGGTGCCTAGGGTGCCTGTCATCCAATCCGCACTGAATTTCATTTCTAGCACATAGCCAAAAAATCGCCCCATTGACTTACATTGGAGTGCAGAAAAGGTCATTTTTTCTCGGTCCCTTTAAGAGGTAGGAGTTAAACAAGCTTAGGTCTGCGGTGCCCAGGGGGGACCCCATCCAGCCCGCACTGAGTTTCATTCCTACCACCTTAGGAAAAAAAGTCATTATTTTGAGGCTTAGAAGTCATTTCTGCAATTCCCATAGAAAATCAACGGCGTCTCTATTCAATTGTGTGGAGCGCATATCAGGTGGGTTTTCTCTGCCGGCTTAAGAGATACACGTGAAACTAAAGCCGATCCTGGGTGCCTAGGGTGCCTGTCATCCAATCCGCACTGAATTTCATTTCTAGCACATAGCCAAAAAATCGCCCCATTGACTTACATTGGAGTGCAGAAAAGGTCATTTTTTCTCGGTCCCTTTAAGAGGTAGGAGTTAAACAAGCTTAGGTCTGCGGTGCCCAGGGGGGACCCCATCCAGCCCGCACTGAGTTTCATTCCTACCACCTTAGGAAAAAAAGTCATTATTTTGAGGCTTAGAAGTCATTTCTGCAATTCCCATAGAAAATCAACGGCGTCTCTATTCAATTGTGTGGAGCGCATATCAGGTGGGTTTTCTCTGCCGGCTTAAGAGATACACGTGAAACTAAAGCCGATCCTGGGTGCCTAGGGTGCCTGTCATCCAATCCGCACTGAATTTCATTTCTAGCACATAGCCAAAAAATCGCCCCATTGACTTACATTGGAGTGCAGAAAAGGTCATTTTTTCTCGGTCCCTTTAAGAGGTAGGAGTTAAACAAGCTTAGGTCTGCGGTGCCCAGGGGGGACCCCATCCAGCCCGCACTGAGTTTCATTCCTACCACCTTAGGAAAAAAAGTCATTATTTTGAGGCTTAGAAGTCATTTCTGCAATTCCCATAGAAAATCAACGGCGTCTCTATTCAATTGTGTGGAGCGCATATCAGGTGGGTTTTCTCTGCCGGCTTAAGAGATACACGTGAAACTAAAGCCGATCCTGGGTGCCTAGGGTGCCTGTCATCCAATCCGCACTGAATTTCATTTCTAGCACATAGCCAAAAAATCGCCCCATTGACTTACATTGGAGTGCAGAAAAGGTCATTTTTTCTCGGTCCCTTTAAGAGGTAGGAGTTAAACAAGCTTAGGTCTGCGGTGCCCAGGGGGGACCCCATCCAGCCCGCACTGAGTTTCATTCCTACCACCTTAGGAAAAAAAGTCATTATTTTGAGGCTTAGAAGTCATTTCTGCAATTCCCATAGAAAATCAACGGCGTCTCTATTCAATTGTGTGGAGCGCATATCAGGTGGGTTTTCTCTGCCGGCTTAAGAGATACACGTGAAACTAAAGCCGATCCTGGGTGCCTAGGGTGCCTGTCATCCAATCCGCACTGAATTTCATTTCTAGCACATAGCCAAAAAATCGCCCCATTGACTTACATTGGAGTGCAGAAAAGGTCATTTTTTCTCGGTCCCTTTAAGAGGTAGGAGTTAAACAAGCTTAGGTCTGCGGTGCCCAGGGGGGACCCCATCCAGCCCGCACTGAGTTTCATTCCTACCACCTTAGGAAAAAAAGTCATTATTTTGAGGCTTAGAAGTCATTTCTGCAATTCCCATAGAAAATCAACGGCGTCTCTATTCAATTGTGTGGAGCGCATATCAGGTGGGTTTTCTCTGCCGGCTTAAGAGATACACGTGAAACTAAAGCCGATCCTGGGTGCCTAGGGTGCCTGTCATCCAATCCGCACTGAATTTCATTTCTAGCACATAGCCAAAAAATCGCCCCATTGACTTACATTGGAGTGCAGAAAAGGTCATTTTTTCTCGGTCCCTTTAAGAGGTAGGAGTTAAACAAGCTTAGGTCTGCGGTGCCCAGGGGGGACCCCATCCAGCCCGCACTGAGTTTCATTCCTACCACCTTAGGAAAAAAAGTCATTATTTTGAGGCTTAGAAGTCATTTCTGCAATTCCCATAGAAAATCAACGGCGTCTCTATTCAATTGTGTGGAGCGCATATCAGGTGGGTTTTCTCTGCCGGCTTAAGAGATACACGTGAAACTAAAGCCGATCCTGGGTGCCTAGGGTGCCTGTCATCCAATCCGCACTGAATTTCATTTCTAGCACATAGCCAAAAAATCGCCCCATTGACTTACATTGGAGTGCAGAAAAGGTCATTTTTTCTCGGTCCCTTTAAGAGGTAGGAGTTAAACAAGCTTAGGTCTGCGGTGCCCAGGGGGGACCCCATCCAGCCCGCACTGAGTTTCATTCCTACCACCTTAGGAAAAAAAGTCATTATTTTGAGGCTTAGAAGTCATTTCTGCAATTCCCATAGAAAATCAACGGCGTCTCTATTCAATTGTGTGGAGCGCATATCAGGTGGGTTTTCTCTGCCGGCTTAAGAGATACACGTGAAACTAAAGCCGATCCTGGGTGCCTAGGGTGCCTGTCATCCAATCCGCACTGAATTTCATTTCTAGCACATAGCCAAAAAATCGCCCCATTGACTTACATTGGAGTGCAGAAAAGGTCATTTTTTCTCGGTCCCTTTAAGAGGTAGGAGTTAAACAAGCTTAGGTCTGCGGTGCCCAGGGGGGACCCCATCCAGCCCGCACTGAGTTTCATTCCTACCACCTTAGGAAAAAAAGTCATTATTTTGAGGCTTAGAAGTCATTTCTGCAATTCCCATAGAAAATCAACGGCGTCTCTATTCAATTGTGTGGAGCGCATATCAGGTGGGTTTTCTCTGCCGGCTTAAGAGATACACGTGAAACTAAAGCCGATCCTGGGTGCCTAGGGTGCCTGTCATCCAATCCGCACTGAATTTCATTTCTAGCACATAGCCAAAAAATCGCCCCATTGACTTACATTGGAGTGCAGAAAAGGTCATTTTTTCTCGGTCCCTTTAAGAGGTAGGAGTTAAACAAGCTTAGGTCTGCGGTGCCCAGGGGGACCCCATCCAGCCCGCACTGAGTTTCATTCCTACCACCTTAGGAAAAAAAGTCATTATTTTGAGGCTTAGAAGTCATTTCTGCAATTCCCATAGAAAATCAACGGCGTCTCTATTCAATTGTGTGGAGCGCATATCAGGTGGGTTTTCTCTGCCGGCTTAAGAGATACACGTGAAACTAAAGCCGATCCTGGGTGCCTAGGGTGCCTGTCATCCAATCCGCACTGAATTTCATTTCTAGCACATAGCCAAAAAATCGCCCCATTGACTTACATTGGAGTGCAGAAAAGGTCATTTTTTCTCGGTCCCTTTAAGAGGTAGGAGTTAAACAAGCTTAGGTCTGCGGTGCCCAGGGGGGACCCCATCCAGCCCGCACTGAGTTTCATTCCTACCACCTTAGGAAAAAAAGTCATTATTTTGAGGCTTAGAAGTCATTTCTGCAATTCCCATAGAAAATCAACGGCGTCTCTATTCAATTGTGTGGAGCGCATATCAGGTGGGTTTTCTCTGCCGGCTTAAGAGATACACGTGAAACTAAAGCCGATCCTGGGTGCCTAGGGTGCCTGTCATCCAATCCGCACTGAATTTCATTTCTAGCACATAGCCAAAAAATCGCCCCATTGACTTACATTGGAGTGCAGAAAAGGTCATTTTTTCTCGGTCCCTTTAAGAGGTAGGAGTTAAACAAGCTTAGGTCTGCGGTGCCCAGGGGGGACCCCATCCAGCCCGCACTGAGTTTCATTCCTACCACCTTAGGAAAAAAAGTCATTATTTTGAGGCTTAGAAGTCATTTCTGCAATTCCCATAGAAAATCAACGGCGTCTCTATTCAATTGTGTGGAGCGCATATCAGGTGGGTTTTCTCTGCCGGCTTAAGAGATACACGTGAAACTAAAGCCGATCCTGGGTGCCTAGGGTGCCTGTCATCCAATCCGCACTGAATTTCATTTCTAGCACATAGCCAAAAAATCGCCCCATTGACTTACATTGGAGTGCAGAAAAGGTCATTTTTTCTCGGTCCCTTTAAGAGGTAGGAGTTAAACAAGCTTAGGTCTGCGGTGCCCAGGGGGGACCCCATCCAGCCCGCACTGAGTTTCATTCCTACCACCTTAGGAAAAAAAGTCATTATTTTGAGGCTTAGAAGTCATTTCTGCAATTCCCATAGAAAATCAACGGCGTCTCTATTCAATTGTGTGGAGCGCATATCAGGTGGGTTTTCTCTGCCGGCTTAAGAGATACACGTGAAACTAAAGCCGATCCTGGGTGCCTAGGGTGCCTGTCATCCAATCCGCACTGAATTTCATTTCTAGCACATAGCCAAAAAATCGCCCCATTGACTTACATTGGAGTGCAGAAAAGGTCATTTTTTCTCGGTCCCTTTAAGAGGTAGGAGTTAAACAAGCTTAGGTCTGCGGTGCCCAGGGGGGACCCCATCCAGCCCGCACTGAGTTTCATTCCTACCACCTTAGGAAAAAAAGTCATTATTTTGAGGCTTAGAAGTCATTTCTGCAATTCCCATAGAAAATCAACGGCGTCTCTATTCAATTGTGTGGAGCGCATATCAGGTGGGTTTTCTCTGCCGGCTTAAGAGATACACGTGAAACTAAAGCCGATCCTGGGTGCCTAGGGTGCCTGTCATCCAATCCGCACTGAATTTCATTTCTAGCACATAGCCAAAAAATCGCCCCATTGACTTACATTGGAGTGCAGAAAAGGTCATTTTTTCTCGGTCCCTTTAAGAGGTAGGAGTTAAACAAGCTTAGGTCTGCGGTGCCCAGGGGGGACCCCATCCAGCCCGCACTGAGTTTCATTCCTACCACCTTAGGAAAAAAAGTCATTATTTTGAGGCTTAGAAGTCATTTCTGCAATTCCCATAGAAAATCAACGGCGTCTCTATTCAATTGTGTGGAGCGCATATCAGGTGGGTTTTCTCTGCCGGCTTAAGAGATACACGTGAAACTAAAGCCGATCCTGGGTGCCTAGGGTGCCTGTCATCCAATCCGCACTGAATTTCATTTCTAGCACATAGCCAAAAAATCGCCCCATTGACTTACATTGGAGTGCAGAAAAGGTCATTTTTTCTCGGTCCCTTTAAGAGGTAGGAGTTAAACAAGCTTAGGTCTGCGGTGCCCAGGGGGGACCCCATCCAGCCCGCACTGAGTTTCATTCCTACCACCTTAGGAAAAAAAGTCATTATTTTGAGGCTTAGAAGTCATTTCTGCAATTCCCATAGAAAATCAACGGCGTCTCTATTCAATTGTGTGGAGCGCATATCAGGTGGGTTTTCTCTGCCGGCTTAAGAGATACACGTGAAACTAAAGCCGATCCTGGGTGCCTAGGGTGCCTGTCATCCAATCCGCACTGAATTTCATTTCTAGCACATAGCCAAAAAATCGCCCCATTGACTTACATTGGAGTGCAGAAAAGGTCATTTTTTCTCGGTCCCTTTAAGAGGTAGGAGTTAAACAAGCTTAGGTCTGCGGTGCCCAGGGGGGACCCCATCCAGCCCGCACTGAGTTTCATTCCTACCACCTTAGGAAAAAAAGTCATTATTTTGAGGCTTAGAAGTCATTTCTGCAATTCCCATAGAAAATCAACGGCGTCTCTATTCAATTGTGTGGAGCGCATATCAGGTGGGTTTTCTCTGCCGGCTTAAGAGATACACGTGAAACTAAAGCCGATCCTGGGTGCCTAGGGTGCCTGTCATCCAATCCGCACTGAATTTCATTTCTAGCACATAGCCAAAAAATCGCCCCATTGACTTACATTGGAGTGCAGAAAAGGTCATTTTTTCTCGGTCCCTTTAAGAGGTAGGAGTTAAACAAGCTTAGGTCTGCGGTGCCCAGGGGGGACCCCATCCAGCCCGCACTGAGTTTCATTCCTACCACCTTAGGAAAAAAAGTCATTATTTTGAGGCTTAGAAGTCATTTCTGCAATTCCCATAGAAAATCAACGGCGTCTCTATTCAATTGTGTGGAGCGCATATCAGGTGGGTTTTCTCTGCCGGCTTAAGAGATACACGTGAAACTAAAGCCGATCCTGGGTGCCTAGGGTGCCTGTCATCCAATCCGCACTGAATTTCATTTCTAGCACATAGCCAAAAAATCGCCCCATTGACTTACATTGGAGTGCAGAAAAGGTCATTTTTTCTCGGTCCCTTTAAGAGGTAGGAGTTAAACAAGCTTAGGTCTGCGGTGCCCAGGGGGGACCCCATCCAGCCCGCACTGAGTTTCATTCCTACCACCTTAGGAAAAAAAGTCATTATTTTGAGGCTTAGAAGTCATTTCTGCAATTCCCATAGAAAATCAACGGCGTCTCTATTCAATTGTGTGGAGCGCATATCAGGTGGGTTTTCTCTGCCGGCTTAAGAGATACACGTGAAACTAAAGCCGATCCTGGGTGCCTAGGGTGCCTGTCATCCAATCCGCACTGAATTTCATTTCTAGCACATAGCCAAAAAATCGCCCCATTGACTTACATTGGAGTGCAGAAAAGGTCATTTTTTCTCGGTCCCTTTAAGAGGTAGGAGTTAAACAAGCTTAGGTCTGCGGTGCCCAGGGGGGACCCCATCCAGCCCGCACTGAGTTTCATTCCTACCACCTTAGGAAAAAAAGTCATTATTTTGAGGCTTAGAAGTCATTTCTGCAATTCCCATAGAAAATCAACGGCGTCTCTATTCAATTGTGTGGAGCGCATATCAGGTGGGTTTTCTCTGCCGGCTTAAGAGATACACGTGAAACTAAAGCCGATCCTGGGTGCCTAGGGTGCCTGTCATCCAATCCGCACTGAATTTCATTTCTAGCACATAGCCAAAAAATCGCCCCATTGACTTACATTGGAGTGCAGAAAAGGTCATTTTTTCTCGGTCCCTTTAAGAGGTAGGAGTTAAACAAGCTTAGGTCTGCGGTGCCCAGGGGGGACCCCATCCAGCCCGCACTGAGTTTCATTCCTACCACCTTAGGAAAAAAAGTCATTATTTTGAGGCTTAGAAGTCATTTCTGCAATTCCCATAGAAAATCAACGGCGTCTCTATTCAATTGTGTGGAGCGCATATCAGGTGGGTTTTCTCTGCCGGCTTAAGAGATACACGTGAAACTAAAGCCGATCCTGGGTGCCTAGGGTGCCTGTCATCCAATCCGCACTGAATTTCATTTCTAGCACATAGCCAAAAAATCGCCCCATTGACTTACATTGGAGTGCAGAAAAGGTCATTTTTTCTCGGTCCCTTTAAGAGGTAGGAGTTAAACAAGCTTAGGTCTGCGGTGCCCAGGGGGGACCCCATCCAGCCCGCACTGAGTTTCATTCCTACCACCTTAGGAAAAAAAGTCATTATTTTGAGGCTTAGAAGTCATTTCTGCAATTCCCATAGAAAATCAACGGCGTCTCTATTCAATTGTGTGGAGCGCATATCAGGTGGGTTTTCTCTGCCGGCTTAAGAGATACACGTGAAACTAAAGCCGATCCTGGGTGCCTAGGGTGCCTGTCATCCAATCCGCACTGAATTTCATTTCTAGCACATAGCCAAAAAATCGCCCCATTGACTTACATTGGAGTGCAGAAAAGGTCATTTTTTCTCGGTCCCTTTAAGAGGTAGGAGTTAAACAAGCTTAGGTCTGCGGTGCCCAGGGGGGACCCCATCCAGCCCGCACTGAGTTTCATTCCTACCACCTTAGGAAAAAAAGTCATTATTTTGAGGCTTAGAAGTCATTTCTGCAATTCCCATAGAAAATCAACGGCGTCTCTATTCAATTGTGTGGAGCGCATATCAGGTGGGTTTTCTCTGCCGGCTTAAGAGATACACGTGAAACTAAAGCCGATCCTGGGTGCCTAGGGTGCCTGTCATCCAATCCGCACTGAATTTCATTTCTAGCACATAGCCAAAAAATCGCCCCATTGACTTACATTGGAGTGCAGAAAAGGTCATTTTTTCTCGGTCCCTTTAAGAGGTAGGAGTTAAACAAGCTTAGGTCTGCGGTGCCCAGGGGGGACCCCATCCAGCCCGCACTGAGTTTCATTCCTACCACCTTAGGAAAAAAAGTCATTATTTTGAGGCTTAGAAGTCATTTCTGCAATTCCCATAGAAAATCAACGGCGTCTCTATTCAATTGTGTGGAGCGCATATCAGGTGGGTTTTCTCTGCCGGCTTAAGAGATACACGTGAAACTAAAGCCGATCCTGGGTGCCTAGGGTGCCTGTCATCCAATCCGCACTGAATTTCATTTCTAGCACATAGCCAAAAAATCGCCCCATTGACTTACATTGGAGTGCAGAAAAGGTCATTTTTTCTCGGTCCCTTTAAGAGGTAGGAGTTAAACAAGCTTAGGTCTGCGGTGCCCAGGGGGGACCCCATCCAGCCCGCACTGAGTTTCATTCCTACCACCTTAGGAAAAAAAGTCATTATTTTGAGGCTTAGAAGTCATTTCTGCAATTCCCATAGAAAATCAACGGCGTCTCTATTCAATTGTGTGGAGCGCATATCAGGTGGGTTTTCTCTGCCGGCTTAAGAGATACACGTGAAACTAAAGCCGATCCTGGGTGCCTAGGGTGCCTGTCATCCAATCCGCACTGAATTTCATTTCTAGCACATAGCCAAAAAATCGCCCCATTGACTTACATTGGAGTGCAGAAAAGGTCATTTTTTCTCGGTCCCTTTAAGAGGTAGGAGTTAAACAAGCTTAGGTCTGCGGTGCCCAGGGGGGACCCCATCCAGCCCGCACTGAGTTTCATTCCTACCACCTTAGGAAAAAAAGTCATTATTTTGAGGCTTAGAAGTCATTTCTGCAATTCCCATAGAAAATCAACGGCGTCTCTATTCAATTGTGTGGAGCGCATATCAGGTGGGTTTTCTCTGCCGGCTTAAGAGATACACGTGAAACTAAAGCCGATCCTGGGTGCCTAGGGTGCCTGTCATCCAATCCGCACTGAATTTCATTTCTAGCACATAGCCAAAAAATCGCCCCATTGACTTACATTGGAGTGCAGAAAAGGTCATTTTTCTCGGTCCCTTTAAGAGGTAGGAGTTAAACAAGCTTAGGTCTGCGGTGCCCAGGGGGGACCCCATCCAGCCCGCACTGAGTTTCATTCCTACCACCTTAGGAAAAAAAGTCATTATTTTGAGGCTTAGAAGTCATTTCTGCAATTCCCATAGAAAATCAACGGCGTCTCTATTCAATTGTGTGGAGCGCATATCAGGTGGGTTTTCTCTGCCGGCTTAAGAGATACACGTGAAACTAAAGCCGATCCTGGGTGCCTAGGGTGCCTGTCATCCAATCCGCACTGAATTTCATTTCTAGCACATAGCCAAAAAATCGCCCCATTGACTTACATTGGAGTGCAGAAAAGGTCATTTTTTCTCGGTCCCTTTAAGAGGTAGGAGTTAAACAAGCTTAGGTCTGCGGTGCCCAGGGGGGACCCCATCCAGCCCGCACTGAGTTTCATTCCTACCACCTTAGGAAAAAAAGTCATTATTTTGAGGCTTAGAAGTCATTTCTGCAATTCCCATAGAAAATCAACGGCGTCTCTATTCAATTGTGTGGAGCGCATATCAGGTGGGTTTTCTCTGCCGGCTTAAGAGATACACGTGAAACTAAAGCCGATCCTGGGTGCCTAGGGTGCCTGTCATCCAATCCGCACTGAATTTCATTTCTAGCACATAGCCAAAAAATCGCCCCATTGACTTACATTGGAGTGCAGAAAAGGTCATTTTTTCTCGGTCCCTTTAAGAGGTAGGAGTTAAACAAGCTTAGGTCTGCGGTGCCCAGGGGGGACCCCATCCAGCCCGCACTGAGTTTCATTCCTACCACCTTAGGAAAAAAAGTCATTATTTTGAGGCTTAGAAGTCATTTCTGCAATTCCCATAGAAAATCAATGGCGTCTCTATTCAATTGTGTGGAGCGCATATCAGGTGGGTTTTCTCTGCCGGCTTAAGAGATACACGTGAAACTAAAGCCGATCCTGGGTGCCTAGGGTGCCTGTCATCCAATCCGCACTGAATTCATTTCTAGCACATAGTAAAAAATCGCCCCATTGACTTACATTGGAGTGCAGAAAAGGTCATTTTTTATCGGTCCCTTTAAGAGGTAGGAGTTAAACAAGCTTAGGTCTGCGGTGCCCAGGGGGGACCCCATCCAGCCCGCACTGAGTTTCATTCCTACCACCTTAGGAAAAAAAGTCATTATTTTGAGGCTTAGAAGTCATTTCTGCAATTCCCATAGAAAATCAACGGCGTCTCTATTCAATTGTGTGGAGCGCATATCAGGTGGGTTTTCTCTGCCGGCTTAAGAGATACACGTGAAACTAAAGCCGATCCTGGGTGCCTAGGGTGCCTGTCATCCAATCCGCACTGAATTTCATTTCTAGCACATAGCCAAAAAATCGCCCCATTGACTTACATTGGAGTGCAGAAAAGGTCATTTTTTCTCGGTCCCTTAAGAGGTAGGAGTTAAACAAGCTTAGGTCTGCGGTGCCCAGGGGGGACCCCATCCAGCCCGCACTGAGTTTCATTCCTACCACCTTAGGAAAAAAAGTCATTATTTGAGGCTTAGAAGTCATTTCTGCAATTCCCATAGAAAATCAACGGCGTCTCTATTCAATTGTGTGGAGCGCATATCAGGTGGGTTTCTCTGCCGGCTTAAGAGATACACGTGAAACTAAAGCCGATCCTGGGTGACTGTCATCCAATCCTCACTGAATTTCATTTCTAGGAATAGCCAAAAAATCGCTTGGATTGACTTACATTGGAGTGCAGAAAAGGTCATTTTTTCTGGTCCTTTAAGAGGTAGATAGTATAAACATAAAACGCTTATAATATTCGTTAGACAGACCATCTTGGCCAGGAGATTTATTTGAAGGTAGAGAGGAAATAGCTTCTCTTATTTCTAGTTCCAAAATAGGAAGGTTCAAAATATCTAATTGATCTTGGGAAATTTGGGGTAAAGAGATTTTGTTTAAAAATTCATTAATGGAGGTTATGGTAGGTTGAATGGTAGTCGGGTCATTCCCCAGATTATAGAGGCCTTTGTAATATTCCATAAATTCTTTGGCTATATCATGTGGGGCATATACTTTCCCCGACTTGTCTTTATTCCAAAGAAAGGGGATTTTGCTCTTTTTATGATGTTGTTTCAGGCTCGATTCACACGTATTAAAAGTGCGGCTGTATGTGCGGCTGTAATTGTGCGGCGGTATATTTGATGGTTCGTGTGTATGCTGGGAAGTATAGGATATGCGGCTGCACAGTGCACACTCCGTATGAGTTTCGGCCCTGATTGTATCCGGGTCCGTAAAAAATGAGCAAGACCATTATTTCCGGCCCGAAAATGTCCAAGTCGCCCGTAGGAAGTAACATTCGGGCCTGACGGAACCTCTGATTACAGCCGGATCAATTCGGATTCTCATTAGAATAATTCATCAATGCGTAACGCCCCTTCACTTTAAAAGGCCCAAGTGAATGGGCTTCAATAGGTGACCATCCTTTGAGATGTCCCGAGCTCGAGCTATGGCACGGCGAGTGGAGCATGGTGGTGCTGGTCGTGGGCGACGTGGTTCCTGGCAGCGGGACATTGATGTTCCACGCCTGATCGCAGAGGTAAGTTTTAGCGAAGAATTAGACTCATCTTTCTAGAATGATTTGACTTTGAAAATAGGATGTGTAGTCTCTTTCTGTGTATCTATTTATCCTTCTCTCTCTATCTATATATGTATCTAAAGATATGTATAATAATCTGTAATGTATGCGAGCCAAAATACATATCTCTGTTTATAGATTTATGTGATGTGTTAAAATGTTTTACTTGGACTTAGAACTGCACATGGTCGTCTCGGCCAACAAAAACGCACCTAAGCCACATGTAACACACATATGAATGTGAAGACTGTTATTGGTATTAAATATCTGCGTTTTAGTCATGCGACACGGGCGTGGGAATGTGGGCACAAAAAATCACCAAAGTATCGTCATGTGTTTCCTTATCTGCTATAGTATTAATTTCGAGTGCAGTTCCCATATTAAATAACTACTTACATATGTCGAATTTAGTATCCCTATTGAGTGTCGGGTTGTAGTATTTCTTCCATGTATATATATTTGTAAGAACCGTGACATGTGTAAAAATTGTGACTTTTTTCGGCCAAAATCTGTATAGTGCGTTTTTGATGCGTTTTTTGTGTGATCTAGTGCATGTGAATCTGAGTAAGCGTGCGCACTACACAGTATAGTCAAGTAATGTTTGTGGAATGTTTCCCAAATCGAGTCGACCAAGGTTGCGTTTTTGATGCGTTTTTTGTGTGATCTAGTGCATGTGAATCTGAGTAAGCGTGCGCACTACACAGTATAGTCAAGTAATGTTTGTGGAATGTTTCCCAAATCGAGTCGACCAAGGTTGCGTTTTTGATGCGTTTTTTGTGTGATCTAGTGCATGTGAATCTGAGTAAGCGTGCGCACTACACAGTATAGTCAAGTAATGTTTGTGGAATGTTTCCCAAATCGAGTCGACCAAGGTTGCGTTTTTGATGCGTTTTTTGTGTGATCTAGTGCATGTGAATCTGAGTAAGCGTGCGCACTACACAGTATAGTCAAGTAATGTTTGTGGAATGTTTCCCAAATCGAGTCGACCAAGGTTGCGTTTTTGATGCGTTTTTCATGTAGCTGCATTTGGCACGTAGTTTCATGTTATTGTGTGCCCCTCCTAGAATGTTGGACCTAATGCAATACCTAACCTTACATGTATTTAATTATCAATATATATATTTTTAACTATATATCAGCGACTCTTTAATACATAAATGTTGACCATAGTTATAACAAAATGTCGAGATCTCTAACCATAGTCGTTGTGACATGTTTTATCCACACACTAAGATAACAAAACACCACACACACACCAGAACAAACACCGCAGCAGTGAAATAGTTAGCTTCACTCGTTTGCACATGTGTTCATGTATTTTCTAAACAATGTTGATTTTCTTTGGCATCAGGTGTTAATGCAAAGCTGTCATTGATCTGGTCTTGTGGCCTACTAATTAGTGCTAGTTAAGATACAAAGCCTTTCCTAAATTTAATCATTAGACACCAATCTTGGTATGTTTTCCGAAGTGTGTTCAAAGAGTTCTGGCATTCCTTGGTTTAGTGAGTCTTGGCTCAGTGGTTATTAGGCTGTGTTCCTTAGATTACACAGGTGGTCTGTTGGAATCCCAACACCACTCTATGTAATGTCATTAGTGAAAACATGTTATTCTTCTAATCGATGTAGACACACAGAGAGGTGAAGTCAGATGGAGATGTCTATTGATTTCTGTGTTTATATATTCTTTTTCAGGTGCGGTCCCGTCCCCATTTGTGGGACTTGACTGTGCGTGGCTACCACGACCGCGTCCTGCGTCGCGAGACGTGGGAGAGTATAGCGGCTCTGGTAGTCCCACAGTGGGGCGATGTCACGGACGCTGAGCAGCTGCGGATGGGTATGTCGTGTTGTCAAATAATGATGACATAAAATCGTGAGAATAATGGCCGATATTTCTACCAAGCCCTATAAATATATATAAATGATAATTATCTATCTATTTATAATCAATATTTGCTTTTGTCAGTACGAGCAGTGGAGACACGCTGGTCTAGTGTCCGGGACCAGTACCAACGGGCGATACGCACGGAGGAGAGGGGTGGGGAGCCGACCTCCATGCGCTATGCGCCCCCTGTTGGATTTTCTCCCGAGCCGCAGTCCAACGGCTGTAAGCATCTTTTTATTATTACATAATGTATATAGTATCATATAGTGTACAATATGTAATACATAGATAAAATGTTATATGGGAGTAATGACTTAAATTCTGCCTTTGGTTGCTCCGCTGAACCTGGTCCATACTCACTAGCAGATAATATCATCCTATTTCACAAATATTCCTCTTTATGACTATGTTTTATATGAATGGCCAGACAATTATCTTTTACTGTATCACGATCATTTGACAACATACACTATTGGCATTCTTTCTAAGGCCCTAGTTGTGTCATGTTTCTTAGCCTTCATGCTGGTGTATGTGACTGTCCATAGAGGGTTAATGTATCCTGACCAATCACAATAGTCCCCTTTGCTCACACTCAACCAAATGCTTACACACCACTCTGACTCGTGCTTCAACATCCTGTCATTTCTATAAAATATGTTACTTTCTGTCATGGCGCTAGACCAACATCTCCGGATTTTTGCAGATCACGGTCACTCCCTCAGTTGTTTAGCGTGTGCTGTATGTGGCAGAGCCAGTAAGCATGGTGAATGAAATGCCTGTTTCTATGCAGCGGATAATGTTTTATATTTAGTGTCCTACAGTACAAAGCAGTCCGAGAGCTGTTCTCCGGCCCACACTATTCACTTCCTTTCTACTCAATGCTGGGCGGCCTGCTGCTCTGTCACTGTCTCAGTGTGGCCTGCGGGGATCTATGAGAGGTACACAGGCCTCTTACTGGCCGCTTGTGTATCTGGTCACATGACTAACTCAGGCCCCTCTCCCTGCTGTGCGACATTCAAAAACACTGGTTGTTGTGTTGTGAGCAGAATGCTTACATGCCCACAACATGCCATGAAGATGAGAGCATTTTTTCCACACTCATAAAGGGTGACATTTTTAACACTATAACATTTTTTGTTAATTTTTTCTTGGAAAACACTAATGTGAATGAGTTAATCAAAATATTAGTATGTCCTAACATAGGATGCTGATAGTACTACATCATGTATTCGTGGTAACAAAGCACACATTTCTACATAGTGTATGTCATCAAAACTAAACCATTCTATATATGAATTACCTTTATGAATGTGTCCATATTAGCTAACCTTTCTGTCTCTCCACAGAACCAGTGGCAATTTCTCAGACCCACCGGGAGGACAGGATGCTGGTGGTTCTGATGTTGCAGCATCACAGCAGGGAGGGGGAGAGTGCGACGCCACCGCCATCACAGGAGCCTGGCAGTCCTACTCTTTCTGAGGGCACGGAGCAGATGCCAGGACCTTCTGGCTCTACTTCCATGGCCGAAGAGGAGGAGGCTGCAGCACCATCAACATCTGGTGCAGGTCCTAGTGGTGTGCCCCTGGCAGCTCGGCCACGTCAGCCACTCACGAGGCCCACTACTACCACCACCAGGAGGCGTCGGGATCAACAAGAAGCTCATTCAGCATTGAGTGAGTTGGATAATTCTGTCATCAACTTTGTCAGGCGGTTTGATGGAGGAGATGATCAGAATGATTTCTTCTGCTACTATCTGGGAGTCCGTTTACGGAATCTCCCTACTAATCTGGCACGTAGTGCGCGGATGGTTACAGAAGTGCTGCTGTCGTGTCACGAGCAGATTGACCCCGATACTTTCCCCGACCCTTGCTATGTGGGCGCCCTCCTACAATCTGTGTATGGGTTACACTCACGGAGGCCACATATCCCGCCGGAGGGCTTTGTTTTCCCCGAGACCACTGCGCCCCCACCTCTCTCCCCCCTTGTCCCCCCAGCAGTTTCCCGAGAGCCACCTGGTGCCATGCCCCCTCCATCTGAGGGTACTAGGGCCGTTCCTAGGCGCCCGCCACGGCGTGGACGGCGCTCTCGGCCCACTCGTTACTCCCGACGTTTATGATTTATACTATGTGATGTATGAGGCAATACATCATAATTTATTGTTTTCATTATTTTAATTTTTTTCTATTTATATTTTTTTTTTTTTTTTTTAGTTTGGTTTATGGCAAGTGGTCTCCTTTTTCAGGCCCAGAGAGGTCATTTTGTGTTAGGGTAGAGTAGGGTCCATGTCCCTGAGGACACCTTACCGTGGTGACATGGTACACTCTGTTTAAACAAACAGTTTGCTAAGATCCTCATAAAAAAAAATCTATGGCAACAAATAAACTCATAATGTCTTTCCTTTAGCTATCTCCAGGGCCAATGGTTCTTGTGTGTAGGGGACCTTGTTAGCAGAAACAATATGTCCCTAATTTATTTTTTTACCTAAAGAAGGTCAAAAATGGACTGTCATACAAATAGATGAGTTCCTAAATGCAAGTGTCTGATGTGTCCGGTTTTTACATCCATTAATGACTTTTGTATATGTTTCACTCAGCATCTTGCACAGAAGGTTGATGTGTCAAATGTATCCTTTTTTGTTACATTTATACACAATAATCTGGTTCATGTGATATTTCATACTGAACATGCTCAGTTTGCAGTAAAATTCTTTTCTATCGAATATTTAATTCCACATTAGAAGTCTTTTAATGATCAACAATAACATCAAAACTAGATTTGGACTGGAGCAAACAATGCTACATTGTGTGTGTGAAAGTCGAATAGTTGACATTCTTCCACACACATCTGCGTTGTTGTCTCTCGATTGGCCGTTGGAATGTAGGCCTTTGCCTCAAGGTTACTAAAGTACCGCGCGCTTACACAATGTAGTGTATCCTATAAAAAACTCCCCATTTTGAACATGGAGAGGCCTAAAGCCTTTCCAAGGATACATCAAGGATATATTAACATGTTTTCTATTCCAAAATAAAAAAAAGGGTCGATTCTTATGGTTGTGTTGGTTTTGGCTTAGCACATAGTGCAGTTGATGGATGTGTTGACGATATATATGTAACATTTCCCCCAAGTATCAGGCTTTTATTAACATGTTGTGTCACTACGCTAATCATTGACTCAGTGTGTGTTGGATGAATATCTGATAGTCTGCTCCTAGACTGGGCCACGAGATCGGCCTTTGGGAGCCTGTAGCATAATGCAATGATCTGTCTGCAGTAAGCTGCAGCTTCATGCGCCCTTCCCCCTCTGTCCTAATCTAACTTTGACTTTACTGTTGTGACATCATATTGCTTGGCAAGTCTGACAATGTATTGGAATACAATTCCTTGTGTATTTATATAATCTCTCATTTTTTCACCTCTCCCAGAAAAAGCTTAGCTGGTTGTGCACTATGTTTAGCGTAATCATTTGCATTAATGCGACAGGCCGATTAGCCATGTATACAGATGGCAAAACTTTATCAGTCTGAATAACAAGCCTCTATTTCATATGGTAAATCACAATTTCTTAACCCTGTCAGTAAACAAACTGAAAACTAACGTAGATTACTAGTCAACAGTGGCCTTTGCCGCCAAGGGCTGGTTATTTGCATATGTAAATGAGTGTGTTCGCTCACATATGGACATAGTGGCTAGGCTGATCCACAGGTTCCTTAGCTTCAATATAGAACGGATCACAGAAATCGTGGGGCCCAAGCGGCAAGCAGCTACGACATGGTGCAAACCAAGGGGTGTAAGGAATGAATCTAGGAATAACAAACATGTTGTTCTGTGGTCATTTCATGGCTGCGCACCAGTTTTCTCCTTCTGGAGATGACACCTTAGTTTGCAGTTAACTGACGACCAGTGAGTGCCTGGCCTGAGGGCTGGGTATGAGGTATCGTTGGTACAGGTGTGCTCTCGGCCTTGTCAGAGAGTGGACATGTGTCCTGGACCTTTGCAGGTGCCTTTTGGACCGGAAGGGAAAGGAATGCTGTGTTTGTGGTCCATTTCTTGTAGAAGTGGCCAAATATTATATAGCATTGTTAGTGCATGTATCTGAGTGTCACCCTGCACTGTGGCTAGTTGCACCTGTGTGATGAGAGCAGGATTGGCAGTTGGCCTTGACATAGGATGATAGAAGAAAATAATTATTTATGTGAAGCTTAGCCATGAGAGAAAGATTGTTTTCCACACATTTCTCACGGTCTGATTTTGGAATTGTCCTTGTATATTTTTAAATATAACACAAAATACAGGGATGAATGTAACAACTGTTTGTGTCCAGGCTTCACCTAGCCCGTGTCGGTGACTGGATGGAGATAACAAATGTATCATTTTGAGTTCCTATGTGTAGAAGCCAAGGTTATTTAGTATGTGTCTGCATTGTAAGATCTGCACTTCTAAACCCGTCGCTGTAAGAAGCAGTTTTTTGGACAACAAAGCCTGAGTGATCGATGCAACCAGAGATGGATCTTGATCGGTCGGTTATAGACGTCGCACAGCTTATCAGTGAAGTAAGTATTTTATGGAGGTGTTGGGAGTGGTTTTTACATAGATAAGATCGCCGATAGACACATTTCGATCCTCCTTTGGCATCGGAGAAGAGATTTGTGTGGCCGTGACTTCATGTATGATTGTCATTTGTTGTGTGACTCACATTTACATACATGTAATTTAGAATTCTTTACTTTTATAGCGTGTTTTTGGATGTCCAAAAGTCACATCTGTTATTGCATCCTGTTTAAGTGATAACTAATTTTGGTCAAAAAAATCGATTATGTAATCATCACTAGATGCAAGATAATGTTTCTTTTATGTGTACGATTGTCCATAGTCATTTAGTGGCACGATACATCGCTCCGAGTAGTTGATGTAAGTACGATTGTGTGTAATTCCTATGTGTTTGCCATCAGGGGGCGCTTGAAATCGAGCAATGAGTGCATTAGTCTTTACATATGTGTGTGTCTCCTCCAAATATGTGAAGGTGTTAGCTCTTTCGGACCATGTACCCCACATCATATTTTTGCCAAGATTTGTAAGTAATGCCTAGTCGAGGAATTGTCCTTGTAATAGAACATGTTGGTGGGCAACCAGGGCGTGACTTATGTTTGCTTTTAGCGAGATGGCCGTGCAGCGAACTCTCTCCCTCCTCCCTCCTCCCTCCTCCCTCCTCCCTCCTCCCTCCATGATGGGTGTTGGCGGCACATACATAGGAGAAATCCGCCCATAGAATGTTCTGATAGTGTCATCATAAGGAGGTCGCTTTAATAGTACGCAAATCACGCACAAGATCCGGCGCCGGCTGATGATGCTATAGGCTAGCGACACAGCGTGGACACGCCCCCTCTCTGTAGTACATGCACGTCATCAGTGTGCGTAGCGGGGTGGTTGTTTAGCCGGAGTGTTTGGTGTGCTGTGCTAATTATGTTCACTGCTCGGCTAATGAGTATTTTGCCTTTTAGCGCTGCTCTGCTGTGTACTTTGTCACGCGTTGTAACGTCGGAAGCACACACAATACGCAGCAGCCACGTTAAAAGAGGCGTGTGCGCCCATTATGGCACTTGTAGTGCAGCGGCTTACGACGTCACAAGGCCGGACACAAATAGGTAAGCTGAGCAGCGTTACATGGTGTCACATAGCAATTAGCCGAGCACACGACACACAATTGTTACCCCCACCCCCACCCCCGCTACGCACACTGCTGAGGTGGCGATACTACAGAGAGGAGGCGTGTCCCCCCCCGTGTCGCTATCCGATCCCAGCCCCCCGCGCAGGATTGGGGCCTTCCATTCCCTAGTAGTAAGCACATAGATTTTCGACAAATACTATGAGGACATGACGTGAGTAGTAGTGTACTGTGTATATGATCTGTCCGCCAGCAAACATCATGGAGGGAGGGAGTTAGCTGCAGGTGAAGCTGGATACCCCACCCACATAAGTGACGTACTATTGAAAACCAAACATGGCGTGTAGCATGTGAAATGGGTGTAGGAGCTATGACCTTATTGCCTAAGAATTTGTAAGACGTTACTGTGATTTAATTATTTTTTCAGGTCCATGCTCGGCCAGTGCTATGGGACGGCCCTGCGCCTGGGTACAGAAGCCGGGTAACGCGGAGTGCCGCATGGAGGGAGGTTGCCCGGATTGTATACCCAGATTGGGCCCAGCATACTAGATTACAGCAATGGAGAATTGGTAAGTTGTTTAGCCTTTGTGGCAAACCATAAACTCGAGTGTTATGGTCACCTGACGCCGATATATTCCTAATGTGTGGATGCTTTTGGTTTAAGCTAACTATGTGGAGACCAGGTGGTCCAGTGTGAGGGACAGATTCATCAGGCAGCGACGGCAGCTGATGAGGCGTGGGGCCTCACAAGAAGAACTGGCCGCTTTGCGTTTTGCCCCAATGCTGCGTTTCATTTTGAATTCCACCAGACGCCGCAGGTAAGTGTGTGTGTTAATTGCATGTGTCCATGGTAGGATCAGATGATGACGGAAGTAGCTCTGTGTCTTATGTGTGCAGACATAGACATGTGTTATATTTATATAGATTATATACTTTGATGCTCCAGCAGGGGGAGCAGTATATTTAGTGAACACTTTAGAGTAATCTCTAGTTCGGTAAGATGAGGCGCTCCCTGCTGGACACAAGATAACTAACAAATGCAGCCTGGCCTAATCGCTTTGGTAACAGCTTTTGATCCCTCCAGGATCTAAGCCAGAACATGAAATGCCAGTTATGCCAATAGCGTGGACTGTATTCATAATGTTTAAACAATGGACGCAATGTGTCCAGAGAGTAAAATAATGTTCCACTCGGGGGGCCTTGTGAAGACCAACATTTTGGCTCAAGAGTGTGTGAATATTGTGTAAAAAGTTCTAGTGTGCCACCTCCTACATAGAAAATAGTGTGAAAGCAGGCAGAGTGTAATCCTGCATTGGATGCACCCATTTTAGTTAGATGGCTAAATATGTCCTTAAACAAATGTGCCATCTTAGATAGTGACCAGTGTTGTTTTCTCCTCAGACCACAAGTAGTTCAGCAACCAGCAGAGGCCTCATCGGATGAAGAGAATGAAGAACCTAATCTGGCACAGGGGTTGGCCAGGACTCCACCACCAAGATGCCAAGAGGGTCCTGTGGAGCATGCAGAGAGAGAGTGACATGTGCCTTGACCGTCCAACAACATTTGTGTTTGTTCCGCACTCCCTCTCCTCAGCTACACCAACACCACCCCTTGTCTGCTACACTGTAGGGCCTTTGTGCCAACCGCGGCTTACTAGCATTAATATTTTCCAAAAATGTGTGCGCACCAGGACCACATCAATAACACACTTTTTACAAGGTCTGCCATCACATTAGCTAGGGATGACAATAACAGCTTGGGGGGATAGGGATGTCCCGTTTGGTTTTGTTTTGCCTGAATACAGTCAGGCTGGCTGTGGGCTTCACATATTGGCCAGACTATTGCCTCTGCAGACTATTGTAACTTCTGTCAACATGGTCCAAAGTAGTCTCCACACACCCTCGCCCACATCCACCCACACACACTATCATGTGAATGTGAATTTTTTTGGACATTTAATAAATCCATCTCGACATATCTTGTTGTTTCCATAATTATTATTTTTGACTTGGTTATGTTTTAGTGTTTAAGGGTTACAAACCAAAATGATTATTGACTGGCACTAAGGAACTACGAAATACGCTTAAAAACACTTCTTGTCCTTTTTTTGCCTCGAAAGATGTATTGAATGTTGCTATTGTGTGTTAGTGAATGTACTTGTATGCTTTACCTTAGTATAAAATTAACACATGCTGGATGTCCTTCAGGAGGATATTTGTAATCATATCTGAGACATTGCTGTATGTGTCAAAATTTATGTGTCATGATAGGAAATATTAATGTAGTTAAGTATTTCATTTATCAGGCCAAGACTCTCCTGCTCTGCCCACTTCCTGCCTTGGCCACAGATGTCAGCAGAGAGCACTGTCATACATGAAAAACAAAGAATCGCAACATTCACTACATGTTCGTAGTAGGTTCACAATACGTGTATTTGAGTCTGGATCTTTTGGTCAGTATTGTTAACAAAACCAGTAGTGGATTAAAAACACAAAGTCTCTGTTCACACAATGTTGAAATAGAGTGGATGTGCGCCATTTAAAGTGACATCGTGCACTGTTTTTTTTTTACAAGGGATGTTATTTGGAAATGTCCTTATTTAGTGTTTTAATGGCGCACATCCACAACATTACAACATTGTGTCAAGAGATCCTTTGGGTGTTTTGAATCCACTCCTGTTTTTGTTAGCTATACTGAGTGAAATACAGGTATTGTGAAGCCACTAGCGAAGATGTAGTGAATGCTGCGATTACTTGTGTTTCAGGTCTGAGCCTGCTCTATGCTGACATCTGTGGGCAAGGCAGGAAGTGGGCAGAGCAGGAGAGGCTTGTGATGATCACTAACATATTTTGGGACATTAATGTTTATTATCATGACACTATCATTTACACATAGAGCTGGATGTCCGATGGGAGTCTAAATCGCCTCCTGCAGGACATTTAGCATGTGGTCATTATGTACAAAGTGGAGGATATATCAACGTAGACACAATAAACGACATAATGTAGCGTTTACACAGGCCGATTGATGTGATGGATTTTTGATAAGAAATCCAGGAGATGACTGTAGAAAAGGAACAGGTGATAAAGTAAAGAGCGAGATTTATCAGCTTTTAATACACTCTTCTGTGTTTAATTTACAAAAATGTGATGATAACGATTTTTTGTGAAGCGCAACCTAAGTAGACCACATCAAGCTGGCGCACCTGGGTGATGTGTGGAGGGATATATGTGGTGTGTTAATAGTGATTGTTATATAGTGCGCACCCTGCTGGTCACTCCATAGGAAATGCACATGTTTTTATCACATCAATGTTTCAGCACACTAGGTTCAAAGGACTATACAATTAACATTAGCAGGATGTGACCATGCTCGATAATTACTGGCCAGTAGTATGTAGTATATGTAGTGAGGTTATGTGTATTTTGGAACACTACTATGTGGGAACACACAACATGGTTTACAGACATTGAAAAGGCAGACACTTTGTTTAGTGTAATAACCAAATAGATGTTTGGTTTTATTAAAAAAATAAGGCAAATTAAATATAAACCAATACATCTGGATCAAATAAAACAAAATGTAAGAAAAAAAAAAAAAAATACCAGAGACAGGTGACATACATGCGGAAAAACATCAGTCCTGTGGCCGTGGCTCATAACGGAGGCTGTGAAAGGGGCACGGGCACGGCGCCTTCAGGAGTCATGAAGTAGTCAGCAAAGAGGTTCCTGACCACTATCCCGCGGTTGAGTTGTCTCCCTTGGCCATAGTTGACAGGGGCACTAAAAGCTGGCAGTGTCTCCACGTTCACCTCCGGGGTGGGAGCATAGTCCCGAAGGTAGTTGTGGAGAACACAGGCAGCTTTAATGACCATGTCAACTGTGCCCAAGTTCAACTGCAGGGCAGTGGTAAACACTCTCCACTGACTAGTCATGATTCCGAAGGCGCACTCCACGAAGTTACGTGCCCGGCTCAGCCTCCGGTTAAATACTCTCCCCCGTTCATCCAGCCCTCTCCGTGGGTAAGGGCGCAGCAGGTTGTTCAGTAAAGGGAAGGCTTGATCCCCTACCATGACGAATGGAGCGGGATGCGTGGTACCCGGAAGAGGAGTGGGAGGAGGTAGAGTCACGTGATCTAACAGAATTCGCCTCCCAAACTCTGATCTCAGTAGCGCCCGGGAGTCCCCAGTACTGCCATAGGAGCCGACGTCGATGGCAAGGAAACGATACGTGGAATCAACAACCGCGATCAGGACCACAGAAAAAAATTTCTTATAATTGAAATACTGTGATCCTGATCGCGGTGGTTGCTTCACACGTATGTGCTTACCATCAACCGCCCCTATACAGTTGGGGAAATTGGCCACAGACTGAAAGCCTGCTGCTGACTGCAACCAAATATCCCGGGTCGGACTGGGCATCACGATGGGCTGCAAATGGTCCCAGATCACGCCGCACGTGCACCTCACAATTCCAGAGATGGTGGACGTACCAACCCGGAATTGGAGGTGCAACGATGCATAACTCTCCCCTGTCGCCAAGAATCTATAAAAAAAAGAAAAAAAAAAAAAATAAATTTTTTGTATTCGATTTCACATTCAACTAAATATTACATTATTACATATTTTAACACTATATTAGATTGAACTACTAATACATGAACAAATAGTTACAATTCAAAGAAAGCCTCTTCACCTTAACGTTATGAGCAGACGGGCCACAGGAGGGATGGATTTCCGCATGTAGGTGTCCTGTCTCTGGAGATGTGGGCTCAAAATCGAAAGCAAATTATCAAACGCCTCCATAGGCAGCCTGACGAAGTCCTGGAACTTGTCAGGATGGCTGCAAGAAATGAAGAAAAATATTTTGAACAAATATTACACAGAAACACACATCAGAGGAAGATGTCATACGGTTTACAAATGTTGAAATTAACATCAAACGTTGTAAGGATAAAACCAAAACAAAATATAACATAATGGACTTTGGCCTACACATTTGGGGACAGTAACCTTTACATTTGCATATGACATTCAAAGATTAGCCAACTTTGATCTATTAAAATCGACATACCGTCGCAAATCATCATACAGGCAACCAATGTGTCCCCGTGTCTCCCTCCGCAGATTGATGGGGTGGACCCAATATCGCCGTCCCACCTCCTGCAGACGGCGCTGCTCTGCGTCTTTTTGCCTCTGAGAATAATTATTTAAAAATAAAATTAATCATTTGGAAGACATCTCAATTAGTCAATAAATTATTAACACTGTTGCATTTAAGGACCTTGGGTCAACAGTACTTAAGGGAGCTTGCATAAACAATACATTTAAATCAATGGTTTACGGATTATAAGCCGAAACAGTTTGTAAGGCTAGTTCGAAAAAAGCTACATAAAGCTTTAAAAAAAAAAAAAAAAAAAAAAAAAAAAAATTATTATACTTACACACAAACCCAAGTAATAATTACGCATCTTCCACAGAATAGAAAGCACCACGAGCTGGTGCTTGCGGCGCAGCCTCATACGCCGGGCTGGCCCATAGGGCGCATTATTAGCGGCATCAGACATGTTTGCCGATTCGTTTTTTGGCTTCAAAACAATACAAGCATATGGGCGTACTTCGCGAGTGGGCGGAGATTTTATAGGGATGTGGGTGTGCTTATTTGGCCCGGGGGCAGATTCATGAATAAAATACATGCTTTCGAGCGGGCCAAAACAAGCCAAGAAACATCATGACACTACGGCCGGACTCTTACGATAAGACCGTAAGTGCTTTTCAAATACAGCCGAAAAACCACCCGGAGATGTACGGGACAGACATTTTTACGGCCGCACTTTTACTACGTGTGAAACCGGCCTAAATCTGTAGGCCAAAAGTTTGCTTGATTTATTATTGAAATTATAATAATGGGCACCTATTTTCCTGTGTTTTTTCTCATAATCTGCGAAAAGAAGTACGCTTAATTGATCTCTCAGGGTTTTTAATGTGTCTCTGAGTAGAGCAGAGGGATTCTTTTTATTTAATGCCTCTGTGTTATGTATTTTTTTAAGGATATCATCCATTTCTTTGTTTTTTGCTTTTTTGGCCTTACTGCCTACTTTAATAAATTCTCCCCTGATATAAGCCTTATGAGCGTTCCAAATGGAATTTATATGTGTGTCTTCCCTCATATTGATTTGAAAATATTCTTGGAGGTAACTTTCCATTTCTTTACTATAGGTAGGATGGTTTAGTATAAAGGTGTTTATTCTCCATAAATATGTGGGATAAGTATTAATTTTTTCTTTAATAGATAAAAAAATAGGGGAATGATCCGTCCACTCTCTATCTCCAATTGAGACTGATTCAACTTGTAATAGCAGGTTCCTGTCTGATAAAAATAGGTCTATTCTCGAGTAGCTATTATGTGATGCAGAATAAAATGAATAATCTTTTTCTGAACCATGCTTAACTCTCCAAACGTCATATAAGTCGTTGTCATATAATATATCTGTGAAGCTGGAGGGTTTCCTTCTATCGGGAAAACTAGAATCCCAAACAGAATCAGGGGTCATGTTAAAATCACCTAACAGTAATAGGTATCCTTGTTTGTGTTTATTTGCCAATTTCACCATCCTATTGAGGAATTTAATTTGCCCATTGCCAGGCGCATAGACTGAAAGTATAGTATACACTACATTATTAAGTTCTGCTATCACCAAAACATAACGACCATTGGGATCACTAATTGTTTTGATCATCTTAAACGCAATAGTATTTTTAAATGCTAGACATGTGCCTCTGGATTTAGATTTAAAGTTTGAATGAAAAACGTGAGGGAAATTTTTATTCTGGATTCTTACATTATCTTTTTCCACTATGTGGGTTTCTTGAATAGCGACAACGTCGCAATTAGATTTATGTATCTCCCTCCAAAGTTGAGATCTTCTATAGGGGGTATTGAGCCCATTGACATTTAAAGACAAAAACTTAATAACCATAATTATTAACAAAAATATTGCAGTTAAACGCAATGATATATATCCGAGATGTACCTGATAATCTCCAGGAATCCACGCAGCTCTGCTCAAACAGTGAAAAACTTAGTAAGCATACAAAACAGTTAAAGTAAAAGAACATAACAAAGAACAAAATAACTCTGCCATTGTAGCAGTTTGACTCTTTATGGGGGGGGTTTAGTCCACTCGAAACGCGGTTTAGAAAGCAACAACATTAAACGTAGTCGTAAAGGTCTAAAGTCAGGGTTGAACTCAAAGGGTTCCTGCATGACGCATATCAGCGACCAACTTTCTTCCATTCCGGAGGTACATGTGTTGGTTTAGGACGTTGAACTATTTCTTTAACTGTGATATTCCAAATTCTCAAGATCGCCATACCTTCTTCTAAGTTCTTAATAGTAAAGGTTTTTCCATCTTTTGACACAAGAAGCTTAACCGGAAAGCCCCAGCGGTAAGCAATTTTGCTCTCTCTAAGGGCTTTTGTAATAGGTAGCAGTTTGCGCCTCTGTTGTAGAGTGTCTGCGGATAAATCCGTAAATAATTGCAATTTTTGAAATCTTTCAGGGAGGTCAGTAGCAGTCCTTGAGGACGACATCAGAGCTTCTTTTGTATGGAAGAAGTGAAACCTAGCAAGGACGTCCCTAGGGACATCATCTGGGAGGAAACTTGGCTTCGGAATGCGATGAATTCTATCTATTAACATATCTGTTGTTGAGCATTCTGGTAAAATTAGCATAACATATTCTTGTACATAGTTCTTTAATTCTGTGTTTGATATACTCTCAGGGATGCCTCTAAATTTGATGTTGTTCCTTCTCGATCTATCTTCTAGATCGGCAATTTTCATTTTCATAATCTGTGTCTGATTTTCTAGTTCGTAATGGGCATCAATCAGTTCATTATGTGATGTTGTCATATCAGACATCTTATTTTCTGTGTGTGCAATTCTGGTTTCAGCTTTAGCAATTGCCTTTTTAACAGGGTTTAACATGCTCATGAAGTCAGATCGGATAGATTTCTTAAGCGCATATAACATAATTTTCATGGAGTCTCCAGATAAAGGTGCATTAGAGGTCTCCACAGCTTCCAATTCTAACATTAAAGGGTCAGCTTCTTCCTCTATATCTGAGTCCAGACCTCCCACAGCGCCCTCTATTTCCTCTTGGGGTCTCAATCTATATTTAACAGGGCTATTTATTGAGGGAGAACGAGATGGTGACTCAGATTCATCTCTAATTTTTCGGGTTAAACGTTTACGAGTCGATACAGCCACTTCCACACTCTCTCTGCTGCCCTCATCAGAGCCCCAATCTCTCACATCTGAATCCTTTATATGTGGTGGAACAGAACTGCTTCTGCGTCTACTTACAGTTTTTTCTTTCTGAGCAGAAGACACGATCTCTGGTGGAGGTTTGCTGTGTTTTCGGCTCTGCCTCGTTCTAGGACGGGCGCCATCTTTAGAATCTCCTGCCTCTCTTGCATCAAAGAAAATCGGCAGTTTAGAGATTTTAGAAGGTTTCTTTACCTTCTTTCTGGATCCGGATGACATCTTGGTTTATCCAGGAGCTTTCCGGCCGAAAATATGACAAGGAAGTGGTCCAAATCGCTTTGTTTACTTGTTGCTGAGCAGGAGCTCCGGGTTCAAGCAGCCATCTTCTTCCGGCGCCAAGCCACGCCCCTTAGAAGTCATTTCTGCAATTCCCATAGAAAATCAACGGCGTCTCTATTCAATTGTGTGGAGCGCATATCAGGTGGGTTTTCTCTGCCGGCTTAAGAGATACACATGAAACTAAAGCTGATCCTGGGTCCCCAGGGTGCCTGTCATCCAATCCGCACTGAATTTCATTTCTAGCACATAGCCAAAAAATCGCCCCATTGACTTACATTGGAGTGCAGAAAAGGTCATTTTTTCTCGGTCCCTTTAAGATGTAGGAGTTAAACAAGCTTAGGTCTGCGGTGCCCAGGGGGAACCCCATCCAGCCCGCACTGAGTTTCATTCCTACCACCTTAGGAAAAAAAGTCATTATTTTGAGGCTTAGAAGTCATTTCTGCAATTCCCATAGAAAATCAACGGCGTCTCTATTCAATTGTGTGGAGCGCATATCAGGTGGGTTTTCTCTGCCGGCTTAAGAGATACACATGAAACTAAAGCCGATCCTGGGTCCCCAGGGTGCCAGTCATCCAATCCGCACTGAATTTCATTTCTAGCACATAGCCAAAAAATCGCCCCATTGACTTACATTGGAGTGCAGAAAAGGTCATTTTTTCTCGGTCCCTTTAAGAGGTAGGAGTTAAACAAGCTTAGGTCTGCGGTGCCCAGGGGGAACCCCATCCAGCCCGCACTGAGTTTCATTCCTACCACCTTAGGAAAAAAAGTCATTATTTTGAGGCTTAGAAGTCATTTCTGCAATTCCCATAGAAAATCAACGGCGTCTCTATTCAATTGTGTGGAGCGCATATCAGGTGGGTTTTCTCTGCCGGCTTAAGAGATACACATGAAACTAAAGCCGATCCTGGGTCCCCAGGGTGCCTGTCATCCAATCCGCACTGAATTTCATTTCTAGCACATAGCCAAAAAATCGCCCCATTGACTTACATTGGAGTGCAGAAAAGGTCATTTTTTCTCGGTCCCTTTAAGATGTAGGAGTTAAACAAGCTTAGGTCTGCGGTGCCCAGGGGGAACCCCATCCAGCCCGCACTGAGTTTCATTCCTACCACCTTAGGAAAAAAAGTCATTAGTTTGAGGCTTAGAAGTCATTTCTGCAATTCCCATAGAAAATCAACGGCGTCTCTATTCAATTGTGTGGAGCGCATATCAGGTGGGTTTTCTCTGCCGGCTTAAGAGATACACATGAAACTAAAGCCGATCCTGGGTCCCCAGGGTGCCTGTCATCCAATCCGCACTGAATTTCATTTCTAGCACATAGCCAAAAAATCGCCCCATTGACTTACATTGGAGTGCAGAAAAGGTCATTTTTTCTCGGTCCCTTTAAGAGGTAGGAGTTAAACAAGCTTAGGTCTGCGGTGCCCAGGGGGGACCCCATCCAGCCCGCACTGAGTTTCATTCCTACCACCTTAGGAAAAAAAGTCATTATTTTGAGGCTTAGAAGTCATTTCTGCAATTCCCATAGAAAATCAACGGCGTCTCTATTCAATTGTGTGGAGCGCATATCAGGTGGGTTTTCTCTGCCGGCTTAAGAGATACACATGAAACTAAAGCCGATCCTGGGTCCCCAGGGTGCCTGTCATCCAATCCGCACTGAATTTCATTTCTAGCACATAGCCAAAAAATCGCCCCATTGACTTACATTGGAGTGCAGAAAAGGTCATTTTTTCTCGGTCCCTTTAAGAGGTAGGAGTTAAACAAGCTTAGGTCTGTGGTGCCCAGGGGGGACCCCATCCAGCCCGCACTGAGTTTCATTCCTACCACCTTAGGAAAAAAAGTCATTATTTCGAGGCTTAGAAGTCATTTCTGCAATTCCCATAGAAAATCAACGGCGTCTCTATTCAATTGTGTGGAGCGCATATCAGGTGGGTTTTCTCTGCCGGCTTAAGAGATACACATGAAACTAAAGCCGATCCTGGGTCCCCAGGGTGCCTGTCATCCAATCCGCACTGAATTTCATTTCTAGCACATAGCCAAAAAATCGCCCCATTGACTTACATTGGAGTGCAGAAAAGGTCATTTTTTCTCGGTCCCTTTAAGAGGTAGGAGTTAAACAAGCTTAGGTCTGCGGTGCCCAGGGGGGACCCCATCCAGCCCGCACTGAGTTTCATTCCTACCACCTTAGGAAAAAAAGTCATTATTTTGAGGCTTAGAAGTCATTTCTGCAATTCCCATAGAAAATCAACGGCGTCTCTATTCAATTGTGTGGAGCGCATTTCAGGTGGGTTTTCTCTGCCGGCTTAAGAGATACACATGAAACTAAAGCCGATCCTGGGTCCCCAGGGTGCCTGTCATCCAATCCGCACTGAATTTCATTTCTAGCACATAGCCAAAAAATCGCCCCATTGACTTACATTGGAGTGCAGAAAAGGTCATTTTTTCTCGGTCCCTTTAAGAGGTAGGAGTTAAACAAGCTTAGGTCTGCGGTGTTCAGGGGGGACCCCATCCAGCCCGCACTGAGTTTCATTCCTACCACCTTAGGAAAAAAAGTCATTATTTTGAGGCTTAGAAGTCATTTCTGCAATTCCCATAGAAAATCAACGGCGTCTCTATTCAATTGTGTGGAGCGCATATCAGGTGGGTTTTCTCTGCCGGCTTAAGAGATACACATGAAACTAAAGCCGATCCTGGGTCCCCAGGGTGCCTGTCATCCAATCCGCACTGAATTTCATTTCTAGCACATAGCCAAAAAATCGCCCCATTGACTTACATTGGAGTGCAGAAAAGGTCATTTTTTCTCGGTCCCTTTAAGATGTAGGAGTTAAACAAGCTTAGGTCTGCGGTGCCCAGGGGGAACCCCATCCAGCCCGCACTGAGTTTCATTCCTACCACCTTAGGAAAAAAAGTCATTAGTTTGAGGCTTAGAAGTCATTTCTGCAATTCCCATAGAAAATCAACGGCGTCTCTATTCAATTGTGTGGAGCGCATATCAGGTGGGTTTTCTCTGCCGGCTTAAGAGATACACATGAAACTAAAGCCGATCCTGGGTCCCCAGGGTGCCTGTCATCCAATCCGCACTGAATTTCATTTCTAGCACATAGCCAAAAAATCGCCCCATTGACTTACATTGGAGTGCAGAAAAGGTCATTTTTTCTCGGTCCCTTTAAGAGGTAGGAGTTAAACAAGCTTAGGTCTGCGGTGCCCAGGGGGGACCCCATCCAGCCCGCACTGAGTTTCATTCCTACCACCTTAGGAAAAAAAGTCATTATTTTGAGGCTTAGAAGTCATTTCTGCAATTCCCATAGAAAATCAACGGCGTCTCTATTCAATTGTGTGGAGCGCATATCAGGTGGGTTTTCTCTGCCGGCTTAAGAGATACACATGAAACTAAAGCCGATCCTGGGTCCCCAGGGTGCCTGTCATCCAATCCGCACTGAATTTCATTTCTAGCACATAGCCAAAAAATCGCCCCATTGACTTACATTGGAGTGCAGAAAAGGTCATTTTTTCTCGGTCCCTTTAAGAGGTAGGAGTTAAACAAGCTTAGGTCTGCGGTGCCCAGGGGGAACCCCATCCAGCCCGCACTGAGTTTCATTCCTACCACCTTAGGAAAAAAAGTCATTATTTTGAGGCTTAGAAGTCATTTCTGCAATTCCCATAGAAAATCAACGGCGTCTCTATTCAATTGTGTGGAGCGCATATCAGGTGGGTTTTCTCTGCCGGCTTAAGAGATACACATGAAACTAAAGCCGATCCTGGGTCCCCAGGGTGCCTGTCATCCAATCCGCACTGAATTTCATTTCTAGCACATAGCCAAAAAATCGCCCCATTGACTTACATTGGAGTGCAGAAAAGGTCATTTTTTCTCGGTCCCTTTAAGAGGTAGGAGTTAAACAAGCTTAGGTCTGCGGTGCCCAGGGGGAACCCCATCCAGCCCGCACTGAGTTTCATTCCTACCACCTTAGGAAAAAAAGTCATTATTTTGAGGCTTAGAAGTCATTTCTGCAATTCCCATAGAAAATCAACGGCGTCTCTATTCAATTGTGTGGAGCGCATATCAGGTGGGTTTTCTCTGCCGGCTTAAGAGATACACATGAAACTAAAGCCGATCCTGGGTCCCCAGGGTGCCTGTCATCCAATCCGCACTGAATTTCATTTCTAGCACATAGCCAAAAAATCGCCCCATTGACTTACATTGGAGTGCAGAAAAGGTAATTTTTTCTCGGTCCCTTTAAGAGGTAGGAGTTAAACAAGCTTAGGTCTGCGGTGCCCAGGGGGGACCCCATCCAGCCCGCACTGAGTTTCATTCCTACCACCTTAGGAAAAAAAGTCATTATTTTGAGGCTTAGAAGTCATTTCTGCAATTCCCATAGAAAATCAACGGCGTCTCTATTCAATTGTGTGGAGCGCATTCAGGTGGGTTTTCTCTGCCGGCTTAAGAGATACACATGAAACTAAAGCCGATCCTGGGTCCCCAGGGTGCCTGTCATCCAATCCGCACTGAATTTCATTTCTAGCACATAGCCAAAAAATCGCCCCATTGACTTACATTGGAGTGCAGAAAAGGTCATTTTTTCTCGGTCCCTTTAAGAGGTAGGAGTTAAACAAGCTTAGGTCTGCGGTGCCCAGGGGGAACCCCATCCAGCCCGCACTGAGTTTCATTCCTACCACCTTAGGAAAAAAAGTCATTATTTTGAGGCTTAGAAGTCATTTCTGCAATTCCCATAGAAAATCAACGGCGTCTCTATTCAATTGTGTGGAGCGCATATCAGGTGGGTTTTCTCTGCCGGCTTAAGAGATACACATGAAACTAAAGCCGATCCTGGGTCCCCAGGGTGCCTGTCATCCAATCCGCACTGAATTTCATTTCTAGCACATAGCCAAAAAATCGCCCCATTGACTTACATTGGAGTGCAGAAAAGGTCATTTTTTCTCGGTCCCTTTAAGAGGTAGGAGTTAAACAAGCTTAGGTCTGCGGTGCCCAGGGGGAACCCCATCCAGCCCGCACTGAGTTTCATTCCTACCACCTTAGGAAAAAAAGTCATTATTTTGAGGCTTAGAAGTCATTTCTGCAATTCCCATAGAAAATCAACGGCGTCTCTATTCAATTGTGTGGAGCGCATATCAGGTGGGTTTTCTCTGCCGGCTTAAGAGATACACATGAAACTAAAGCCGATCCTGGGTCCCCAGGGTGCCTGTCATCCAATCCGCACTGAATTTCATTTCTAGCACATAGCCAAAAAATCGCCCCATTGACTTACATTGGAGTGCAGAAAAGGTCATTTTTTCTCGGTCCCTTTAAGAGGTAGGAGTTAAACAAGCTTAGGTCTGCGGTGCCCAGGGGGAACCCCATCCAGCCCGCACTGAGTTTCATTCCTACCACCTTAGGAAAAAAAGTCATTATTTTGAGGCTTAGAAGTCATTTCTGCAATTCCCATAGAAAATCAACGGCGTCTCTATTCAATTGTGTGGAGCGCATATCAGGTGGGTTTTCTCTGCCGGCTTAAGAGATACACATGAAACTAAAGCCGATCCTGGGTCCCCAGGGTGCCTGTCATCCAATCCGCACTGAATTTCATTTCTAGCACATAGCCAAAAAATCGCCCCATTGACTTACATTGGAGTGCAGAAAAGGTCATTTTTTCTCGGTCCCTTTAAGAGGTAGGAGTTAAACAAGCTTAGGTCTGCGGTGCCCAGGGGGGACCCCATCCAGCCCGCACTGAGTTTCATTCCTACCACCTTAGGAAAAAAAGTCATTATTTTGAGGCTTAGAAGTCATTTCTGCAATTCCCATAGAAAATCAACGGCGTCTCTATTCAATTGTGTGGAGCGCATATCAGGTGGGTTTTCTCTGCCGGCTTAAGAGATACACATGAAACTAAAGCCGATCCTGGGTCCCCAGGGTGCCTGTCATCCAATCCGCTCTGAATTTCATTTCTAGCACATAGCCAAAAAATCGCCCCATTGACTTACATTGGAGTGCAGAAAAGGTCATTTTTTTCTCGGTCCCTTTAAGAGGTAGGAGTTAAACAAGCTTAGGTCTGTGGTGCCCAGGGGGGACCCCATCCAGCCCGCACTGAGTTTCATTCCTACCACCTTAGGAAAAAAAGTCATTATTTCGAGGCTTAGAAGTCATTTCTGCAATTCCCATAGAAAATCAACGGCGTCTCTATTCAATTGTGTGGAGCGCATATCAGGTGGGTTTTCTCTGCCGGCTTAAGAGATACACATGAAACTAAAGCCGATCCTGGGTCCCCAGGGTGCCTGTCATCCAATCCGCTCTGAATTTCATTTCTAGCACATAGCCAAAAAATCGCCCCATTGACTTACATTGGAGTGCAGAAAAGGTCATTTTTTCTCGGTCCCTTTAAGAGGTAGGAGTTAAACAAGCTTAGGTCTGCGGTGCCCAGGGGGGACCCCATCCAGCCCGCACTGAGTTTCATTCCTACCACCTTAGGAAAAAAAGTCATTATTTTGAGGCTTAGAAGTCATTTCTGCAATTCCCATAGAAAATCAACGGCGTCTCTATTCAATTGTGTGGAGCGCATTTCAGGTGGGTTTTCTCTGCCGGCTTAAGAGATACACATGAAACTAAAGCCGATCCTGGGTCCCCAGGGTGCCTGTCATCCAATCCGCACTGAATTTCATTTCTAGCACATAGCCAAAAAATCGCCCCATTGACTTACATTGGAGTGCAGAAAAGGTCATTTTTTCTCGGTCCCTTTAAGAGGTAGGAGTTAAACAAGCTTAGGTCTGCGGTGCCCAGGGGGGACCCCATCCAGCCCGCACTGAGTTTCATTCCTACCACCTTAGGAAAAAAAGTCATTATTTTGAGGCTTAGAAGTCATTTCTGCAATTCCCATAGAAAATCAACGGCGTCTCTATTCAATTGTGTGGAGCGCATATCAGGTGGGTTTTCTCTGCCGGCTTAAGAGATACACATGAAACTAAAGCCGATCCTGGGTCCCCAGGGTGCCTGTCATCCAATCCGCACTGAATTTCATTTCTAGCACATAGCCAAAAAATCGCCCCATTGACTTACATTGGAGTGCAGAAAAGGTCATTTTTTCTCGGTCCCTTTAAGAGGTAGGAGTTAAACAAGCTTAGGTCTGTGGTGCCCAGGGGGGACCCCATCCAGCCCGCACTGAGTTTCATTCCTACCACCTTAGGAAAAAAAGTCATTATTTTGAGGCTTAGAAGTCATTTCTGCAATTCCCATAGAAAATCAACGGCGTCTCTATTCAATTGTGTGGAGCGCATATCAGGTGGGTTTTCTCTGCCGGCTTAAGAGATACACATGAAACTAAAGCCGATCCTGGGTCCCCAGGGTGCCTGTCATCCAATCCGCACTGAATTTCATTTCTAGCACATAGCCAAAAAATCGCCCCATTGACTTACATTGGAGTGCAGAAAAGGTCATTTTTTCTCGGTCCCTTTAAGAGGTAGGAGTTAAACAAGCTTAGGTCTGCGGTGCCCAGGGGGACCCCATCCAGCCCGCACTGAGTTTCATTCCTACCACCTTAGGAAAAAAAGTCATTATTTTGAGGCTTAGAAGTCATTTCTGCAATTCCCATAGAAAATCAACGGCGTCTCTATTCAATTGTGTGGAGCGCATATCAGGTGGGTTTTCTCTGCCGGCTTAAGAGATACACATGAAACTAAAGCCGATCCTGGGTCCCCAGGGTGCCTGTCATCCAATCCGCACTGAATTTCATTTCTAGCACATAGCCAAAAAATCGCCCCATTGACTTACATTGGAGTGCAGAAAAGGTCATTTTTTCTCGGTCCCTTTAAGAGGTAGGAGTTAAACAAGCTTAGGTCTGCGGTGCCCAGGGGGGACCCCATCCAGCCCGCACTGAGTTTCATTCCTACCACCTTAGGAAAAAAAGTCACTATTTTGAGGCTTAGAAGTCATTTCTGCAATTCCCATAGAAAATCAACGGCGTCTCTATTCAATTGTGTGGAGCGCATATCAGGTGGGTTTTCTCTGCCGGCTTAAGAGATACACATGAAACTAAAGCCGATCCTGGGTCCCCAGGGTGCCTGTCATCCAATCCGCACTGAATTTCATTTCTAGCACATAGCCAAAAATCGCCCCATTGACTTACATTGGAGTGCAGAAAAGGTCATTTTTTCTCGGTCCCTTTAAGAGGTAGGAGTTAAACAAGCTTAGGTCTGCGGTGCCCAGGGGGAACCCCATCCAGCCCGCACTGAGTTTCATTCCTACCACCTTAGGAAAAAAAGTCATTATTTGAGGCTTAGAAGTCATTTCTGCAATTCCCATAGAAAATCAACGGCGTCTCTATTCAATTGTGTGGAGCGCATATCAGGTGGGTTTTCTCTGCCGGCTTAAGAGATACACATGAAACTAAAGCCGATCCTGGGTCCCCAGGGTGCCTGTCATCCAATCCGCACTGAATTTCATTTCTAGCACATAGCCAAAAAATCGCCCCATTGACTTACATTGGAGTGCAGAAAAGGTCATTTTTTCTCGGTCCCTTTAAGAGGTAGGAGTTAAACAAGCTTAGGTCTGCGGTGCCCAGGGGGGACCCCATCCAGCCCGCACTGAGTTTCATTCCTACCACCTTAGGAAAAAAAGTCATTATTTTGAGGCTTAGAAGTCATTTCTGCAATTCCCATAGAAATCAACGGCGTCTCTATTCAATTGTGTGGAGCGCATATCAGGTGGGTTTTCTCTGCCGGCTTAAGAGATACACATGAAACTAAAGCCGATCCTGGGTCCCCAGGGTGCCTGTCATCCAATCCGCACTGAATTTCATTTCTAGCACATAGCCAAAAAATCGCCCCATTGACTTACATTGGAGTGCAGAAAAGGTCATTTTTTCTCGGTCCCTTTAAGAGGTAGGAGTTAAACAAGCTTAGGTCTGCGGTGCCCAGGGGGAACCCCATCCAGCCCGCACTGAGTTTCATTCCTACCACCTTAGGAAAAAAAGTCATTATTTTGAGGCTTAGAAGTCATTTCTGCAATTCCCATAGAAAATCAACGGCGTCTCTATTCAATTGTGTGGAGCGCATATCAGGTGGGTTTTCTCTGCCGGCTTAAGAGATACACATGAAACTAAAGCGATCCTGGGTCCCCAGGGTGCCTGTCATCCAATCCGCACTGAATTTCATTTCTAGCACATAGCCAAAAAATCGCCCCATTGACTTACATTGGAGTGCAGAAAAGGTCATTTTTCTCGGTCCCTTTAAGAGGTAGGAGTTAAACAAGCTTAGGTCTGCGGTGCCCAGGGGGAACCCCATCCAGCCCGCACTGAGTTTCATTCCTACCACCTTAGGAAAAAAAGTCATTATTTTGAGGCTTAGAAGTCATTTCTGCAATTCCCATAGAAAATCAACGGCGTCTCTATTCAATTGTGTGGAGCGCATATCAGGTGGGTTTTCTCTGCCGGCTTAAGAGATACACATGAAACTAAAGCCTATCCTGGGTCCCCAGGGTGCCTGTCATCCAATCCGCACTGAATTTCATTTCTAGCACATAGCCAAAAAATCGCCCCATTGACTTACATTGGAGTGCAGAAAAGGTCATTTTTTCTCGGTCCCTTTAAGAGGTAGGAGTTAAACAAGCTTAGGTCTGCGGTGCCCAGGGGGAACCCCATCCAGCCCGCACTGAGTTTCATTCCTACCACCTTAGGAAAAAAAGTCATTATTTTGAGGCTTAGAAGTCATTTCTGCAATTCCCATAGAAAATCAACGGCGTCTCTATTCAATTGTGTGGAGCGCATATCAGGTGGGTTTTCTCTGCCGGCTTAAGAGATACACATGAAACTAAAGCCGATCCTGGGTCCCCAGGGTGCCTGTCATCCAATCCGCACTGAATTTCATTTCTAGCACATAGCCAAAAAATCGCCCCATTGACTTACATTGGAGTGCAGAAAAGGTCATTTTTTCTCGGTCCCTTTAAGAGGTAGGAGTTAAACAAGCTTAGGTCTGCGGTGCCCAGGGGGAACCCCATCCAGCCCGCACTGAGTTTCATTCCTACCACCTTAGGAAAAAAAAGTCATTATTTTGAGGCTTAGAAGTCATTTCTGCAATTCCCATAGAAAATCAACGGCGTCTCTATTCAATTGTGTGGAGCGCATATCAGGTGGGTTTTCTCTGCCGGCTTAAGAGATACACATGAAACTAAAGCCGATCCTGGGTCCCCAGGGTGCCTGTCATCCAATCCGCACTGAATTTCATTTCTAGCACATAGCCAAAAAATCGCCCCATTGACTTACATTGGAGTGCAGAAAAGGTCATTTTTTCTCGGTCCCTTTAAGAGGTAGGAGTTAAACAAGCTTAGGTCTGCGGTGCCCAGGGGGAACCCCATCCAGCCCGCACTGAGTTTCATTCCTACCACCTTAGGAAAAAAAGTCATTATTTTGAGGCTTAGAAGTCATTTCTGCAATTCCCATAGAAAATCAACGGCGTCTCTATTCAATTGTGTGGAGCGCATATCAGGTGGGTTTTCTCTGCCGGCTTAAGAGATACACATGAAACTAAAGCCGATCCTGGGTCCCCAGGGTGCCTGTCATCCAATCCGCACTGAATTTCATTTCTAGCACATAGCCAAAAAAATCGCCCCATTGACTTACATTGGAGTGCAGAAAAGGTCATTTTTTTCTCGGTCCCTTTAAGAGGTAGGAGTTAAACAAGCTTAGGTCTGCGGTGCCCAGGGGGAACCCCATCCAGCCCGCACTGAGTTTCATTCCTACCACCTTAGGAAAAAAAAGTCATTATTTTGAGGCTTAGAAGTCATTTCTGCAATTCCCATAGAAAATCAACGGCGTCTCTATTCAATTGTGTGGAGCGCATATCAGGTGGGTTTTCTCTGCCGGCTTAAGAGATACACATGAAACTAAAGCCGATCCTGGGTCCCCAGGGTGCCTGTCATCCAATCCGCACTGAATTTAATTTCTAGCACATAGCCAAAAAATCGCCCCATTGACTTACATTGGAGTGCAGAAAAGGTCATTTTTTTCTCGGTCCCTTTAAGAGGTAGGAGTTAAAACAAGCTTAGGTCTGCGGTGCCCAGGGGGGACCCCATCCAGCCCGCACTGAGTTTCATTCCTACCACCTTAGGAAAAAAAGTCATTATTTGAGGCTTAGAAGTCATTCTGCAATTCCCATAGAAAATCAACGGCGTCTCTATTCAATTGTGTGGAGCGCATATCAGGTGGGTTTTCTCTGCCGGCTTAAGAGATACACATGAAACTAAAGCCGATCCTGGGTCCCCAGGGTGCCTGTCATCCAATCCGCACTAATTTCATTTCTAGCACATAGCCAAAAAATCGCCCCATTGACTTACATTGGAGTGCAGAAAAGGTCATTTTTTCTCGGTCCCTTTAAGAGGTAGGAGTTAAACAAGCTTAGGTCTGCGGTGCCCAGGGGGAACCCCATCCAGCCCGCACTGAGTTTCATTCCTACCACCTTAGGAAAAAAAGTCATTATTTTGAGGCTTAGAAGTCATTTCTGCAATTCCCATAGAAAATCAACGGCGTCTCTATTCAATTGTGTGGAGCGCATATCAGGTGGGTTTTCTCTGCCGGCTTAAGAGATACACATGAACTAAAGCCGATCCTGGGTCCCCAGGGTGCCTGTCATCCAATCCGCACTGAATTTCATTTCTAGCACATAGCCAAAAAATCGCCCCATTGACTTACATTGGAGTGCAGAAAAGGTCATTTTTTCTCGGTCCCTTTAAGAGGTAGGAGTTAAACAAGCTTAGTTCTGCGGTGCCCAGGGGGAACCCCATCCAGCCCGCAATGAGTTTCATTCCTACCACCTTAGGAAAAAAAGTCATTATTTTGAGGCTTAGAAGTCATTTCTGCAATTCCCATAGAAAATCAACGGCGTCTCTATTCAATTGTGTGGAGCGCATATCAGGTGGGTTTTCTCTGCCGGCTTAAGAGATACACATGAAACTAAAGCCGATCCTGGGTCCCCAGGGTGCCTGTCATCCAATCCGCACTGAATTTCATTTCTAGCACATAGCCAAAAAAATCGCCCCATTGACTTACATTGGAGTGCAGAAAAGGTCATTTTTTCTCGGTCCCTTTAAGAGGTAGGAGTTAAACAAGCTTAGGTCTGCGGTGCCCAGGGGGAACCCCATCCAGCCCGCACTGAGTTTCATTCCTACCACCTTAGGAAAAAAAGTCATTATTTTGAGGCTTAGAAGTCATTTCTGCAATTCCCATAGAAAATCAACGGCGTCTCTATTCAATTGTGTGGAGCGCATATCAGGTGGGTTTTCTCTGCCGGCTTAAGAGATACACATGAAACTAAAGCCGATCCTGGGTCCCCAGGGTGCCTGTCATCCAATCCGCACTGAATTTCATTTCTAGCACATAGCCAAAAAAATCGCCCCATTGACTTACATTGGAGTGCAGAAAAGGTCATTTTTTCTCGGTCCCTTTAAGAGGTAGGAGTTAAACAAGCTTAGGTCTGCGGTGCCCAGGGGGAACCCCATCCAGCCCGCACTGAGTTCATTCCTACCACCTTAGGAAAAAAAGTCATTATTTTGAGGCTTAGAGTCATTTCTGCAATTCCCATAGAAAATCAACGGCGTCTCTATTCAATTGTGTGGAGCGCATATCAGGTGGGTTTTCTCTGCCGGCTTAAGAGATACACATGAAACTAAAGCCGATCCTGGGTCCCCAGGGTGCCTGTCATCCAATCCGCACTGAATTTCATTTCTAGCACATAGCCAAAAAATCGCCCCATTGACTTACATTGGAGTGCAGAAAAGGTCATTTTTTCTCGGTCCCTTTAAGAGGTAGGAGTTAAACAAGCTTAGGTCTGTGGTGCCCAGGGGGGGACCCCATCCAGCCCGCACTGAGTTTCATTCCTACCACCTTAGGAAAAAAAAGTCATTATTTCGAGGCTTAGAAGTCATTTCTTCAATTCCCATAGAAAATCAACGGCGTCTCTATTCAATTGTGTGGAGCGCATATCAGGTGGGTTTTCTCTGCCGGCTTAAGAGATACACATGAAACTAAAGCCGATCCTGGGTCCCCAGGGTGCCTGTCATCCAATCCGCACTGAATTTCATTTCTAGCACATAGCCAAAAAATCGCCCCATTGACTTACATTGGAGTGCAGAAAAGGTAATTTTTTCTCGTCCCTTTAAGAGGTAGGAGTTAAACAAGCTTAGGTCTGCGGTGCCCAGGGGGGAACCCCATCCAGCCCGCACTGAGTTTCATTCCTACCACCTTAGGAAAAAAAAGTCATTATTTTGAGGCTTAGAAGTCATTTCTGCAATTCCCATAGAAAATCAACGGCGTCTCTATTCAATTGTGTGGAGCGCATATCAGGTGGGTTTTCTCTGCCGGCTTAAGAGATACACATGAAACTAAAGCCGATCCTGGGTCCCCAGGGTGCCTGTCATCCAATCCGCACTGAATTTCATTTCTAGCACATAGCCAAAAAAATCGCCCCATTGACTTACATTGGAGTGCAGAAAAGGTCATTTTTTCTCGGTCCCTTTAAGAGGTAGGAGTTAAACAAGCTTAGGTCTGCGGTGCCCAGGGGGAACCCCATCCAGCCCGCACTGAGTTTCATTCCTACCACCTTAGGAAAAAAAGTCATTATTTTGAGGCTTAGAAGTCATTTCTGCAATTCCCATAGAAAATCAACGGCGTCTCTATTCAATTGTGTGGAGCGCATATCAGGTGGGTTTTTCTCTGCCGGCTTAAGAGATACACATGAAACTAAAGCCGATCCTGGGTCCCCAGGGTGCCTGTCATCCAATCCGCACTGAATTTCATTTCTAGCACATAGCCAAAAAATCGCCCCATTGACTTACATTGGAGTGCAGAAAAGGTCATTTTTTCTCGGTCCCTTTAAGAGGTAGGAGTTAAACAAGCTTAGGTCTGTGGTGCCCAGGGGGGACCCCATCCAGCCCGCACTGAGTTTCATTCCTACCACCTTAGGAAAAAAAAGTCATTATTTTCGAGGCTTAGAAGTCATTTCTGCAATTCCCAATCGGCCTCTATTCAATTGTGTGGAGCGCATATCAGGTGGGTTTTCTCTGCCGGCTTAAGAGATACACATGAAACTAAAGCCGATCCTGGGTCCCCAGGGTGCCTGTCATCCAATCCGCACTGAATTTCATTTCTAGCACATAGCCAAAAAATCGCCCCATTGACTTACATTGGAGTGCAGAAAAGGTCATTTTTTCTCGGTCCCTTTAAGAGGTAGGAGTTAAACAAGCTTAGGTCTGCGGTGCCCAGGGGGAACCCCATCCAGCCCGCACTGAGTTTCATTCCTACCACCTTAGGAAAAAAAGTCATTATTTTGAGGCTTAGAAGTCATTTCTGCAATTCCCATAGAAAATCAACGGCGTCTCTATTCAATTGTGTGGAGCGCATATCAGGTGGGTTTTCTCTGCCGGCTTAAGAGATACACATGAAACTAAAGCCGATCCTGGGTCCCCAGGGTGCCTGTCATCCAATCCGCACTGAATTTCATTTCTAGCACATAGCCAAAAAATCGCCCCATTGACTTACATTGGAGTGCAGAAAAGGTCATTTTTTCTCGGTCCCTTTAAGAGGTAGGAGTTAAACAAGCTTAGGTCTGCGGTGCCCAGGGGGGAACCCCATCCAGCCCGCACTGAGTTTCATTCCTACCACCTTAGGAAAAAAAGTCATTATTTTGAGGCTTAGAAGTCATTTCTGCAATTCCCATAGAAAATCAACGGCGTCTCTATTCAATTGTGTGGAGCGCATATCAGGTGGGTTTTCTCTGCCGGCTTAAGAGATACACAAGGAAACAAAAGCCGATCCTGGGTGCCTAGGGTGCCTGTCATCCAATCCGCACTGAATTTCATTCTAGCACATAGCCAAAAAATCGCCCCATTGACTTACATTGGAGTGGCAGAAAAGGTCATTTTTTCTCGGTCCCTTTAAGAGGTAGGAGTTAAACAAGCTTAGGTCTGCGGTGCCCAGGGGGGACCCCATCCAGCCCGCACTGAGTTTCATTCCTACCACCTTAGGAAAAAAAGTCATTATTTTGAGGCTTAGAAGTCATTTCTGCAATTCCCATAGAAAATCAACGGCGTCTCTATTCAATTGTGTGGAGCGCATATCAGGTGGGTTTTCTCTGCCGGCTTAAGAGATACACATGAAACTAAAGCCGATCCTGGGTCCCCAGGGTGCCTGTCATCCAATCCGCACTGAATTTCATTTCTAGCACATAGCCAAAAAATCGCCCCATTGACTTACATTGGAGTGCAGAAAAGGTCATTTTTTTCTCGGTCCCTTTAAGAGGTAGGAGTTAAACAAGCTTAGGTCTGTGGTGCCCAGGGGGGGACCCCATCCAGCCCGCACTGAGTTTCATTCCTACCACCTTAGGAAAAAAAAAGTCATTATTTCGAGGCTTAGAAGTCATTTCTGCAATTCCCATAGAAAATCAACGGCGTCTCTATTCAATTGTGTGGAGCGCATATCAGGTGGGTTTTCTCTGCCGGCTTAAGAGATACACATGAAACTAAAGCCGATCCTGGGTCCCTAGGGTGCCTGTCATCCAATCCGCACTGAATTTCATTTCTAGCACATAGCCAAAAAAATCGCCCCATTGACTTACATTGGAGTGCAGAAAAGGTCATTTTTTCTCGGTCCCTTTAAGAGGTAGGAGTTAAACAAGCTTAGGTCTGCGGTGCCCAGGGGGGACCCCATCCAGCCCGCACTGATTTTCATTCCTACCACCTTAGGAAAAAAAAAGTCATTATTTTGAGGCTTAGAAGTCATTTCTGCAATTCCCATAGAAAATCAACGGCGTCTCTATTCAATTGTGTGGAGCGCATATCAGGTGGGTTTTCTCTGCCGGCTTAAGAGATACACAGTGAAACTAAAGCCGATCCTGGGTGCCCTAGGGTGCCTGTCATCCAATCCGCACTGAATTTCATTTCTAGCACATAGCCAAAAAATCGCCCCATTGACTTACATTGGAGTGCAGAAAAGGTCATTTTTTCTCGGTCCCTTTAAGAGGTAGGAGTTAAACAAGCTTAGGTCTGCGGTGCCCAGGGGGGAACCCCATCCAGCCCGCACTGAGTTTCATTCCTACCACCTTAGGAAAAAAAGTCATTATTTTGAGGCTTAGAAGTCATTTCTGCAATTCCCATAGAAAATCAACGGCGTCTCTATTCAATTGTGTGGAGCGCATATCAGGTGGGTTTCTCTGCCGGCTTAAGAGATACACAGTGAAACTAAAGCCGATCCTGGGTCCCCAGGGTGCCTGTCATCCAATCCGCACTGAATTTCATTTCTAGCACATAGCCAAAAAATCGCCCCATTGACTTACATTGGAGTGCAGAAAAGGTCATTTTTTCTCGGTCCCTTTAAGAGGTAGGAGTTAAACAAGCTTAGGTCTGCGGTGCCCAGGGGGGAACCCCATCCAGCCCGCACTGAGTTTCATTCCTACCACCTTAGGAAAAAAAAGTCATTATTTTGAGGCTTAGAAGTCATTTCTGCAATTCCCATAGAAAATCAACGGCGTCTCTATTCAATTGTGTGGAGCGCATATCAGGTGGGTTTTCTCTGCCGGCTTAAGAGATACACGTGAAACTAAAGCCGATCCTGGGTGCCTAGGGTGCCTGTCATCCAATCCGCACTGCATTTCATTTCTAGCACATAGCCAAAAAATCGCCCCATTGACTTACATTGGAGTGCAGAAAAGGTCATTTTTTCTCGGTCCCTTTAAGAGGTAGGAGTTAAACAAGCTTAGGTCTGCGGTGCCCAGGGGGGAACCCCATCCAGCCCGCACTGAGTTTCATTCCTACCACCTTAGGAAAAAAAGTCATTATTTTGAGGCTTAGAAGTCATTTCTGCAATTCCCATAGAAAATCAACGGCGTCTCTAATTCAATTGTGTGGAGCGCATATCAGGTGGGTTTTCTCTGCCGGCTTAAGAGATACACGTGAAACTAAAGCCGATCCTGGGTGCCTAGGGTGCCTGTCATCCAATCCGCACTGCATTTCATTTCTAGCACATAGCCAAAAAATCGCCCCATTGACTTACATTGGAGTGCAGAAAAGGTCATTTTTTCTCGGTCCCTTTAAGAGGTAGGAGTTAAACAAGCTTAGGTCTGCGGTGCCCAGAGGGGACCCCATGCAGCCCGCACTGAGTTTCATTCCTACCACCTTAGGAAAAAAAGTCATTATTTTGAGGCTTAGAAGTCATTTCTGCAATTCCCATAGAAAATCAACGGCGTCTCTAATTCAATTGTGTGGAGCGCATATCAGGTGGGTTTTCTCTGCCGGCTTAAGAGATACACGTGAAACTAAAGCCGATCCTGGGTGCCTAGGGTGCCTGTCATCCAATCCGCACTGCATTTCATTTCTAGCACATAGCCAAAAAATCGCCCCACTGACTTACATTGGAGTGCAGAAAAGGTCATTTTTTCTCGGTCCCTTTAAGAGGTAGGAGTTAAACAAGCTTAGGTCTGCGGTGCCCAGAGGGGACCCCATGCAGCCCGCACTGAGTTTCATTCCTACCACCTTAGGAAAAAAGTCATTATTTTGAGGCTTAGAAGTCATTTCTGCAATTCCCATAGAAAATCAACGGCGTCTCTATTCAATTGTGTGGAGCGCATATCAGGTGGGTTTTCTCTGCCGGCTTAAGAGATACACGTGAAACTAAAGCCGATCCTGGGTGCCTAGGGTGCCTGTCATCCAATCCGCACTGCATTTCATTTCTAGCACATAGCCAAAAAATCGCCCCCATTGACTTACATTGGAGTGCAGAAAAGGTCATTTTTTCTCGGTCCCTTTAAAAGGTAGGAGTTAAACAAGCTTAGGTCTGCGGTGCCCAGAGGGGACCCCATGCAGCCCGCACTGAGTTTCATTCCTACCACCTTAGGAAAAAAAGTCATTATTTTGAGGCTTAGAAGTCATTTCTGCAATTCCCATAGAAAATCAACGGCGTCTCTAATTCAATTGTGTGGAGCGCATATCAGGTGGGTTTTTCTCTGCCGGCTTAAGAGATACACGTGAAACTAAAGCCGATCCTGGGTGCCTAGGGTGCCTGTCATCCAATCCGCACTGCATTTCATTTCTAGCACATAGCCAAAAAATCGCCCCATTGACTTACATTGGAGTGCAGAAAAGGTCATTTTTTCTCGGTCCCTTTAAGAGGTAGGAGTTAAACAAGCTTAGGTCTGCGGTGCCCAGGGGGGACCCCATCCAGCCCGCACTGAGTTTCATTCCTACCACCTTAGGAAAAAAAAGTCATTATTTTGAGGCTTAGAAGTCATTTCTGCAATTCCCATAGAAAATCAACGGCGTCTCTATTCAATTGTGTGGAGCGCATATCAGGTGGGTTTTCTCTGCCGGCTTAAGAGATACACGTGAAACTAAAGCTGATCCTGGGTGCCTAGGGTGCCTGTCATGCAATCCGCACTGAATTTCATTTCTAGCACATAGCCCAAAAATCGCCCCCATTGACTTACATTGGAGTGCAGAAAAGGTCATTTTTTCTCGGTCCCTTTAAGAGGTAGGAGTTAAACAAGCTTAGGTCTGCGGTGCCCAGGGGGGACCCCATCCAGCCCGCACTGAGTTTCATTCCTACCACCTTAGGAAAAAAGTCATTATTTTGAGGCTTAGAAGTCATTTCTGCAATTCCCATAGAAAATCAACGGCGTCTCTAATTCAATTGTGTGGAGCGCATATCAGGTGGGTTTTCTCTGCCGGCTTAAGAGATACACGTGAAACTAAAGCCGATCCTGGGTGCCTAGGGTGCCTGTCATCCAATCCGCACTGCATTTCATTTCTAGCACATAGCCAAAAAATCGCCCCATTGACTTACATTGGAGTGCAGAAAAGGTCATTTTTTTCTCGGTCCCTTTAAGAGGTAGGAGTTAAACAAGCTTAGGTCTGCGGTGCCCAGGGGGGACCCCATCCAGCCCGCACTGAGTTTCATTCCTACCACCTTAGGAAAAAAGTCATTATTTTGAGGCTTAGAAGTCATTTCTGCAATTCCCATAGAAAATCAACGGCGTCTCTATTCAATTGTGTGGAGCGCATATAAGGTGGGTTTTCTCTGCCGGCTTAAGAGATACACGTGAAACTAAAGCCGATCCTGGGTGCCTAGGGTTGCCTGTCATCCAATCCGCACTGCATTTCATTGCTAGCACATAGCCAAAAAATCGCCCCATTGACTTACATTGGAGTGCAGAAAAGGTCATTTTTTCTCGGTCCCTTTAAGAGGTAGGAGTTAAACAAGCTTAGGTCTGCGGTGCCCAGAGGGGACCCCATGCAGCCCGCACTGAGTTTCATTCCTACCACCTTAGGAAAAAAAGTCATTATTTTGAGGCTTAGAAGTCATTTCTGCAATTCCCATAGAAAATCAACGGCGTCTCTAATTCAATTGTGTGGAGCGCATATCAGGTGGGTTTTCTCTGCCGGCTTAAGAGATACACGTGAAACTAAAGCCGATCCTGGGTGCCTAGGGTGCCTGTCATCCAATCCGCACTGCATTTCATTTCTAGCACATAGCCAAAAAATCGCCCCATTGACTTACATTGGAGTGCAGAAAAGGTCATTTTTTCTCGGTCCCTTTAAGAGGTAGGAGTTAAACAAGCTTAGGTCTGCGGTGCCCAGAGGGGACCCCATGCAGCCCGCACTGAGTTTCATTCCTATCACCTTAGGAAAAAAAGTCATTATTTTGAGGCTTAGAAGTCATTTCTGCAATTCCCATAGAAAATCAACGGCGTCTCTAATTCAATTGTGTGGAGCGCATATCAGGTGGGTTTTCTCTGCCGGCTTAAGAGATACACGTGAAACTAAAGCCGATCCTGGGTGCCTAGGGTGCCTGTCATCCAATCCGCACTGCATTTCATTTCTAGCACATAGCCAAAAAATCGCCCCACTGACTTACATTGGAGTGCAGAAAAGGTCATTTTTCTCGGTCCCTTTAAGAGGTAGGAGTTAAACAAGCTTAGGTCTGCGGTGCCCAGGGGGGACCCCATGCAGCCCGCACTGAGTTTCATTCCTACCACCTTAGGAAAAAAAGTCATTATTTTGAGGCTTAGAAGTCATTTCTGCAATTCCATAGAAAATCAACGGCGTCTCTATTCAATTGTGTGGAGCGCATATCAGGTGGGTTTTCTCTGCCGGCTTAAGAGATACACGTGAAACTAAAGCCGATCCTGGGTGCCTAGGGTGCCTGTCATCCAATCCGCACTGCATTTCATTTCTAGCACATTGCCAAAAAATCGCCCCATTGACTTACATTGGAGTGCAGAAAAGGTCATTTTTTTCTCGGTCCCTTTAAGAGGTAGGAGTTAAACAAGCTTAGGTCTGCGGTGCCCAGGGGGGACCCCATCCAGCCCGCACTGAGTTTCATTCCTACCACCTTAGGAAAAAAAGTCATTATTTTTGAGGCTTAGAAGTCATTTCTGCAATTCCCATAGAAAATCAATGGCGTCTCTATTCAATTGTGTGGAGCGCATATCAGGTGGGTTTTCTCTGCCGGCTTAAGAGATACACGTGAAACTAAAGCTGATCCTGGGTGCCTAGGGTGCCTGTCATGCAATCCGCACTGACTTTCATTTCTAGCACATAGCCCAAAAATCGCCCCATTGACTTACATTGGAGTGCAGAAAAGGTCATTTTTTTCTCGGTCCCTTTAAGAGGTAGGAGTTAAACAAGCTTAGGTCTGCGGTGCCCAGGGGGGACCCCATCCAGCCCGCACTGAGTTTCATTCCTACCACCTTAGGAAAAAAAGTCATTATTTTGAGGCTTAGAAGTCATTTCTGCAATTCCCATAGAAAATCAACGGCGTCTCTATTCAATTGTGTGGAGCGCATATAAGGTGGGTTTTCTCTGCCGGCTTAAGAGATACACGTGAAACTAAAGCCGATCCTGGGTGCCTAGGGTGCCTGTCATCCAATCCGCACTGCATTTCATTTCTAGCACATAGCCAAAAAATCGCCCCATTGACTTACATTGGAGTGCAGAAAAGGTCATTTTTTCTCGGTCCCTTTAAGAGGTAGGAGTTAAACAAGCTTAGGTCTGCCGTGCCCAGAGGGGACCCCATGCAGCCCGCACTGAGTTTCATTCCTACCACCTTAGGAAAAAAAGTCATTATTTTGAGGCTTAGAAGTCATTTCTGCAATTCCCATAGAAAATCAACGGCGTCTCTAATTCAATTGTGTGGAGCGCATATCAGGTGGGTTTTCTCTGCCGGCTTAAGAGATACACGTGAAACTAAAGCCGATCCTGGGTGCCTAGGGTGCCTGTCATCCAATCCGCACTGCATTTCATTTCTAGCACATAGCCAAAAAATCGCCCCATTGACTTACATTGGAGTGCAGAAAAGGTCATTTTTTCTCGGTCCCTTTAAGAGGTAGGAGTTAAACAAGCTTAGGTCTGCGGTGCCCAGGGGGGACCCCATCCAGCCCGCACTGAGTTTCATTCCTACCACCTTAGGAAAAAAAAGTCATTATTTTGAGGCTTAGAAGTCATTTCTGCAATTCCCATAGAAAATCAACGGCGGGGGCGTGGCTTGACGCGCCGATGAACGGACGCATGTAGGAGCCGCTCTGTCCTTGGCCGGAGATTTCAGGGGATTTGAAGACTTCAGGGCCTTTCCAGAGCCGATTGGGGAGAAGAGAAGAGTCAGGTATCTACCCAAGCAGCGTACTGGGTGAGTACTGACTCAGCTGAAGAGGCTGTGAGTGAGAAGAGCCAGTGGTGAAGCCGGCAGCTCAGATAGACATAGACTTACGGCGGCCATCTTGGATTCTTTGTATACACTGTTACAGACATGGCAGAAGCTATTAAGAAAGAGGGGAAGAGTGGCAAGAAAGATTTGGCTCAGTCTGACCCTGAACAGGGGAAAGGAGACAGGGTTATAGCAGACAATGATAATCATGACAAACAACAAGGAGCAGTGACCATTTTAGAGACACAGAACTCACAAATATCCATCACAGCACCTAGTAAAATACAAGACTATTCTTCTAAAATCAAAGGAGATACTAAACTGGGTAATAAAAACTCACAGGAATTAGCAACAACTACAAATAAAAAACAAGGAAACAACAAAGCTACTCATAAAGAATCCATTACAGAAATGGTAGTAAGACCCAAATCTAACATAAAGTCTGTCTCTCAGATACAAACTGGTCACTCCATTAAAATTACTTGCCCTGCGTTACCAAAGTCAAAATCTGCTGCAGAGGTAACTTTTCAAGAAAATACAAATACATTCTCGTCCACTGATAAAAAACACCAGTATGATGACATGGATACTTCAGAGATAGCGAATCAATCAAAACAGTTTAAAAATGTACCCAAAGATATAGCTACATCTCATAAACCAATGCAACAAAAAAGAATCTCACAAGATCCTGATTTTTCTGACGATTCACTAACATCACTGGACTCTGATCAAGAAGATACACCTCCGACGAAGAGAAAACTTTTAAAAACACCTACCAAAACGAATCTAGACAAATCCTTTTATACACATGAAGATTCATCTGATGAATCAACATCTTCTGCAGATTCAGTTATATATAATCCAACTTCTTTTATTTCTCCGTCTAGTCCAGCTACTGAAGCAGCTTTAGAAGCTTTGCAAGGTCACCCCGAGCTGCAGGCTTTACTCACATTGATTTCAACCTCACACAAACAGGATCTCAAAACATTAGCCATGGATCTTAAAAAATCTTGGCAGAAGGATCTTTCGAAGGTACAAAATAGAGTTTCATCTTTAGAAAAAAAGTCAGCTTCTTTTGAAAAATCCAACACCGAACATGAGGACCAACTAAGAGAACTAACTAATAAAGTGAATATACTTACGATTTCTCAGAAAATGATTATTAACAGAACAGACGACATTGAAAATAGAAATCGTAGAAATAACGTGAGGATCAGAGGACTTTCAGAGGATATAAAAGCTACTGAACTACAAGATGCCATTTCTTCTATTTTTAATGGCATTTTAAACAGACCGTTAGATACGTATATCGAATTCGACAGAATACACAGGGCATTGAAACCCAAAGGATTAGATCCCAAAAAACCGTGGGATGTCATCTGTAGAATCCATTTTTACAAATTAAAAGAAGACATAATGAACAGAGCTAGAAAACTTCGTGACATAGAATTCAACGGCTCCAACATTTTATTATTCAATGACTTATCATTGCTCACACTCAGACAGAGATCATCATTAAAGCCTCTTATTCAAACTTTGCAAGATAGAAATATCCCATACAAATGGGGTTTTCCATTTTCTCTAACAGTTAAACTGACAAATAAAATCATCACCCTCAGAGAACCAAACGATCTACCAAGCTTCTTATCAGCCCTGGACTTACCAGATCTCAATCTATCAGATTGGATAGAACTACACAACGCGATGTTACTACCGCCACAAAGCTTCAATTTATCATCTCGTCAGAACTCAACCTATGATTCAACAAAAGATTCTCCACCCCCACTACCTCGGAGGGAAAGAAAAGCCCGGAAATGAAGAAGATCTCTTATGGAACTTACAATTTAACCGGTTTTCACTTTTATTTCCTTTCTGATATGTGTAGACTCCTTAACATGTTTATTTTGACTCCTTTTGTAGCAATATAAATATGTAAACTTAGTTATTTTATTATATTTTATCTAGACAGTTTGTTTCTAAAAAGTTTATAATAGCTTAGAGCTTTCAAATTGGAATATATTAATATTGCATTCCTCTTCTCTCTCAAAAGTCTCTGGAATGGTATTAATATTTATAGATAGATATTCCTTGTAATATTGTTAAATTTAGAATAATATACGGCCCTGACAATTTATGTTATTTTATTCTCTCGGCGCCTCAAACCATCCACCCAATAGGGGTCTTGATTTCAAGACGGTGTGACCATTGTCACAATAGTACTAACGCGTATATTGACTAGAATATACGCTTTTTAGTTTATTTTATTTCATTTTATTCTTTGTTGTTTTATTTTATACTAACCCTCTTATTTTCTTTATTCTCTTGTTTTGTCTTCAATTTGTCTCTTTGTCTGGAGTGCAGCAATCTTAATAGATCCTGACATCTCGGAGTCATTTACATTCTGGTGATATAACTCTTTTTTCTAATCTCGACCGACAGTTTCTTAGTGTCTGAGTGAGTATTGATATATACACAGGGATGGACTTAATTTTTTGTTCATTAAATGTTAATGGTTTTAACACTCCAGAGAAAAGGTCTAATATATTACATTCATTACATAAACAAAAAGCAAAAATAATATTTCTCCAGGAGACCCATTTCAAAAATGGAAAATTACCTGATTTATCTAAAAATAAATATTTTACCACATGGGCTCATGCTACATCTTCACAAAAAAAGACAAAAGGGGTTTCCATCGGGTTTCACAAGACACTCCCTATAAAAATCTTGGATTCTAAAATAGATCTTCATGGCAGATTTATTTTCCTCAATTGTTCACTAATGGAGGATATTTTTACCATCGCTAGCATTTATGCACCTAATTATGACCAAATCTCATTTTTTAATAGATACTTTACAGGATTTACAATCTTTTGCCAAGGGTCATATAATTTTAGGAGGGGATTTCAATGCACCTTTAAATCCTTTCTTGGATTCTTCCACGGGAAAATCTAAAATCCCCTACAGAAAAATTAGGGCATTACAAAGAACTCTGAAAGAATTTACATTATATGACACTTGGAGAATTGTAAATCCTACGACTCAAGACTACACACATTATTCTGCAGCTACGAACACATATAGCAGGATAGATTTTATTTTCTCTTCGCATAAAATGCTTAACTGCTTAAAAAATTCCTTTATAGGAAATATGATATTCTCGGATCATGCCCCCGTATTTACAGCTTTCACTATTCTCCCTAAGACCAAACGTAGCTATAATTGGAAATTGAATGAGACATTATTAGATGACTTGGTATGTATAACAGCTTTGAAAGATACTTTTGAAACTTTCAAAATAGCTCATGAGAATGATCCTACCTCAGCACCAATAAAATGGGAAGCATTGAAAGCAATGATTAGGGGCACATTGATTTCACATGGAGCAAGACTAAAAAGGGAAAGTACAAAACAACTTTCCAAATTATTTAATAGAATACACGAATTAGAATTAACTCATAAGAAATCCAGACTGAAGGAAACTCTAGCAGAACTCAATGAGACCAGAAATAAGGTAAAAAATATTCTTCACAAAAAATACAAACAGGTGATACAAGTCTGTGGAAAAAATTTCTATGTATGGAATAACAGGCCTAGCAAATTTCTGGCGAACGCGTTGAAAAATAAAAGGGCTGCCAATACCATCGCCTCTATTAAGACATCGCAAAGGGTAATTTCCTACAAAACAGAAATTATAGCGGACACGTTTTGTAAATATTATAAAAATTTATATCAACTTCCATCTCCTAATCAGATAAATCCTCCTCCTTCATCTTTGTTATCGCTAACTCAATATATTAATAATACAAAACTGCCCACTATTTCAGAGGAAGTAAAAGTAAACCTGGAAAAAGATTTCACGCTAGATGAAATTAAGGAAGTAATAAAACTCTTACCCACAGGTAAAAGCCCCGGCCCAGATGGCTTCACAGCGAAATATTATAAACAATTTGCTGATTTTGTTACCCCATACTTGGTTAATTCATTTAATTCGATCTCTGATAAACAGACTTTCCCACCTGCTTTTCTAGAAGCATTCATCACTTTGATCCCAAAGGATGGAAAAGACCATAATATCTGTAGCAATTACAGACCAATTTCATTATTAAATATTGACACCAAAATCTTTTCCAAAGCAATAGCACTTAGATTGACCCCACTCCTTGAATCTCTAGTCAACCCGGACCAGGTAGGCTTTATTAATAACAGAGAAGCCAAAGACAACACTTTACGAGCTTTCACATTGGCGAATTACGCCCATAACACTAAACTTAAATCGGTATTTCTGGCTTTGGACGCTGAGAAAGCTTTTGACCGGGTTGATTGGAGATTCATGGAGGCTACTCTTAAACAAATAGGATTAGGCCCAATTATGCTAGCAAAAATTTTATCCTTATATAATTCCCCTAGCGCAAAAATTAAAATTAATGGTACCCTATCAGAGAGATTACATATTAAAAACGGAACAAGACAAGGTTGCCCGCTCTCTCCACTATTGTATACCCTCTGTATGGAACATTTACTGGTTGCAATCAGGGAAAACCCAAATATAGAGGGTATTAGAATAGGAAATAATCATCACTTATGCTCAGCATATGCTGATGATTTATTATTGTTTATAACCAAACCACTTATCTCTCTACCCTCATTACTAGCTACAATACGAGAATACGCCTATTTCAGTAATTATAAGTTAAATATGAATAAATGTGAAGCATATTGTATAGGTATCTCTGATAGAGATAGGGAAAATTTAAAAGGAAACTTCCCCTTTTATTGGTGTACTGATTCATTCAATTATCTTGGTACTCAAGTCACTATCTCTCAGGACTCTATCATCAAAAAGAATATCATACCTTTAATGAAAAAAATTGAAGAAGATTTACAGATCTGGAGTAAAAAGGAGTTCTCATGGATAGGCAGAGTAAACATTATAAAAATGAATGTTCTACCCAGAATTCTGTATATCTTTCAAACAGTTCCAGTAATTCTCAATCGTTCCTATTTATCTAAGTTGAATTCTGTAATTACCAAATTTATTTGGGCAAATAAACAAGCTCGACTTAAAACAAAGATCCTGATGAGATCGAAATCTGAGGGAGGTTTGGCCTTACCGAGTTGTAAACACTATTATATAGCATCCATATTAAATAGAGTAATTGATTGCTTTCATTTGAGAAAAAATAAATCATGGGTAAAACTTGAGTCAGATATAACAAAATTTGATACATCTGCAATATTATGGACTCCCAGAAACTTTTTAAAAGATTTCATCTCGCTTTCTCATTCCCCAATTAGCGCCACAATTATGCATGTAGCAAAATCTTATACAGAGGACACGAAATATATATACCAAATGGACGGACCCCTTATCCCACTTGGAAATAATCCGAGATTTCTGCCGGCACTTTATACAAATAGCTTTTTAGGGATTCCGACTAATGAGGCCATAACTTTTTATACTCTTTTTGATAAGGAGAATCTTAAATCGATTGAAGATCTTCCCTTTAAAGAAAATAGAAATCTTAGTGATGCTATTATAGAACAGAAACAATACTTACAATTACAATCATTTATTTTCAGACAAAAGGATAATTTACAACTCACTAGAAAACTTCTACCCTTTGAAAAAATATGTGTAGTGGATACTAGTTTACCTAAAGCCATCTCCAAATTATATGCTCTATTATTAGAAGATGGAGATAAAAATTACCCAGACTACATAGAAAACTGGGAGAAAGAGTTGAACACAAAATTTTCAGATGAAAATATCCAGAAAGCATTCTCTTTCTCATACAAGACCTCGATTTCTTGTAATCTGCAGGAAAAAAATTTTAAAGTTCTTTCAAGATGGTACATGGTACCGACAAAAATTAAATTAATGTACCCCCAAAGCAATGATCACTGCTGGAGGTGTAACAAAGAAAAAGGATCCATGCAACATATATGGTGGAGTTGCCCAATGATTAAAAAATTTTGGTTGGATATAGTAGATACGATTAATCAGATGTCAGACATCCATATTTCTAATACTTTACAACAAGTACTTTTATTAATGATTCCTTTTTCATATAAAGCTTTCAAAAATTCTCCAATCGGTTTTTTGTTAACAGCGGCAAAAGCAGTCATTGCTAGACGATGGAAAACGATCCAGGTTCCTTCTCTAAAAGATTGGGCGGAGGAAGTGAATCGTTACTATAGATTAGAGGAATTATTGGCACAAGATAATGATAAGAATCCAATCTTTACAAATCGTTGGTCTAAATGGATCACCTGGAGAGACGATAATAAACATATTTTTAATCCATCATAAAGAAATATCCATTCATATATACACACTTTGATTTGAGACATCCTTGTGTATATTTATACTAGGAGATATGGGTCCGAGATGTTAGGAGGGTAAAAAAATTTGAGTTGACTATAACGGATACAGATAATTATCTTATATCTAATATTATTATTTGAATATTATATGTTTTTATGCTTAAAAGCTGCACTACCACTTAATTATTATTTTCTTTTTCTTTTCTTTCTTTTCACTTTATTTATATTTCATTTTTTATTTGTTTCCTTTGTTTTTGTTTTTTCTTATATTATAATATATATTTGAGGTGTGTTAAACTCAAGATTTGTAATGCAGAAGAATTCTGGCTTTTGTGTATCACATTTCTTTAAACGGGCAGATTTTACTTGCCAAACCAGATGTTAATGTTTATATAATAATTCAACTTTGGATTTCTTTAAAAAATTGTACGTAATAAAACCTAAATTAGAAAGAAAATCAACGGCGTCTCTAATTCAATTGTGTGGAGCGCATATCAGGTGGGTTTTCTCTGCCGGCTTAAGAGATACACGTGAAACTAAAGCCGATCCTGGGTGCCTAGGGTGCCTGTCATGCAATCCGCACTGAATTTCATTTCTAGCACATAGCCAAAAAATCGCCCCATTGACTTACATTGGAGTGCAGAAAAGGTCATTTTTTCTCGGTCCCTTTAAGAGGTAGGAGTTAAACAAGCTTAGGTCTGCGGTGCCCAGGGGGGACCCCATCCAGCCCGCACTGAGTTTCATTCCTACCACCTTAGGAAAAAAAGTCATTATTTTGAGGCTTAGAAGTCATTTCTGCAATTCCCATAGAAAATCAACGGCGTCTCTAATTCAATTGTGTGGAGCGCATATCAGGTGGGTTTTCTCTGCCGGCTTAAGAGATACACGTGAAACTAAAGCCGATCCTGGGTGCCTAGGGTGCCTGTCATCCAATCCGCACTGAATTTCATTTCTAGCACATAGCCAAAAAATCGCCCCATTGACTTACATTGGAGTGCAGAAAAGGTCATTTTTTCTCGGTCCCTTTAAGAGGTAGGAGTTAAACAAGCTTAGGTCTGCGGTGCCCAGGGGGGACCCCATCCAGCCCGCACTGAGTTTCATTCCTACCACCTTAGGAAAAAAAGTCATTATTTTGAGGCTTAGAAGTCATTTCTGCAATTCCCATAGAAAATCAACGGCGTCTCTATTCAATTGTGTGGAGCGCATATCAGGTGGGTTTTCTCTGCCGGCTTAAGAGATACACGTGAAACTAAAGCTGATCCTGGGTGCCTAGGGTGCCTGTCATCCAATCCGCACTGAATTTCATTTCTAGCACATAGCCAAAAAATCGCCCCATTGACTTACATTGGAGTGCAGAAAAGGTCATTTTTTCTCGGTCCCTTTAAGAGGTAGGAGTTAAACAAGCTTAGGTCTGCGGTGCCCAGGGGGGACCCCATCCAGCCCGCACTGAGTTTCATTCCTACCACCTTAGGAAAAAAAGTCATTATTTTGAGGCTTAGAAGTCATTTCTGCAATTCCCATAGAAAATCAACGGCGTCTCTAATTCAATTGTGTGGAGCGCATATCAGGTGGGTTTTCTCTGCCGGCTTAAGAGATACACGTGAAACTAAAGCCGATCCTGGGTGCCTAGGGTGCCTGTCATCCAATCCGCACTGCATTTCATTTCTAGCACATAGCCAAAAAATCGCCCCATTGACTTACATTGGAGTGCAGAAAAGGTCATTTTTTCTCGGTCCCTTTAAGAGGTAGGAGTTAAACAAGCTTAGGTCTGCGGTGCCCAGAGGGGACCCCATGCAGCCCGCACTGAGTTTCATTCCTACCACCTTAGGAAAAAAAGTCATTATTTTGAGGCTTAGAAGTCATTTCTGCAATTCCCATAGAAAATCAACGGCGTCTCTAATTCAATTGTGTGGAGCGCATATCAGGTGGGTTTTCTCTGCCGGCTTAAGAGATACACGTGAAACTAAAGCCGATCCTGGGTGCCTAGGGTGCCTGTCATCCAATCCGCACTGCATTTCATTTCTAGCACATAGCCAAAAAATCGCCCCACTGACTTACATTGGAGTGCAGAAAAGGTCATTTTTTCTCGGTCCCTTTAAGAGGTAGGAGTTAAACAAGCTTAGGTCTGCGGTGCCCAGGGGGGACCCCATGCAGCCCGCACTGAGTTTCATTCCTACCACCTTAGGAAAAAAAGTCATTATTTTGAGGCTTAGAAGTCATTTCTGCAATTCCCATAGAAAATCAACGGCGTCTCTATTCAATTGTGTGGAGCGCATATCAGGTGGGTTTTCTCTGCCGGCTTAAGAGATACACGTGAAACTAAAGCCGATCATGGGTGCCTAGGGTGCCTGTCATCCAATCCGCACTGCATTTCATTTCTAGCACATTGCCAAAAAATCGCCCCATTGACTTACATTGGAGTGCAGAAAAGGTCATTTTTTCTCGGTCCCTTTAAGAGGTAGGAGTTAAACAAGCTTAGGTCTGCGGTGCCCAGGGGGGACCCTATCCAGCCCGCACTGAGTTTCATTCCTACCACCTTAGGAAAAAAAGTCATTATTTTGAGGCTTAGAAGTCATTTCTGCAATTCCCATAGAAAATCAATGGCGTCTCTATTCAATTGTGTGGAGCGCATATCAGGTGGGTTTTCTCTGCCGGCTTAAGAGATACGCGTGAAACTAAAGCTGATCCTGGGTGCCTAGGGTGCCTGTCATGCAATCCGCACTGACTTTCATTTCTAGCACATAGCCCAAAAATCGCCCCATTGACTTACATTGGAGTGCAGAAAAGGTCATTTTTTCTCGGTCCCTTTAAGAGGTAGGAGTTAAACAAGCTTAGGTCTGCGGTGCCCAGGGGGGACCCCATCCAGCCCGCACTGAGTTTCATTCCTACCACCTTAGGAAAAAAAGTCATTATTTTGAGGCTTAGAAGTCATTTCTGCAATTCCCATAGAAAATCAACGGCGTCTCTATTCAATTGTGTGGAGCGCATATAAGGTGGGTTTTCTCTGCCGGCTTAAGAGATACACGTGAAACTAAAGCCGATCCTGGGTGCCTAGGGTGCCTGTCATCCAATCCGCACTGCATTTCATTTCTAGCACATAGCCAAAAAATCGCCCCATTGACTTACATTGGAGTGCAGAAAAGGTCATTTTTTCTCGGTCCCTTTAAGAGGTAGGAGTTAAACAAGCTTAGGTCTGCGGTGCCCAGAGGGGACCCCATGCAGCCCGCACTGAGTTTCATTCCTACCACCTTAGGAAAAAAAGTCATTATTTTGAGGCTTAGAAGTCATTTCTGCAATTCCCATAGAAAATCAACGGCGTCTCTAATTCAATTGTGTGGAGCGCATATCAGGTGGGTTTTCTCTGCCGGCTTAAGAGATACACGTGAAACTAAAGCCGATCCTGGGTGCCTAGGGTGCCTGTCATCCAATCCGCACTGCATTTCATTTCTAGCACATAGCCAAAAAATCGCCCCATTGACTTACATTGGAGTGCAGAAAAGGTCATTTTTTCTCGGTCCCTTTAAGAGGTAGGAGTTAAACAAGCTTAGGTCTGCGGTGCCCAGGGGGGACCCCATCCAGCCCGCACTGAGTTTCATTCCTACCACCTTAGGAAAAAAAAGTCATTATTTTGAGGCTTAGAAGTCATTTCTGCAATTCCCATAGAAAATCAACGGCGGGGGCGTGGCTTGACGCGCCGATGAACGGACGCATGTAGGAGCCGCTCTGTCCTTGGCCGGAGATTTCAGGGGATTTGAAGACTTCAGGGCCTTTCCAGAGCCGATTGGGGAGAAGAGAAGAGTCAGGTATCTACCCAAGCAGCGTACTGGGTGAGTACTGACTCAGCTGAAGAGGCTGTGAGTGAGAAGAGCCAGTGGTGAAGCCGGCAGCTCAGATAGACATAGACTTACGGCGGCCATCTTGGATTCTTTGTATACACTGTTACAGACATGGCAGAAGCTATTAAGAAAGAGGGGAAGAGTGGCAAGAAAGATTTGGCTCAGTCTGACCCTGAACAGGGGAAAGGAGACAGGGTTATAGCAGACAATGATAATCATGACAAACAACAAGGAGCAGTGACCATTTTAGAGACACAGAACTCACAAATATCCATCACAGCACCTAGTAAAATACAAGACTATTCTTCTAAAATCAAAGGAGATACTAAACTGGGTAATAAAAACTCACAGGAATTAGCAACAACTACAAATAAAAAACAAGGAAACAACAAAGCTACTCATAAAGAATCCATTACAGAAATGGTAGTAAGACCCAAATCTAACATAAAGTCTGTCTCTCAGATACAAACTGGTCACTCCATTAAAATTACTTGCCCTGCGTTACCAAAGTCAAAATCTGCTGCAGAGGTAACTTTTCAAGAAAATACAAATACATTCTCGTCCACTGATAAAAAACACCAGTATGATGACATGGATACTTCAGAGATAGCGAATCAATCAAAACAGTTTAAAAATGTACCCAAAGATATAGCTACATCTCATAAACCAATGCAACAAAAAAGAATCTCACAAGATCCTGATTTTTCTGACGATTCACTAACATCACTGGACTCTGATCAAGAAGATACACCTCCGACGAAGAGAAAACTTTTAAAAACACCTACCAAAACGAATCTAGACAAATCCTTTTATACACATGAAGATTCATCTGATGAATCAACATCTTCTGCAGATTCAGTTATATATAATCCAACTTCTTTTATTTCTCCGTCTAGTCCAGCTACTGAAGCAGCTTTAGAAGCTTTGCAAGGTCACCCCGAGCTGCAGGCTTTACTCACATTGATTTCAACCTCACACAAACAGGATCTCAAAACATTAGCCATGGATCTTAAAAAATCTTGGCAGAAGGATCTTTCGAAGGTACAAAATAGAGTTTCATCTTTAGAAAAAAAGTCAGCTTCTTTTGAAAAATCCAACACCGAACATGAGGACCAACTAAGAGAACTAACTAATAAAGTGAATATACTTACGATTTCTCAGAAAATGATTATTAACAGAACAGACGACATTGAAAATAGAAATCGTAGAAATAACGTGAGGATCAGAGGACTTTCAGAGGATATAAAAGCTACTGAACTACAAGATGCCATTTCTTCTATTTTTAATGGCATTTTAAACAGACCGTTAGATACGTATATCGAATTCGACAGAATACACAGGGCATTGAAACCCAAAGGATTAGATCCCAAAAAACCGCGGGATGTCATCTGTAGAATCCATTTTTACAAATTAAAAGAAGACATAATGAACAGAGCTAGAAAACTTCGTGACATAGAATTCAACGGCTCCAACATTTTATTATTCAATGACTTATCATTGCTCACACTCAGACAGAGATCATCATTAAAGCCTCTTATTCAAACTTTGCAAGATAGAAATATCCCATACAAATGGGGTTTTCCATTTTCTCTAACAGTTAAACTGACAAATAAAATCATCACCCTCAGAGAACCAAACGATCTACCAAGCTTCTTATCAGCCCTGGACTTACCAGATCTCAATCTATCAGATTGGATAGAACTACACAACGCGATGTTACTACCGCCACAAAGCTTCAATTTATCATCTCGTCAGAACTCAACCTATGATTCAACAAAAGATTCTCCACCCCCACTACCTCGGAGGGAAAGAAAAGCCCGGAAATGAAGAAGATCTCTTATGGAACTTACAATTTAACCGGTTTTCACTTTTATTTCCTTTCTGATATGTGTAGACTCCTTAACATGTTTATTTTGACTCCTTTTGTAGCAATATAAATATGTAAACTTAGTTATTTTATTATATTTTATCTAGACAGTTTGTTTCTAAAAAGTTTATAATAGCTTAGAGCTTTCAAATTGGAATATATTAATATTGCATTCCTCTTCTCTCTCAAAAGTCTCTGGAATGGTATTAATATTTATAGATAGATATTCCTTGTAATATTGTTAAATTTAGAATAATATACGGCCCTGACAATTTATGTTATTTTATTCTCTCGGCGCCTCAAACCATCCACCCAATAGGGGTCTTGATTTCAAGACGGTGTGACCATTGTCACAATAGTACTAACGCGTATATTGACTAGAATATACGCTTTTTAGTTTATTTTATTTCATTTTATTCTTTGTTGTTTTATTTTATACTAACCCTCTTATTTTCTTTATTCTCTTGTTTTGTCTTCAATTTGTCTCTTTGTCTGGAGTGCAGCAATCTTAATAGATCCTGACATCTCGGAGTCATTTACATTCTGGTGATATAACTCTTTTTTCTAATCTCGACCGACAGTTTCTTAGTGTCTGAGTGAGTATTGATATATACACAGGGATGGACTTAATTTTTTGTTCATTAAATGTTAATGGTTTTAACACTCCAGAGAAAAGGTCTAATATATTACATTCATTACATAAACAAAAAGCAAAAATAATATTTCTCCAGGAGACCCATTTCAAAAATGGAAAATTACCTGATTTATCTAAAAATAAATATTTTACCACATGGGCTCATGCTACATCTTCACAAAAAAAGACAAAAGGGGTTTCCATCGGGTTTCACAAGACACTCCCTATAAAAATCTTGGATTCTAAAATAGATCTTCATGGCAGATTTATTTTCCTCAATTGTTCACTAATGGAGGATATTTTTACCATCGCTAGCATTTATGCACCTAATTATGACCAAATCTCATTTTTAATAGATACTTTACAGGATTTACAATCTTTTGCCAAGGGTCATATAATTTTAGGAGGGGATTTCAATGCACCTTTAAATCCTTTCTTGGATTCTTCCACGGGAAAATCTAAAATCCCCTACAGAAAAATTAGGGCATTACAAAGAACTCTGAAAGAATTTACATTATATGACACTTGGAGAATTGTAAATCCTACGACTCAAGACTACACACATTATTCTGCAGCTACGAACACATATAGCAGGATAGATTTTATTTTCTCTTCGCATAAAATGCTTAACTGCTTAAAAAATTCCTTTATAGGAAATATGATATTCTCGGATCATGCCCCCGTATTTACAGCTTTCACTATTCTCCCTAAGACCAAACGTAGCTATAATTGGAAATTGAATGAGACATTATTAGATGACTTGGTATGTATAACAGCTTTGAAAGATACTTTTGAAACTTTCAAAATAGCTCATGAGAATGATCCTACCTCAGCACCAATAAAATGGGAAGCATTGAAAGCAATGATTAGGGGCACATTGATTTCACATGGAGCAAGACTAAAAAGGGAAAGTACAAAACAACTTTCCAAATTATTTAATAGAATACACGAATTAGAATTAACTCATAAGAAATCCAGACTGAAGGAAACTCTAGCAGAACTCAATGAGACTAGAAATAAGGTAAAAAATATTCTTCACAAAAAATACAAACAGGTGATACAAGTCTGTGGAAAAAATTTCTATGTATGGAATAACAGGCCTAGCAAATTTCTGGCGAACGCGTTGAAAAATAAAAGGGCTGCCAATACCATCGCCTCTATTAAGACATCGCAAAGGGTAATTTCCTACAAAACAGAAATTATAGCGGACACGTTTTGTAAATATTATAAAAATTTATATCAACTTCCATCTCCTAATCAGATAAATCCTCCTCCTTCATCTTTGTTATCGCTAACTCAATATATTAATAATACAAAACTGCCCACTATTTCAGAGGAAGTAAAAGTAAACCTGGAAAAAGATTTCACGCTAGATGAAATTAAGGAAGTAATAAAACTCTTACCCACAGGTAAAAGCCCCGGCCCAGATGGCTTCACAGCGAAATATTATAAACAATTTGCTGATTTTGTTACCCCATACTTGGTTAATTCATTTAATTCGATCTCTGATAAACAGACTTTCCCACCTGCTTTTCTAGAAGCATTCATCACTTTGATCCCAAAGGATGGAAAAGACCATAATATCTGTAGCAATTACAGACCAATTTCATTATTAAATATTGACACCAAAATCTTTTCCAAAGCAATAGCACTTAGATTGACCCCACTCCTTGAATCTCTAGTCAACCCGGACCAGGTAGGCTTTATTAATAACAGAGAAGCCAAAGACAACACTTTACGAGCTTTCACATTGGCGAATTACGCCCATAACACTAAACTTAAATCGGTATTTCTGGCTTTGGACGCTGAGAAAGCTTTTGACCGGGTTGATTGGAGATTCATGGAGGCTACTCTTAAACAAATAGGATTAGGCCCAATTATGCTAGCAAAAATTTTATCCTTATATAATTCCCCTAGCGCAAAAATTAAAATTAATGGTACCCTATCAGAGAGATTACATATTAAAAACGGAACAAGACAAGGTTGCCCGCTCTCTCCACTATTGTATACCCTCTGTATGGAACATTTACTGGTTGCAATCAGGGAAAACCCAAATATAGAGGGTATTAGAATAGGAAATAATCATCACTTATGCTCAGCATATGCTGATGATTTATTATTGTTTATAACCAAACCACTTATCTCTCTACCCTCATTACTAGCTACAATACGAGAATACGCCTATTTCAGTAATTATAAGTTAAATATGAATAAATGTGAAGCATATTGTATAGGTATCTCTGATAGAGATAGGGAAAATTTAAAAGGAAACTTCCCCTTTTATTGGTGTACTGATTCATTCAATTATCTTGGTACTCAAGTCACTATCTCTCAGGACTCTATCATCAAAAAGAATATCATACCTTTAATGAAAAAAATTGAAGAAGATTTACAGATCTGGAGTAAAAAGGAGTTCTCATGGATAGGCAGAGTAAACATTATAAAAATGAATGTTCTACCCAGAATTCTGTATATCTTTCAAACAGTTCCAGTAATTCTCAATCGTTCCTATTTATCTAAGTTGAATTCTGTAATTACCAAATTTATTTGGGCAAATAAACAAGCTCGACTTAAAACAAAGATCCTGATGAGATCGAAATCTGAGGGAGGTTTGGCCTTACCGAGTTGTAAACACTATTATATAGCATCCATATTAAATAGAGTAATTGATTGCTTTCATTTGAGAAAAAATAAATCATGGGTAAAACTTGAGTCAGATATAACAAAATTTGATACATCTGCAATATTATGGACTCCCAGAAACTTTTTAAAAGATTTCATCTCGCTTTCTCATTCCCCAATTAGCGCCACAATTATGCATGTAGCAAAATCTTATACAGAGGACACGAAATATATATACCAAATGGACGGACCCCTTATCCCACTTGGAAATAATCCGAGATTTCTGCCGGCACTTTATACAAATAGCTTTTTAGGGATTCCGACTAATGAGGCCATAACTTTTTATACTCTTTTTGATAAGGAGAATCTTAAATCGATTGAAGATCTTCCCTTTAAAGAAAATAGAAATCTTAGTGATGCTATTATAGAACAGAAACAATACTTACAATTACAATCATTTATTTTCAGACAAAAGGATAATTTACAACTCACTAGAAAACTTCTACCCTTTGAAAAAATATGTGTAGTGGATACTAGTTTACCTAAAGCCATCTCCAAATTATATGCTCTATTATTAGAAGATGGAGATAAAAATTACCCAGACTACATAGAAAACTGGGAGAAAGAGTTGAACACAAAATTTTCAGATGAAAATATCCAGAAAGCATTCTCTTTCTCATACAAGACCTCGATTTCTTGTAATCTGCAGGAAAAAAATTTTAAAGTTCTTTCAAGATGGTACATGGTACCGACAAAAATTAAATTAATGTACCCCCAAAGCAATGATCACTGCTGGAGGTGTAACAAAGAAAAAGGATCCATGCAACATATATGGTGGAGTTGCCCAATGATTAAAAAATTTTGGTTGGATATAGTAGATACGATTAATCAGATGTCAGACATCCATATTTCTAATACTTTACAACAAGTACTTTTATTAATGATTCCTTTTTCATATAAAGCTTTCAAAAATTCTCCAATCGGTTTTTTGTTAACAGCGGCAAAAGCAGTCATTGCTAGACGATGGAAAACGATCCAGGTTCCTTCTCTAAAAGATTGGGCGGAGGAAGTGAATCGTTACTATAGATTAGAGGAATTATTGGCACAAGATAATGATAAGAATCCAATCTTTACAAATCGTTGGTCTAAATGGATCACCTGGAGAGACGATAATAAACATATTTTTAATCCATCATAAAGAAATATCCATTCATATATACACACTTTGATTTGAGACATCCTTGTGTATATTTATACTAGGAGATATGGGTCCGAGATGTTAGGAGGGTAAAAAAATTTGAGTTGACTATAACGGATACAGATAATTATCTTATATCTAATATTATTATTTGAATATTATATGTTTTTATGCTTAAAAGCTGCACTACCACTTAATTATTATTTTCTTTTTCTTTTCTTTCTTTTCACTTTATTTATATTTTATTTTTTATTTGTTTCCTTTGTTTTTGTTTTTTCTTATATTATAATATATATTTGAGGTGTGTTAAACTCAAGATTTGTAATGCAGAAGAATTCTGGCTTTTGTGTATCACATTTCTTTAAACGGGCAGATTTTACTTGCCAAACCAGATGTTAATGTTTATATAATAATTCAACTTTGGATTTCTTTAAAAAATTGTACGTAATAAAACCTAAATTAGAAAGAAAATCAACGGCGTCTCTATTCAATTGTGTGGAGCGCATATCAGGTGGGTTTTCTCTGCCGGCTTAAGAGATACACGTGAAACTAAAGCTGATCCTGGGTGCCTAGGGTGCCTGTCATGCAATCCGCACTGAATTTCATTTCTAGCACATAGCCCAAAAATCGCCCCATTGACTTACATTGGAGTGCAGAAAAGGTCATTTTTTCTCGGTCCCTTTAAGAGGTAGGAGTTAAACAAGCTTAGGTCTGCGGTGCCCAGGGGGGACCCCATCCAGCCCGCACTGAGTTTCATTCCTACCACCTTAGGAAAAAAAGTCATTATTTTGAGGCTTAGAAGTCATTTCTGCAATTCCCATAGAAAATCAACGGCGTCTCTAATTCAATTGTGTGGAGCGCATATCAGGTGGGTTTTCTCTGCCGGCTTAAGAGATACACGTGAAACTAAAGCCGATCCTGGGTGCCTAGGGTGCCTGTCATCCAATCCGCACTGCATTTCATTTCTAGCACATAGCCAAAAAATCGCCCCATTGACTTACATTGGAGTGCAGAAAAGGTCATTTTTTCTCGGTCCCTTTAAGAGGTAGGAGTTAAACAAGCTTAGGTCTGCGGTGCCCAGGGGGGACCCCATCCAGCCCGCACTGAGTTTCGTTCCTACCACCTTAGGAAAAAAAGTCATTATTTTGAGGCTTAGAAGTCATTTCTGCAATTCCCATAGAAAATCAACGGCGTCTCTATTCAATTGTGTGGAGCGCATATCAGGTGGGTTTTCTCTGCCGGCTTAAGAGATACACGTGAAACTAAAGCTGATCCTGGGTGCCTAGGGTGCCTGTCATCCAATCCGCACTGAATTTCATTTCTAGCACATAGCCAAAAAATCGCCCCATTGACTTGCATTGGAGTGCAGAAAAGGTCATTTTTTCTCGGTCCCTTTAAGAGGTAGGAGTTAAACAAGCTTAGGTCTGCGGTGCCCAGGGGGGACCCCATCCAGCCCGCACTGAGTTTCATTCCTACCACCTTAGGAAAAAAAGTCATTATTTTGAGGCTTAGAAGTCATTTCTGCAATTCCCATAGAAAATCAATGGCGTCTCTATTCAATTGTGTGGAGCGCATATAAGGTGGGTTTTCTCTGCCGGCTTAAGAGATACACGTGAAACTAAAGCTGATCCTGGGTGCCTAGGGTGCCTGTCATGCAATCCGCACTGAATTTCATTTCTAGCACATAGCCCAAAAATCGCCCCATTGACTTACATTGGAGTGCAGAAAAGGTCATTTTTTCTCGGTCCCTTTAAGAGGTAGGAGTTAAACAAGCTTAGGTCTGCGGTGCCCAGGGGGGACCCCATCCAGCCCGCACTGAGTTTCATTCCTACCACCTTAGGAAAAAAAGTCATTATTTTGAGGCTTAGAAGTCATTTCTGCAATTCCCATAGAAAATCAACGGCGTCTCTAATTCAATTGTGTGGAGCGCATATCAGGTGGGTTTTCTCTGCCGGCTTAAGAGATACACGTGAAACTAAAGCCGATCCTGGGTGCCTAGGGTGCCTGTCATCCAATCCGCACTGCATTTCATTTCTAGCACATAGCCAAAAAATCGCCCCATTGACTTACATTGGAGTGCAGAAAAGGTCATTTTTTCTCGGTCCCTTTAAGAGGTAGGAGTTAAACAAGCTTAGGTCTGCGGTGCCCAGGGGGGACCCCATCCAGCCCGCACTGAGTTTCATTCCTACCACCTTAGGAAAAAAAGTCATTATTTTGAGGCTTAGAAGTCATTTCTGCAATTCCCATAGAAAATCAACGGCGTCTCTATTCAATTGTGTGGAGCGCATATAAGGTGGGTTTTCTCTGCCGGCTTAAGAGATACACGTGAAACTAAAGCCGATCCTGGGTGCCTAGGGTGCCTGTCATCCAATCCGCACTGCATTTCATTGCTAGCACATAGCCAAAAAATCGCCCCATTGACTTACATTGGAGTGCAGAAAAGGTCATTTTTTCTCGGTCCCTTTAAGAGGTAGGAGTTAAACAAGCTTAGGTCTGCGGTGCCCAGAGGGGACCCCATGCAGCCCGCACTGAGTTTCATTCCTACCACCTTAGGAAAAAAAGTCATTATTTTGAGGCTTAGAAGTCATTTCTGCAATTCCCATAGAAAATCAACGGCGTCTCTAATTCAATTGTGTGGAGCGCATATCAGGTGGGTTTTCTCTGCCGGCTTAAGAGATACACGTGAAACTAAAGCCGATCCTGGGTGCCTAGGGTGCCTGTCATCCAATCCGCACTGCATTTCATTTCTAGCACATAGCCAAAAAATCGCCCCATTGACTTACATTGGAGTGCAGAAAAGGTCATTTTTTCTCGGTCCCTTTAAGAGGTAGGAGTTAAACAAGCTTAGGTCTGCGGTGCCCAGAGGGGACCCCATGCAGCCCGCACTGAGTTTCATTCCTACCACCTTAGGAAAAAAAGTCATTATTTTGAGGCTTAGAAGTCATTTCTGCAATTCCCATAGAAAATCAACGGCGTCTCTAATTCAATTGTGTGGAGCGCATATCAGGTGGGTTTTCTCTGCCGGCTTAAGAGATACACGTGAAACTAAAGCCGATCCTGGGTGCCTAGGGTGCCTGTCATCCAATCCGCACTGCATTTCATTTCTAGCACATAGCCAAAAAATCGCCCCATTGACTTACATTGGAGTGCAGAAAAGGTCATTTTTTCTCGGTCCCTTTAAGAGGTAGGAGTTAAACAAGCTTAGGTCTGCGGTGCCCAGGGGGGACCCCATGTCATCCAATCCGCACTGAGTTTCATTCCTACCACCTTAGGAAAAAAAGTCATTATTTTGAGGCTTAGAAGTCATTTCTGCAATTCCCATAGAAAATCAACGGCGTCTCTAATTCAATTGTGTGGAGCGCATATCAGGTGGGTTTTCTCTGCCGGCTTAAGAGATACACGTGAAACTAAAGCCGATCCTGGGTGCCTAGGGTGCCTGTCATCCAATCCGCACTGCATTTCATTTCTAGCACATAGCCAAAAAATCGCCCCATTGACTTACATTGGAGTGCAGAAAAGGTCATTTTTTCTCGGTCCCTTTAAGAGGTAGGAGTTAAACAAGCTTAGGTCTGCGGTGCCCAGAGGGGACCCCATGCAGCCCGCACTGAGTTTCATTCCTACCACCTTAGGAAAAAAAGTCATTATTTTGAGGCTTAGAAGTCATTTCTGCAATTCCCATAGAAAATCAACGGCGTCTCTAATTCAATTGTGTGGAGCGCATATCAGGTGGGTTTTCTCTGCCGGCTTAAGAGATACACGTGAAACTAAAGCCGATCCTGGGTGCCTAGGGTGCCTGTCATCCAATCCGCACTGCATTTCATTTCTAGCACATAGCCAAAAAATCGCCCCATTGACTTACATTGGAGTGCAGAAAAGGTCATTTTTTCTCGGTCCCTTTAAGAGGTAGGAGTTAAACAAGCTTAGGTCTGCGGTGCCCAGGGGGGACCCCATGCAGCCCGCACTGAGTTTCATTCCTACCACCTTAGGAAAAAAAGTCATTATTTTGAGGCTTAGAAGTCATTTCTGCAATTCCCATAGAAAATCAACGGCGTCTCTAATTCAATTGTGTGGAGCGCATATCAGGTGGGTTTTCTCTGCCGGCTTAAGAGATACACGTGAAACTAAAGCCGATCCTGGGTGCCTAGGGTGCCTGTCATCCAATCCGCACTGCATTTCATTTCTAGCACATAGCCAAAAAATCGCCCCATTGACTTACATTGGAGTGCAGAAAAGGTCATTTTTTCTCGGTCCCTTTAAGAGGTAGGAGTTAAACAAGCTTAGGTCTGCGGTGCCCAGGGGGGACCCCATCCAGCCCGCACTGAGTTTCATTCCTACCACCTTAGGAAAAAAAGTCATTATTTTGAGGCTTAGAAGTCATTTCTGCAATTCCCATAGAAAATCAACGGCGTCTCTATTCAATTGTGTGGAGCGCATATCAGGTGGGTTTTCTCTGCCGGCTTAAGAGATACACGTGAAACTAAAGCCGATCCTGGGTGCCTAGGGTGCCTGTCATCCAATCCGCACTGCATTTCATTTCTAGCACATAGCCAAAAAATCGCCCCATTGACTTACATTGGAGTGCAGAAAAGGTCATTTTTTCTCGGTCCCTTTAAGAGGTAGGAGTTAAACAAGCTTAGGTCTGCGGTGCCCAGGGGGGACCCCATCCAGCCCGCACTGAGTTTCATTCCTACCACCTTAGGAAAAAAAGTCATTATTTTGAGGCTTAGAAGTCATTTCTGCAATTCCCATAGAAAATCAACGGCGTCTCTATTCAATTGTGTGGAGCGCATATCAGGTGGGTTTTCTCTGCCGGCTTAAGAGATACACGTGAAACTAAAGCCGATCCTGGGTGCCTAGGGTGCCTGTCATCCAATCCGCACTGCATTTCATTTCTAGCACATAGCCAAAAAATCGCCCCATTGACTTACATTGGAGTGCAGAAAAGGTCATTTTTTCTCGGTCCCTTTAAGAGGTAGGAGTTAAACAAGCTTAGGTCTGCGGTGCCCAGGGGGGACCCCATCCAGCCCGCACTGAGTTTCATTCCTACCACCTTAGGAAAAAAAGTCATTATTTTGAGGCTTAGAAGTCATTTCTGCAATTCCCATAGAAAATCAACGGCGTCTCTATTCAATTGTGTGGAGCGCATATCAGGTGGGTTTTCTCTGCCGGCTTAAGAGATACACGTGAAACTAAAGCTGATCCTGGGTGCCTAGGGTGCCTGTCATGCAATCCGCACTGAATTTCATTTCTAGCACATAGCCCAAAAATCGCCCCATTGACTTACATTGGAGTGCAGAAAAGGTCATTTTTTCTCGGTCCCTTTAAGAGGTAGGAGTTAAACAAGCTTAGGTCTGCGGTGCCCAGGGGGGACCCCATCCAGCCCGCACTGAGTTTCATTCCTACCACCTTAGGAAAAAAAGTCATTATTTTGAGGCTTAGAAGTCATTTCTGCAATTCCCATAGAAAATCAACGGCGTCTCTAATTCAATTGTGTGGAGCGCATATCAGGTGGGTTTTCTCTGCCGGCTTAAGAGATACACGTGAAACTAAAGCCGATCCTGGGTGCCTAGGGTGCCTGTCATCCAATCCGCACTGCATTTCATTTCTAGCACATAGCCAAAAAATCGCCCCATTGACTTACATTGGAGTGCAGAAAAGGTCATTTTTTCTCGGTCCCTTTAAGAGGTAGGAGTTAAACAAGCTTAGGTCTGCGGTGCCCAGGGGGGACCCCATCCAGCCCGCACTGAGTTTCATTCCTACCACCTTAGGAAAAAAAGTCATTATTTTGAGGCTTAGAAGTCATTTCTGCAATTCCCATAGAAAATCAACGGCGTCTCTATTCAATTGTGTGGAGCGCATATCAGGTGGGTTTTCTCTGCCGGCTTAAGAGATACACGTGAAACTAAAGCTGATCCTGGGTGCCTAGGGTGCCTGTCATCCAATCCGCACTGAATTTCATTTCTAGCACATAGCCAAAAAATCGCCCCATTGACTTACATTGGAGTGCAGAAAAGGTCATTTTTTCTCGGTCCCTTTAAGAGGTAGGAGTTAAACAAGCTTAGGTCTGCGGTGCCCAGGGGGGACCCCATCCAGCCCGCACTGAGTTTCATTCCTACCACCTTAGGAAAAAAAGTCATTATTTTGAGGCTTAGAAGTCATTTCTGCAATTCCCATAGAAAATCAACGGCGTCTCTATTCAATTGTGTGGAGCGCATATCAGGTGGGTTTTCTCTGCCGGCTTAAGAGATACACGTGAAACTAAAGCTGATCCTGGGTGCCTAGGGTGCCTGTCATCCAATCCGCACTGAATTTCATTTCTAGCACATAGCCAAAAAATCGCCCCATTGACTTGCATTGGAGTGCAGAAAAGGTCATTTTTTCTCGGACCCTTTAAGAGGTAGGAGTTAAACAAGCTTAGGTCTGCGGTGCCCAGGGGGGACCCCATCCAGCCCGCACTGAGTTTCATTCCTACCACCTTAGGAAAAAAAGTCATTATTTTGAGGCTTAGAAGTCATTTCTGCAATTCCCATAGAAAATCAACGGCGTCTCTATTCAATTGTGTGGAGCGCATATCAGGTGGGTTTTCTCTGCCGGCTTAAGAGATACACGTGAAACTAAAGCTGATCCTGGGTGCCTAGGGTGCCTGTCATCCAATCCGCACTGAATTTCATTTCTAGCACATAGCCAAAAAATCGCCCCATTGACTTGCATTGGAGTGCAGAAAAGGTCATTTTTTCTCGGTCCCTTTAAGAGGTAGGAGTTAAACAAGCTTAGGTCTGCGGTGCCCAGGGGGGACCCCATCCAGCCCGCACTGAGTTTCATTCCTACCACCTTAGGAAAAAAAGTCATTATTTTGAGGCTTAGAAGTCATTTCTGCAATTCCCATAGAAAATCAACGGCGTCTCTATTCAATTGTGTGGAGCGCATATCAGGTGGGTTTTCTCTGCCGGCTTAAGAGATACACGTGAAACTAAAGCTGATCCTGGGTGCCTAGGGTGCCTGTCATCCAATCCGCACTGAATTTCATTTCTAGCACATAGCCAAAAAATCGCCCCATTGACTTGCATTGGAGTGCAGAAAAGGGTCATTTTTTCTCGGTCCCTTTAAGAGGTAGGAGTTAAACAAGCTTAGGTCTGCGGTGCCCAGGGGGGACCCCATCCAGCCCGCACTGAGTTTCATTCCTACCACCTTAGGAAAAAAAGTCATTATTTTGAGGCTTAGAAGTCATTTCTGCAATTCCCATAGAAAATCAATGGCGTCTCTATTCAATTGTGTGGAGCGCATATAAGGTGGGTTTTCTCTGCCGGCTTAAGAGATACACGTGAAACTAAAGCTGATCCTGGGTGCCTAGGGTGCCTGTCATCCAATCCGCACTGAATTTCATTTCTAGCACATAGCCAAAAAATCGCCCCATTGACTTGCATTGGAGTGCAGAAAAGGTCATTTTTTCTCGGTCCCTTTAAGAGGTAGGAGTTAAACAAGCTTAGGTCTGCGGTGCCCAGGGGGGACCCCATCCAGCCCGCACTGAGTTTCATTCCTACCACCTTAGGAAAAAAAGTCATTATTTTGAGGCTTAGAAGTCATTTCTGCAATTCCCATAGAAAATCAACGGCGTCTCTATTCAATTGTGTGGAGCGCATATCAGGTGGGTTTTCTCTGCCGGCTTAAGAGATACACGTGAAACTAAAGCCGATCCTGGGTGCCTAGGGTGCCTGTCATCCAATCCGCACTGCATTTCATTTCTAGCACATAGCCAAAAAATCGCCCCATTGACTTACATTGGAGTGCAGAAAAGGTCATTTTTTCTCGGTCCCTTTAAGAGGTAGGAGTTAAACAAGCTTAGGTCTGCGGTGCCCAGGGGGGACCCCATCCAGCCCGCACTGAGTTTCATTCCTACCACCTTAGGAAAAAAAGTCATTATTTTGAGGCTTAGAAGTCATTTCTGCAATTCCCATAGAAAATCAACGGCGTCTCTATTCAATTGTGTGGAGCGCATATCAGGTGGGTTTTCTCTGCCGGCTTAAGAGATACACGTGAAACTAAAGCTGATCCTGGGTGCCTAGGGTGCCTGTCATCCAATCCGCACTGAATTTCATTTCTAGCACATAGCCAAAAAATCGCCCCATTGACTTACATTGGAGTGCAGAAAAGGGTCATTTTTTCTCGGTCCCTTTAAGAGGTAGGAGTTAAACAAGCTTAGGTCTGCGGTGCCCAGGGGGGACCCCATCCAGCCCGCACTGAGTTTCATTCCTACCACCTTAGGAAAAAAAGTCATTATTTTGAGGCTTAGAAGTCATTTCTGCAATTCCCATAGAAAATCAACTGGCGTCTCTATTCAATTGTGTGGAGCGCATATCAGGTGGGTTTTCTCTGCCGGCTTAAGAGATACACGTGAAACTAAAGCTGATCCTGGGTGCCTAGGGTGCCTGTCATCCAATCCGCACTGAATTTCATTTCTAGCACATAGCCAAAAAATCGCCCCATTGACTTGCATTGGAGTGCAGAAAAGGTCATTTTTTCTCGGTCCCTTTAAGAGGTAGGAGTTAAACAAGCTTAGGTCTGCGGTGCCCAGGGGGGACCCCATCCAGCCCGCACTGAGTTTCATTCCTACCACCTTAGGAAAAAAAGTCATTATTTTGAGGCTTAGAAGTCATTTCTGCAATTCCCATAGAAAATCAACGGCTGTCTCTATTCAATTGTGTGGAGCGCATATCAGGTGGGTTTTCTCTGCCGGCTTAAGAGATACACGTGAAACTAAAGCTGATCCTGGGTGCCTAGGGTGCCTGTCATGCAATCCGCACTGAATTTCATTTCTAGCACATAGCCCAAAAATCGCCCCATTGACTTACATTGGAGTGCAGAAAAGGTCATTTTTTCTCGGTCCCTTTAAGAGGTAGGAGTTAAACAAGCTTAGGTCTGCGGTGCCCAGGGGGGGACCCCATCCAGCCCGCACTGAGTTTCATTCCTACCACCTTAGGAAAAAAAGTCATTATTTTGAGGCTTAGAAGTCATTTCTGCAATTCCCATAGAAAATCAACGGCGTCTCTAATTCAATTGTGTGGAGCGCATATCAGGTGGGTTTTCTCTGCCGGCTTAAGAGATACACGTGAAACTAAAGCCGATCCTGGGTGCCTAGGGTGCCTGTCATCCAATCCGCACTGCATTTCATTTCTAGCACATAGCCAAAAAATCGCCCCATTGACTTACATTGGAGTGCAGAAAAGGTCATTTTTTCTCGGTCCCTTTAAGAGGTAGGAGTTAAACAAGCTTAGGTCTGCGGTGCCCAGGGGGGACCCCATCCAGCCCGCACTGAGTTTCATTCCTACCACCTTAGGAAAAAAAAGTCATTATTTTGAGGCTTAGAAGTCATTTCTGCAATTCCCATAGAAAATCAACGGCGTCTCTAATTCAATTGTGTGGAGCGCATATCAGGTGGGTTTTCTCTGCCGGCTTAAGAGATACACGTGAAACTAAAGCCGATCCTGGGTGCCTAGGGTGCCTGTCATCCAATCCGCACTGCATTTCATTTCTAGCACATAGCCAAAAAATCGCCCCATTGACTTACATTGGAGTGCAGAAAAGGTCATTTTTTCTCGGTCCCTTTAAGAGGTAGGAGTTAAACAAGCTTAGGTCTGCGGTGCCCAGGGGGGACCCCATCCAGCCCGCACTGAGTTTCATTCCTACCACCTTAGGAAAAAAAAGTCATTATTTTGAGGCTTAGAAGTCATTTCTGCAATTCCCATAGAAAATCAACGGCGTCTCTATTCAATTGTGTGGAGCGCATATCAGGTGGGTTTTCTCTGCCGGCTTAAGAGATACACGTGAAACTAAAGCTGATCCTGGGTGCCTAGGGTGCCTGTCATGCAATCCGCACTGAATTTCATTTCTAGCACATAGCCCAAAAATCGCCCCATTGACTTACATTGGAGTGCAGAAAAGGTCATTTTTTCTCGGTCCCTTTAAGAGGTAGGAGTTAAACAAGCTTAGGTCTGCGGTGCCCAGGGGGGACCCCATCCAGCCCGCACTGAGTTTCATTCCTACCACCTTAGGAAAAAAAGTCATTATTTTGAGGCTTAGAAGTCATTTCTGCAATTCCCATAGAAAATCAACGGCGTCTCTAATTCAATTGTGTGGAGCGCATATCAGGTGGGTTTTCTCTGCCGGCTTAAGAGATACACGTGAAACTAAAGCCGATCCTGGGTGCCTAGGGTGCCTGTCATCCAATCCGCACTGCATTTCATTTCTAGCACATAGCCAAAAAATCGCCCCATTGACTTACATTGGAGTGCAGAAAAGGTCATTTTTTCTCGGTCCCTTTAAGAGGTAGGAGTTAAACAAGCTTAGGTCTGCGGTGCCCAGGGGGGACCCCATCCAGCCCGCACTGAGTTTCATTCCTACCACCTTAGGAAAAAAAAGTCATTATTTTGAGGCTTAGAAGTCATTTCTGCAATTCCCATAGAAAATCAACGGCGTCTCTATTCAATTGTGTGGAGCGCATATCAGGTGGGTTTTCTCTGCCGGCTTAAGAGATACACGTGAAACTAAAGCCGATCCTGGGTGCCTAGGGTGCCTGTCATCCAATCCGCACTGCATTTCATTTCTAGCACATAGCCAAAAAATCGCCCCATTGACTTGCATTGGAGTGCAGAAAAGGTCATTTTTTCTCGGTCCCTTTAAGAGGTAGGAGTTAAACAAGCTTAGGTCTGCGGTGCCCAGGGGGGACCCCATCCAGCCCGCACTGAGTTTCATTCCTACCACCTTAGGAAAAAAAGTCATTATTTTGAGGCTTAGAAGTCATTTCTGCAATTCCCATAGAAAATCAATGGCGTCTCTATTCAATTGTGTGGAGCGCATATCAGGTGGGTTTTCTCTGCCGGCTTAAGAGATACACGTGAAACTAAAGCTGATCCTGGGTGCCTAGGGTGCCTGTCATGCAATCCGCACTGACTTTCATTTCTAGCACATAGCCCAAAAATCGCCCCATTGACTTACATTGGAGTGCAGAAAAGGTCATTTTTTCTCGGTCCCTTTAAGAGGTAGGAGTTAAACAAGCTTAGGTCTGCGGTGCCCAGGGGGGACCCCATCCAGCCCGCACTGAGTTTCATTCCTACCACCTTAGGAAAAAAAGTCATTATTTTGAGGCTTAGAAGTCATTTCTGCAATTCCCATAGAAAATCAACGGCGTCTCTAATTCAATTGTGTGGAGCGCATATCAGGTGGGTTTTCTCTGCCGGCTTAAGAGATACACGTGAAACTAAAGCCGATCCTGGGTGCCTAGGGTGCCTGTCATCCAATCCGCACTGCATTTCATTTCTAGCACATAGCCAAAAAATCGCCCCATTGACTTACATTGGAGTGCAGAAAAGGTCATTTTTTCTCGGTCCCTTTAAGAGGTAGGAGTTAAACAAGCTTAGGTCTGCGGTGCCCAGGGGGGACCCCATCCAGCCCGCACTGAGTTTCATTCCTACCACCTTAGGAAAAAAAAGTCATTATTTTGAGGCTTAGAAGTCATTTCTGCAATTCCCATAGAAAATCAACGGCGTCTCTATTCAATTGTGTGGAGCGCATATCAGGTGGGTTTTCTCTGCCGGCTTAAGAGATACACGTGAAACTAAAGCTGATCCTGGGTGCCTAGGGTGCCTGTCATGCAATCCGCACTGAATTTCATTTCTAGCACATAGCCCAAAAATCGCCCCATTGACTTACATTGGAGTGCAGAAAAGGTCATTTTTTCTCGGTCCCTTTAAGAGGTAGGAGTTAAACAAGCTTAGGTCTGCGGTGCCCAGGGGGGACCCCATCCAGCCCGCACTGAGTTTCATTCCTACCACCTTAGGAAAAAAAGTCATTATTTTGAGGCTTAGAAGTCATTTCTGCAATTCCCATAGAAAATCAACGGCGAGGCGTGGCTTGACGCGCTGATGGCACACAGCGCCCCGTGAGAGCTCCGGTGTCGGCCTCAGCTGTGAGAGGGTCTAGCGCCGGTATGCTGGTAGTTAAGAAGACCGGCAAGAAGATGAAGGACGAGGAGACCGTGGGGATCGAAATGGACGAGACATCCAGGAGCTGGGAGCGGCTGTCAGAGGACACGGAGGTCCGCGGCAGCCGCAGCACGAGGCGGGATGATCCGGCGGCCATCTTTAAAGGGACGGAGCGGAGGAAAGAAGTCGGCCCGGGACCAGCGGCAGCTCGGATTCCTGCAGTGGAGACATCCGCTGTCAGTAAGGTACCCGATGTGCACCGACAGACCCCAGAGTTCAGCACTGCAATGCTGGACAGCTCCATTTACCGGCAGGGGACAGAGGCCCAGAGTGCAGGGACGGCGGCCATCTTGCTTGGGGCAGAGGGGAAAGAGCCACATAATTTGAAAGGGGATTCTAATGCAACCCCTAATAAGTGCAATGTATCTGTTATGTGGGACCCTCAGATGCAGAGGCAGCCCATACATTTATGCATGAACCCCTCGGAGACTGCAGATGGCCAAACGAAGCTTACCCCAGTAAAATCAGCACAGGCGGCCATATTGGAGGAGGCGACTAGGAAAATGCCATATTCTACCAATAAGCTCACTGATGATGTTACTGTCCCCCTATCCTCAAAAGTTGATGTATTCCATAAGGAACAGGATTATCACATGGATCTGACTCAATCTTATGGCAGATTTAAAAACGTGGGGCAGAATTCCTTACGTTCACACAAACCTGCACAATATAAGAGAGATACTCTGGAGTCGGATATATCAGAAGGGGATTCAACCCCCAATGACTCAGATGTGGAAAGCTCTCCCCCAATAAAGAGGAAGCTATTGAAAACGCCAAATAAGCACGAGATGAATAAGTCGTTCTACGCTCACGATTTGCCATCATCTGACGAATCCTCAACTTCTTCAGCTGACTCTGTAATATATCAGCCTACAAGTAATATGCCTGTACAAACAGCCGCTTCGGAAAATGCTTTGAAGGCTTTAGAAGGGCATCCTGAGCTGCAGGCGTTATTGTCGCTGATTCCTACTAAACAGGATTTGAATAACCTGGGAAACGAACTTAAAGCAGCATGGAGAAGAGATCTTACCGTAGTGCAGGATAAAGTTACAACCTTGGAGAAAAAAACGATGGGGATTGAAAAATTTCAGATGAAGCATGATGACAAAATTAGGGAGTTGACTTACGTTACAGAATCCCTTAAAATTTCCCAGAAGATGATTACCCTCAGACTTGATGACGTCGAGAATAGGAGCCGTCGTAACAACATAAGGATCAGAGGGCTACCGGAAGAGGTTAAGACGGCGGATTTATATGGTGCGGTATCCTCCTTGTTTAATAGGATCCTGGGAAGACCTCTTGATACCCACATAGAGCTTGATAGGGTTCATCGAGCTCTAAAGCCAAAGGGAAAAGACTCAAGAAGGCCCAGAGATACCATATGCAGGGTACATTTTTACGCATTAAAGGATGACATCATGAAGAAGGCGAGAGAAATCCATAATATTGATTTTAATGGCGCTAAGATCCAGCTTTTTTCAGATTTATCTCTGCTAACTCTGAGACAAAGAGCCACACTCAGACCTCTAACCCAAAAATTGCAGGAGCGCAACATTCCATATAAGTGGGGATTCCCGTTTTCTTTATCTGTGAGATTCGAGGGAAGCACGATTATTTTAAGAGAACCCAAGGACCTTCCGGAGTTCCTGACAGCATTAAAGCTTCAAAATCTCTATCTGCACGAATGGTGCGATTTATATGAGTCCATGATTTTACCTCCGGCCAGCTACATCTCGAGACCAAGACCTGAAGACACAGATGACGCTGAGAGAAGGGGCCTGACACCACTACCCCAAAGAGAGAGGGAGAAGAAGTCGCAGAGGAGCCAACATCCTGGACCGCGTTGAAGATTCTACCGAGGAGCAGCCTGCTGATTAAGTTATCTATATTATGTGTCTGTTGCTATGCTTGTTTTTCTTTCCCTTTAGTAGCAGCCGATTGTTAGTTAGTTTTATTTAGATACATAATACCAAATACCAAGGATAGTACAAATAGCAATAGAGTTATATCTTAATAGATTTGCGCTCTGGTATTAGTAACAATTTGGGAGCTGTTGCTTATTGATTTATCATACGTTATATAATTTTCAGTTGATTGGAGGCTCGGAAGTTGTTATCTACATGAGCAATGTTTAATAGGATTTTTAGATAAATAATTCATCGAAAGGATTTATATAGGACTTTTTAATAAATGTCCTCTCTACAATGCTTCCCCCCTCCCTCTAAAAAGTGATATTATGATGTAGAATAGGCCAAGACACTTTTGATCTCATTTAGGCCTATCAGCGTTTCAACCCTCCCACCCAATAGTTTGTCTTGCTTAACAAGACTTATTGACAAATTGTCATAAATAGACCCCCGCGATTTATATCGTTTTTTTTGTTTTGTTTTTTTTTTTTGGTTGAACCTATCTGTTCATATTGATTGTATTTCTTTGAAGTGCTTAATCTTTTCCTTTTCTTTTTTCCTAGTTCCGTCTAGTTCTTCCCTTCACTCTACATCCTCCTGCGGCTGTGTCCACGAACAGTCCTTGGCAACACAGAGGACATCTTTGAACGACAAGAACAAGACAACACATCTGACATAGACATCCGCCCAATTGTAAGTCACATATTCTCACAAGCACGATGACAGACATCAACATCACAACATTAAACGTCAACGGGTTTAATACACCTGAAAAACGCTCAAACATACTATACTCACTACATAAAAGGAAGTCACATATAGTTATGCTTCAAGAAACCCATTTTAAAACAGACAAAACCCCCGATTTAGGGAAAAATAGATATTTTACAAATTGGTTTCATGCAACTTCTCCCGATAAAAAGACAAAGGGGGTTTCTATTGGAATCCATAGAACACTCCCTTACAAATTAGTAGACGTAAAAATTGACCCAGAGGCCAGATATATTTTTATCAATTGCATAATAGCAGAAGAGACGTTAACGTTGGCAAACCTATATGCTCCAAACCAAAATCAGGCTAAATTCATCTCTGAGACACTTAATGAGCTACAAATTTTCGCTAAGGGTCAGATATTACTCGGAGGGGATTTCAATGTTCCAATGAACCCTCTAGTAGATACATCCTCAGGTAAAACAAAAATTGCTTTTAGAGAAATTAAAAAAGTTCAAAAATCATTGAGGGAGCTTAAACTGTATGATTCATGGAGACTTTCGAACCCTACCGGTAGAGATTACTCTTTTTTTTCCGCCCCAACCGCTTCCTACTCCAGACTGGATTACATTTTCACAGCACATTCACTTCTGAGTTCGGTTAAAGACGCCACAATAGGAAATATAGTACTGTCTGATCACGCACCAGTTCACACCACTTTGGTTCTTCTTCCTAAAAAGAAGACTGCTGCGATATGGAGACTGAATGAGTCTCTGCTAGATGATGCGGCGTGTATAGCCGACCTCAAAAACACATTTGATATTTTTGATCAGGCACATAAAAGAGACTCCACTGCGGATGTTTTTAAGTGGGAAGCCTTAAAGGCCTCGGCAAGGGGTATTTTGATTTCACACGGGGCAAGACTTAAAAGGGACAAAACAAAAAAACTGAATGGCCTCTTATCCAAATTAAACGACTTAGAAGCTACACATAAAAAGTCCTTGCTGTCCGAGACATTAATAGAGCTGAATGAAACTAGAAGTAAAATAAAGGATATAATCCACGAGCAGTATAAAAGGACTGTACAAATTTGTGGCAAGAGTTTTTATATTTGGAGTAACAGGCCTAGTAGATTTTTGGCAAACGCCCTTAAAAATAAAAGAATAGCTAATACCATACCCTCTATCAGAAATACAAAAGGAGTGATAACATATAATACAGAAGAAATTTCAGATACATTTAAAAATTTTTATGATAAATTATACCAGCTTCCCAAGAATAACAGATCTTCAGATATAGCGTCCTCTTCTGATTCCCTGACAGAGTATATCAACAAAACTAGTCTCCCTGAAATATCCCCTGATGAGAGTAGTGAGTTGGATAAAGATTTTACGTTGGTTGAGATTAAAGAAGTCATTAAAAATCTTTCAAATGGGAAATCCCCGGGCCCAGATGGTTATACAGCTAAATTTTATAAATTATTTTCAGATTTCATATCTCCATACCTCCTAAAAGCATTTAACTCCATCTCCACATTGCAAAATTTTCCTTCATCAGCTTTAGAAGCATTCATTACAGTAATCCCGAAAGAAGGCAAGGACTCTAGCTCATGTAACAACTATAGGCCGATCTCCTTGCTGAACGTAGACACAAAAATATACTCAAAAATCATTGCAAATAGACTTGCGGGGCTCTTGGGGTCTCTAATCGACCCGGATCAAGTGGGATTTATTCAAAACAGAGAAGCAAGGGACAATACGCTTAGAGCGTTTGCTCTTGCTAATTACTCACACAACGCAAAACTCGGCACAGTGCTTCTTGCTCTAGATGCCGAGAAGGCGTTTGATAGGGTCGATTGGAGGTTCCTTGAGCTCTCGCTAAAGCAAATTGGACTAGGCCCAAATTTAACATCTAAAATAATGGCACTTTATAATAACCCCACCGCTAGACTAAAAATTAATGGCACATTATCCCGTACAATAAATATTAGAAATGGAACACGTCAGGGATGCCCTCTTTCACCAATACTCTATGTTTTATGCATGGAACACTTGTTGATCTCAATAAGAAACAATTCGAACATTAGAGGTATCAGGTTAGGGAAAAGACACCATGTCTGCTCAGCTTATGCAGATGATCTTCTTCTTTTTATTACTCAGCCACACACATCCTTGCCCTCCCTATTGGCCACCATTGAGGAATTTGCTCTTCATAGTAATTACAAACTTAATGTAAATAAATGTGAGGCACTTACCATCGCTTTATCAGACGAGATCAGGAAAAATTTAATGGAAAATTACCCGTTTAATTGGAGGACAAATGCACTTAATTATTTAGGGACACAAATAGCGACCTCCCCAGAAAATATAATAAAAGAGAACTTTGACCCCTTAATGAAAAAAATAAAAAGTGATATGGGAGGGTGGGAAAGGAAGGAGTTCTCCTGGATAGGAAGGATTAATATCCTAAAAATGAATGTACTGCCACGCTTGTTGTATTTATTTCAAGCGGTACCAGCAACCTTGAAGCAGCCCTATCTATCCAGGATGAACTCGACCTTCACTAAATTTGTCTGGGCTCAAAAACCAGCACGCATAGCTTCCAAGACACTCATCAGACCCAAATTAGAGGGAGGTCTAACATTACCGAGTTGTAAAGCATACTATCAGGCGGCTATTCTGAACAGGGTACTGGATGCTTTCAAACATAGAAATGACAAATTATGGATACAATTGGAATCACATATTACAAATTTTGAACCAGCAGCTATCTTGTGGACCCCTAAAGATATTTTGAAGGATATTAGATCTATATTTTCATCTCCAATTAGCGCCTCCATTGCATCTTTAATAAATTCTCCCAAACATATGGTATCTGAACAATTTAAACCGGATGGCCCCCTTATACCATTAGGTAGAAATTTGAGATTCCTCCCAGCCTTACACAAAAGCTCCTTTTTAGGTATTCCTACTGAAGGGAACATCACATTTCACTCACTACTTTCCAAGAACGGCGTTAAACAACTTGAGGATCTCCCTTTTAAGGAGGAAAGAGAAACTCTTCCAGTGGAAACAGTACGACTCCAATATGCACAGTTAGTTTCGTTTATTGAAAGACAGAAAAATACACTCAGATTGGTCAGGAATCTATTGCCCTTTGAAGAATTATGTGTCTCTCCTTCCGCCACGTCTAAGGCAGTGTCAGTGATATATAAATTACTGGTATCTAGTGATGAGGAATCTCGCCCGGATTACCTCACAAGTTGGGAAAGGGAACTAGAGGTCTCCTTCACATCTGAGGAGGTCTCTATGGCCTTTTATATAACACACAAGACTTCCATCTCTTGCAAAATACAAGAGAGGAACTTTAAAATTTTGGCTAGATGGTACCTTGTACCTGCTAAATTAGCTTCAATGTACCCGAATCGCAGTGATATCTGCTGGAGATGTGGCGTGGGGAGAGGCACTATGTTACACATATGGTGGGAATGTCCCATAGTAAAAAGATTCTGGTCAGATGTAATTAATATCATAAACAACATCGTGGATATACAGGTGGATAATCAGCCCAAACAAGTTTTATTATCAATGATCCCAGGACAGAGACACACTGTGAAAAACTCTGTGGTTGGCTTTCTCCTGACCGCAGCTAGAGCAATAATAGCGAGAAAGTGGAGATCCACTTCAGCACCCCATATCTCTGAATGGGTTGATGAAGTAAATATGATCCATCGATTAGAAGAATTAGTATCAGAAGACTTGGATATTGGGAAGAAATTTCACACGAAATGGATTAACTGGGTAAATTTTAAAGAGTCAGATCAATATAAATTTTTATTGAGTTCAGATCCCACCAATCACACAACATAGATAGATCCATAGGGTGACAATATAATGTAGTAATCATTTACATACATCATACAGAGGAACATTGACGTTCGTGTAGTCCATACTTCATAGAAGAAGCTGATTCTTGAAGCCTTGATCTGTTCGGTGCCTCTGTGTTGCCAACGACAATCATAAAGGTACACTGTGTCTACTGTTGGACATGAGATGATATCTATAAAGAAGATATGAATAAGATAGGCCATGGGCCTTATTAGTACACAACCGCAGTACTCATGCAAAATCCTATTTCTTTCTCTAGTTCCCACTTACTACCCTATCTTTGTTTATTTTGGGATGGTGCCTACCCTATCCTTATCCTATGTAAGGTCATTTAATGGGTGAGACTTAGCATGATTATACGGTATCTTATGGAAACACACCCGGATTTGTAATATAAACTACCTATTGATTCTGACTCTGCATTTAAAAATTTAACGGTAGATTTATTTGATTTTCTTGATGACCCCCCGACCCCCTTTTCTTATTTTTTTTTTTTCCCTTCCCCTTCTCTTTCCCCTTTCTCTTAATCTACTCCTCCCCTTAACTCACCGTTAAGTTGTTATTGTAGCCGCTAGATTGCTTTATTATGGTGCTTTTTGTTAATTTTTAATTTCTTTAATAAAATTTAAATTTGTTAGAAAATCAACGGCGTCTCTAATTCAATTGTGTGGAGCGCATATCAGGTGGGTTTTCTCTGCCGGCTTAAGAGATACACGTGAAACTAAAGCCGATCCTGGGTGCCTAGGGTGCCTGTCATCCAATCCGCACTGCATTTCATTTCTAGCACATAGCCAAAAAATCGCCCCATTGACTTACATTGGAGTGCAGAAAAGGTCATTTTTTCTCGGTCCCTTTAAGAGGTAGGAGTTAAACAAGCTTAGGTCTGCGGTGCCCAGGGGGGACCCCATCCAGCCCGCACTGAGTTTCGTTCCTACCACCTTAGGAAAAAAAGTCATTATTTTGAGGCTTAGAAGTCATTTCTGCAATTCCCATAGAAAATCAACGGCGTCTCTATTCAATTGTGTGGAGCGCATATCAGGTGGGTTTTCTCTGCCGGCTTAAGAGATACACGTGAAACTAAAGCTGATCCTGGGTGCCTAGGGTGCCTGTCATCCAATCCGCACTGAATTTCATTTCTAGCACATAGCCAAAAAATCGCCCCATTGACTTGCATTGGAGTGCAGAAAAGGGTCATTTTTTCTCGGTCCCTTTAAGAGGTAGGAGTTAAACAAGCTTAGGTCTGCGGTGCCCAGGGGGGACCCCATCCAGCCCGCACTGAGTTTCATTCCTACCACCTTAGGAAAAAAAGTCATTATTTTGAGGCTTAGAAGTCATTTCTGCAATTCCCATAGAAAATCAATGGCGTCTCTATTCAATTGTGTGGAGCGCATATAAGGTGGGTTTTCTCTGCCGGCTTAAGAGATACACGTGAAACTAAAGCTGATCCTGGGTGCCTAGGGTGCCTGTCATCCAATCCGCACTGAATTTCATTTCTAGCACATAGCCAAAAAATCGCCCCATTGACTTGCATTGGAGTGCAGAAAAGGTCATTTTTTCTCGGTCCCTTTAAGAGGTAGGAGTTAAACAAGCTTAGGTCTGCGGTGCCCAGGGGGGACCCCATCCAGCCCGCACTGAGTTTCATTCCTACCACCTTAGGAAAAAAAGTCATTATTTTGAGGCTTAGAAGTCATTTCTGCAATTCCCATAGAAAATCAACGGCGTCTCTATTCAATTGTGTGGAGCGCATATCAGGTGGGTTTTCTCTGCCGGCTTAAGAGATACACGTGAAACTAAAGCTGATCCTGGGTGCCTAGGGTGCCTGTCATGCAATCCGCACTGAATTTCATTTCTAGCACATAGCCCAAAAATCGCCCCATTGACTTACATTGGAGTGCAGAAAAGGTCATTTTTTCTCGGTCCCTTTAAGAGGTAGGAGTTAAACAAGCTTAGGTCTGCGGTGCCCAGAGGGGACCCCATGCAGCCCGCACTGAGTTTCATTCCTACCACCTTAGGAAAAAAAGTCATTATTTTGAGGCTTAGAAGTCATTTCTGCAATTCCCATAGAAAATCAACGGCGTCTCTAATTCAATTGTGTGGAGCGCATATCAGGTGGGTTTTCTCTGCCGGCTTAAGAGATACACGTGAAACTAAAGCCGATCCTGGGTGCCTAGGGTGCCTGTCATCCAATCCGCACTGCATTTCATTTCTAGCACATAGCCAAAAAATCGCCCCATTGACTTACATTGGAGTGCAGAAAAGGTCATTTTTTCTCGGTCCCTTTAAGAGGTAGGAGTTAAACAAGCTTAGGTCTGCGGTGCCCAGGGGGGACCCCATCCAGCCCGCACTGAGTTTCATTCCTACCACCTTAGGAAAAAAAAGTCATTATTTTGAGGCTTAGAAGTCATTTCTGCAATTCCCATAGAAAATCAACGGCGTCTCTATTCAATTGTGTGGAGCGCATATCAGGTGGGTTTTCTCTGCCGGCTTAAGAGATACACGTGAAACTAAAGCCGATCCTGGGTGCCTAGGGTGCCTGTCATCCAATCCGCACTGCATTTCATTTCTAGCACATAGCCAAAAAATCGCCCCATTGACTTGCATTGGAGTGCAGAAAAGGTCATTTTTTCTCGGTCCCTTTAAGAGGTAGGAGTTAAACAAGCTTAGGTCTGCGGTGCCCAGGGGGGACCCCATCCAGCCCGCACTGAGTTTCATTCCTACCACCTTAGGAAAAAAAGTCATTATTTTGAGGCTTAGAAGTCATTTCTGCAATTCCCATAGAAAATCAATGGCGTCTCTATTCAATTGTGTGGAGCGCATATCAGGTGGGTTTTCTCTGCCGGCTTAAGAGATACACGTGAAACTAAAGCTGATCCTGGGTGCCTAGGGTGCCTGTCATGCAATCCGCACTGACTTTCATTTCTAGCACATAGCCCAAAAATCGCCCCATTGACTTACATTGGAGTGCAGAAAAGGTCATTTTTTCTCGGTCCCTTTAAGAGGTAGGAGTTAAACAAGCTTAGGTCTGCGGTGCCCAGGGGGGACCCCATCCAGCCCGCACTGAGTTTCATTCCTACCACCTTAGGAAAAAAAGTCATTATTTTGAGGCTTAGAAGTCATTTCTGCAATTCCCATAGAAAATCAACGGCGTCTCTAATTCAATTGTGTGGAGCGCATATCAGGTGGGTTTTCTCTGCCGGCTTAAGAGATACACGTGAAACTAAAGCTGATCCTGGGTGCCTAGGGTGCCTGTCATCCAATCCGCACTGAATTTCATTTCTAGCACATAGCCAAAAAATCGCCCCATTGACTTGCATTGGAGTGCAGAAAAGGGTCATTTTTTCTCGGTCCCTTTAAGAGGTAGGAGTTAAACAAGCTTAGGTCTGCGGTGCCCAGGGGGGACCCCATCCAGCCCGCACTGAGTTTCATTCCTACCACCTTAGAAAAAAAAGTCATTATTTTGAGGCTTAGAAGTCATTTCTGCAATTCCCATAGAAAATCAATGGCGTCTCTATTCAATTGTGTGGAGCGCATATAAGGTGGGTTTTCTCTGCCGGCTTAAGAGATACACGTGAAACTAAAGCTGATCCTGGGTGCCTAGGGTGCCTGTCATCCAATCCGCACTGAATTTCATTTCTAGCACATAGCCAAAAAATCGCCCCATTGACTTGCATTGGAGTGCAGAAAAGGTCATTTTTTCTCGGTCCCTTTAAGAGGTAGGAGTTAAACAAGCTTAGGTCTGCGGTGCCCAGGGGGGACCCCATCCAGCCCGCACTGAGTTTCATTCCTACCACCTTAGGAAAAAAAGTCATTATTTTGAGGCTTAGAAGTCATTTCTGCAATTCCCATAGAAAATCAACGGCGTCTCTATTCAATTGTGTGGAGCGCATATCAGGTGGGTTTTCTCTGCCGGCTTAAGAGATACACGTGAAACTAAAGCTGATCCTGGGTGCCTAGGGTGCCTGTCATGCAATCCGCACTGAATTTCATTTCTAGCACATAGCCCAAAAATCGCCCCATTGACTTACATTGGAGTGCAGAAAAGGTCATTTTTTCTCGGTCCCTTTAAGAGGTAGGAGTTAAACAAGCTTAGGTCTGCGGTGCCCAGAGGGGACCCCATGCAGCCCGCACTGAGTTTCATTCCTACCACCTTAGGAAAAAAAGTCATTATTTTGAGGCTTAGAAGTCATTTCTGCAATTCCCATAGAAAATCAACGGCGTCTCTAATTCAATTGTGTGGAGCGCATATCAGGTGGGTTTTCTCTGCCGGCTTAAGAGATACACGTGAAACTAAAGCCGATCCTGGGTGCCTAGGGTGCCTGTCATCCAATCCGCACTGCATTTCATTTCTAGCACATAGCCAAAAAATCGCCCCATTGACTTACATTGGAGTGCAGAAAAGGTCATTTTTTCTCGGTCCCTTTAAGAGGTAGGAGTTAAACAAGCTTAGGTCTGCGGTGCCCAGGGGGGACCCCATCCAGCCCGCACTGAGTTTCATTCCTACCACCTTAGGAAAAAAAAGTCATTATTTTGAGGCTTAGAAGTCATTTCTGCAATTCCCATAGAAAATCAACGGCGTCTCTATTCAATTGTGTGGAGCGCATATCAGGTGGGTTTTCTCTGCCGGCTTAAGAGATACACGTGAAACTAAAGCCGATCCTGGGTGCCTAGGGTGCCTGTCATCCAATCCGCACTGCATTTCATTTCTAGCACATAGCCAAAAAATCGCCCCATTGACTTGCATTGGAGTGCAGAAAAGGTCATTTTTTCTCGGTCCCTTTAAGAGGTAGGAGTTAAACAAGCTTAGGTCTGCGGTGCCCAGGGGGGACCCCATCCAGCCCGCACTGAGTTTCATTCCTACCACCTTAGGAAAAAAAGTCATTATTTTGAGGCTTAGAAGTCATTTCTGCAATTCCCATAGAAAATCAATGGCGTCTCTATTCAATTGTGTGGAGCGCATATCAGGTGGGTTTTCTCTGCCGGCTTAAGAGATACACGTGAAACTAAAGCTGATCCTGGGTGCCTAGGGTGCCTGTCATGCAATCCGCACTGACTTTCATTTCTAGCACATAGCCCAAAAATCGCCCCATTGACTTACATTGGAGTGCAGAAAAGGTCATTTTTTCTCGGTCCCTTTAAGAGGTAGGAGTTAAACAAGCTTAGGTCTGCGGTGCCCAGGGGGGACCCCATCCAGCCCGCACTGAGTTTCATTCCTACCACCTTAGGAAAAAAAGTCATTATTTTGAGGCTTAGAAGTCATTTCTGCAATTCCCATAGAAAATCAACGGCGTCTCTAATTCAATTGTGTGGAGCGCATATCAGGTGGGTTTTCTCTGCCGGCTTAAGAGATACACGTGAAACTAAAGCCGATCCTGGGTGCCTAGGGTGCCTGTCATCCAATCCGCACTGCATTTCATTTCTAGCACATAGCCAAAAAATCGCCCCATTGACTTACATTGGAGTGCAGAAAAGGTCATTTTTTCTCGGTCCCTTTAAGAGGTAGGAGTTAAACAAGCTTAGGTCTGCGGTGCCCAGGGGGGACCCCATCCAGCCCGCACTGAGTTTCATTCCTACCACCTTAGGAAAAAAAAGTCATTATTTTGAGGCTTAGAAGTCATTTCTGCAATTCCCATAGAAAATCAACGGCGTCTCTATTCAATTGTGTGGAGCGCATATCAGGTGGGTTTTCTCTGCCGGCTTAAGAGATACACGTGAAACTAAAGCTGATCCTGGGTGCCTAGGGTGCCTGTCATGCAATCCGCACTGAATTTCATTTCTAGCACATAGCCCAAAAATCGCCCCATTGACTTACATTGGAGTGCAGAAAAGGTCATTTTTTCTCGGTCCCTTTAAGAGGTAGGAGTTAAACAAGCTTAGGTCTGCGGTGCCCAGGGGGGACCCCATCCAGCCCGCACTGAGTTTCATTCCTACCACCTTAGGAAAAAAAGTCATTATTTTGAGGCTTAGAAGTCATTTCTGCAATTCCCATAGAAAATCAACGGCGTCTCTAATTCAATTGTGTGGAGCGCATATCAGGTGGGTTTTCTCTGCCGGCTTAAGAGATACACGTGAAACTAAAGCCGATCCTGGGTGCCTAGGGTGCCTGTCATCCAATCCGCACTGCATTTCATTTCTAGCACATAGCCAAAAAATCGCCCCATTGACTTACATTGGAGTGCAGAAAAGGTCATTTTTTCTCGGTCCCTTTAAGAGGTAGGAGTTAAACAAGCTTAGGTCTGCGGTGCCCAGGGGGGACCCCATCCAGCCCGCACTGAGTTTCGTTCCTACCACCTTAGGAAAAAAAGTCATTATTTTGAGGCTTAGAAGTCATTTCTGCAATTCCCATAGAAAATCAACGGCGTCTCTATTCAATTGTGTGGAGCGCATATCAGGTGGGTTTTCTCTGCCGGCTTAAGAGATACACGTGAAACTAAAGCTGATCCTGGGTGCCTAGGGTGCCTGTCATCCAATCCGCACTGAATTTCATTTCTAGCACATAGCCAAAAAATCGCCCCATTGACTTGCATTGGAGTGCAGAAAAGGGTCATTTTTTCTCGGTCCCTTTAAGAGGTAGGAGTTAAACAAGCTTAGGTCTGCGGTGCCCAGGGGGGACCCCATCCAGCCCGCACTGAGTTTCATTCCTACCACCTTAGGAAAAAAAGTCATTATTTTGAGGCTTAGAAGTCATTTCTGCAATTCCCATAGAAAATCAATGGCGTCTCTATTCAATTGTGTGGAGCGCATATAAGGTGGGTTTTCTCTGCCGGCTTAAGAGATACACGTGAAACTAAAGCTGATCCTGGGTGCCTAGGGTGCCTGTCATCCAATCCGCACTGAATTTCATTTCTAGCACATAGCCAAAAAATCGCCCCATTGACTTGCATTGGAGTGCAGAAAAGGTCATTTTTTCTCGGTCCCTTTAAGAGGTAGGAGTTAAACAAGCTTAGGTCTGCGGTGCCCAGGGGGGACCCCATCCAGCCCGCACTGAGTTTCATTCCTACCACCTTAGGAAAAAAAGTCATTATTTTGAGGCTTAGAAGTCATTTCTGCAATTCCCATAGAAAATCAACGGCGTCTCTATTCAATTGTGTGGAGCGCATATCAGGTGGGTTTTCTCTGCCGGCTTAAGAGATACACGTGAAACTAAAGCTGATCCTGGGTGCCTAGGGTGCCTGTCATGCAATCCGCACTGAATTTCATTTCTAGCACATAGCCCAAAAATCGCCCCATTGACTTACATTGGAGTGCAGAAAAGGTCATTTTTTCTCGGTCCCTTTAAGAGGTAGGAGTTAAACAAGCTTAGGTCTGCGGTGCCCAGAGGGGACCCCATGCAGCCCGCACTGAGTTTCATTCCTACCACCTTAGGAAAAAAAGTCATTATTTTGAGGCTTAGAAGTCATTTCTGCAATTCCCATAGAAAATCAACGGCGTCTCTAATTCAATTGTGTGGAGCGCATATCAGGTGGGTTTTCTCTGCCGGCTTAAGAGATACACGTGAAACTAAAGCCGATCCTGGGTGCCTAGGGTGCCTGTCATCCAATCCGCACTGCATTTCATTTCTAGCACATAGCCAAAAAATCGCCCCATTGACTTACATTGGAGTGCAGAAAAGGTCATTTTTTCTCGGTCCCTTTAAGAGGTAGGAGTTAAACAAGCTTAGGTCTGCGGTGCCCAGGGGGGACCCCATCCAGCCCGCACTGAGTTTCATTCCTACCACCTTAGGAAAAAAAAGTCATTATTTTGAGGCTTAGAAGTCATTTCTGCAATTCCCATAGAAAATCAACGGCGTCTCTATTCAATTGTGTGGAGCGCATATCAGGTGGGTTTTCTCTGCCGGCTTAAGAGATACACGTGAAACTAAAGCTGATCCTGGGTGCCTAGGGTGCCTGTCATGCAATCCGCACTGAATTTCATTTCTAGCACATAGCCCAAAAATCGCCCCATTGACTTACATTGGAGTGCAGAAAAGGTCATTTTTTCTCGGTCCCTTTAAGAGGTAGGAGTTAAACAAGCTTAGGTCTGCGGTGCCCAGGGGGGACCCCATCCAGCCCGCACTGAGTTTCATTCCTACCACCTTAGGAAAAAAAGTCATTATTTTGAGGCTTAGAAGTCATTTCTGCAATTCCCATAGAAAATCAACGGCGTCTCTAATTCAATTGTGTGGAGCGCATATCAGGTGGGTTTTCTCTGCCGGCTTAAGAGATACACGTGAAACTAAAGCCGATCCTGGGTGCCTAGGGTGCCTGTCATCCAATCCGCACTGCATTTCATTTCTAGCACATAGCCAAAAAATCGCCCCATTGACTTACATTGGAGTGCAGAAAAGGTCATTTTTTCTCGGTCCCTTTAAGAGGTAGGAGTTAAACAAGCTTAGGTCTGCGGTGCCCAGGGGGGACCCCATCCAGCCCGCACTGAGTTTCGTTCCTACCACCTTAGGAAAAAAAGTCATTATTTTGAGGCTTAGAAGTCATTTCTGCAATTCCCATAGAAAATCAACGGCGTCTCTATTCAATTGTGTGGAGCGCATATCAGGTGGGTTTTCTCTGCCGGCTTAAGAGATACACGTGAAACTAAAGCTGATCCTGGGTGCCTAGGGTGCCTGTCATCCAATCCGCACTGAATTTCATTTCTAGCACATAGCCAAAAAATCGCCCCATTGACTTGCATTGGAGTGCAGAAAAGGGTCATTTTTTCTCGGTCCCTTTAAGAGGTAGGAGTTAAACAAGCTTAGGTCTGCGGTGCCCAGGGGGGACCCCATCCAGCCCGCACTGAGTTTCATTCCTACCACCTTAGGAAAAAAAGTCATTATTTTGAGGCTTAGAAGTCATTTCTGCAATTCCCATAGAAAATCAATGGCGTCTCTATTCAATTGTGTGGAGCGCATATCAGGTGGGTTTTCTCTGCCGGCTTAAGAGATACACGTGAAACTAAAGCTGATCCTGGGTGCCTAGGGTGCCTGTCATCCAATCCGCACTGAATTTCATTTCTAGCACATAGCCAAAAAATCGCCCCATTGACTTGCATTGGAGTGCAGAAAAGGTCATTTTTTCTCGGTCCCTTTAAGAGGTAGGAGTTAAACAAGCTTAGGTCTGCGGTGCCCAGGGGGGACCCCATCCAGCCCGCACTGAGTTTCATTCCTACCACCTTAGGAAAAAAAGTCATTATTTTGAGGCTTAGAAGTCATTTCTGCAATTCCCATAGAAAATCAACGGCGTCTCTATTCAATTGTGTGGAGCGCATATCAGGTGGGTTTTCTCTGCCGGCTTAAGAGATACACGTGAAACTAAAGCTGATCCTGGGTGCCTAGGGTGCCTGTCATGCAATCCGCACTGAATTTCATTTCTAGCACATAGCCCAAAAATCGCCCCATTGACTTACATTGGAGTGCAGAAAAGGTCATTTTTTCTCGGTCCCTTTAAGAGGTAGGAGTTAAACAAGCTTAGGTCTGCGGTGCCCAGAGGGGACCCCATGCAGCACGCACTGAGTTTCATTCCTACCACCTTAGGAAAAAAAGTCATTATTTTGAGGCTTAGAAGTCATTTCTGCAATTCCCATAGAAAATCAACGGCGTCTCTAATTCAATTGTGTGGAGCGCATATCAGGTGGGTTTTCTCTGCCGGCTTAAGAGATACACGTGAAACTAAAGCCGATCCTGGGTGCCTAGGGTGCCTGTCATCCAATCCGCACTGCATTTCATTTCTAGCACATAGCCAAAAAATCGCCCCATTGACTTACATTGGAGTGCAGAAAAGGTCATTTTTTCTCGGTCCCTTTAAGAGGTAGGAGTTAAACAAGCTTAGGTCTGCGGTGCCCAGGGGGGACCCCATCCAGCCCGCACTGAGTTTCATTCCTACCACCTTAGGAAAAAAAAGTCATTATTTTGAGGCTTAGAAGTCATTTCTGCAATTCCCATAGAAAATCAACGGCGTCTCTATTCAATTGTGTGGAGCGCATATCAGGTGGGTTTTCTCTGCCGGCTTAAGAGATACACGTGAAACTAAAGCTGATCCTGGGTGCCTAGGGTGCCTGTCATGCAATCCGCACTGAATTTCATTTCTAGCACATAGCCCAAAAATCGCCCCATTGACTTACATTGGAGTGCAGAAAAGGTCATTTTTTCTCGGTCCCTTTAAGAGGTAGGAGTTAAACAAGCTTAGGTCTGCGGTGCCCAGGGGGGACCCCATCCAGCCCGCACTGAGTTTCATTCCTACCACCTTAGGAAAAAAAGTCATTATTTTGAGGCTTAGAAGTCATTTCTGCAATTCCCATAGAAAATCAACGGCGTCTCTATTCAATTGTGTGGAGCGCATATCAGGTGGGTTTTCTCTGCCGGCTTAAGAGATACACGTGAAACTAAAGCTGATCCTGGGTGCCTAGGGTGCCTGTCATGCAATCCGCACTGAATTTCATTTCTAGCACATAGCCCAAAAAATCGCCCCATTGACTTACATTGGAGTGCAGAAAAGGTCATTTTTTCTCGGTCCCTTTAAGAGGTAGGAGTTAAACAAGCTTAGGTCTGCGGTGCCCAGGGGGGACCCCATCCAGCCCGCACTGAGTTTCATTCCTACCACCTTAGGAAAAAAAGTCATTATTTTGAGGCTTAGAAGTCATTTCTGCAATTCCCATAGAAAATCAACGGCGTCTCTAATTCAATTGTGTGGAGCGCATATCAGGTGGGTTTTCTCTGCCGGCTTAAGAGATACACGTGAAACTAAAGCCGATCCTGGGTGCCTAGGGTGCCTGTCATCCAATCCGCACTGCATTTCATTTCTAGCACATAGCCAAAAAATCGCCCCATTGACTTACATTGGAGTGCAGAAAAGGTCATTTTTTCTCGGTCCCTTTAAGAGGTAGGAGTTAAACAAGCTTAGGTCTGCGGTGCCCAGGGGGGACCCCATCCAGCCCGCACTGAGTTTCAGTTCCTACCACCTTAGGAAAAAAAGTCATTATTTTGAGGCTTAGAAGTCATTTCTGCAATTCCCATAGAAAATCAACGGCGTCTCTATTCAATTGTGTGGAGCGCATATCAGGTGGGTTTTCTCTGCCGGCTTAAGAGATACACGTGAAACTAAAGCTGATCCTGGGTGCCTAGGGTGCCTGTCATCCAATCCGCACTGAATTTCATTTCTAGCACATAGCCAAAAAATCGCCCCATTGACTTGCATTGGAGTGCAGAAAAGGTCATTTTTTCTCGGTCCCTTTAAGAGGTAGGAGTTAAACAAGCTTAGGTCTGCGGTGCCCAGGGGGGACCCCATCCAGCCCGCACTGAGTTTCATTCCTACCACCTTAGGAAAAAAAGTCATTATTTTGAGGCTTAGAAGTCATTTCTGCAATTCCCATAGAAAATCAATGGCGTCTCTATTCAATTGTGTGGAGCGCATATAAGGTGGGTTTTCTCTGCCGGCTTAAGAGATACACGTGAAACTAAAGCTGATCCTGGGTGCCTAGGGTGCCTGTCATCCAATCCGCACTGAATTTCATTTCTAGCACATAGCCAAAAAATCGCCCCATTGACTTGCATTGGAGTGCAGAAAAGGTCATTTTTTCTCGGTCCCTTTAAGAGGTAGGAGTTAAACAAGCTTAGGTCTGCGGTGCCCAGGGGGGACCCCATCCAGCCCGCACTGAGTTTCATTCCTACCACCTTAGGAAAAAAAGTCATTATTTTGAGGCTTAGAAGTCATTTCTGCAATTCCCATAGAAAATCAACTGGCGTCTCTATTCAATTGTGTGGAGCGCATATCAGGTGGGTTTTCTCTGCCGGCTTAAGAGATACACGTGAAACTAAAGCTGATCCTGGGTGCCTAGGGTGCCTGTCATCCAATCCGCACTGAATTTCATTTCTAGCACATAGCCAAAAAATCGCCCCATTGACTTACATTGGAGTGCAGAAAAGGTCATTTTTTCTCGGTCCCTTTAAGAGGTAGGAGTTAAACAAGCTTAGGTCTGCGGTGCCCAGGGGGGACCCCATCCAGCCCGCACTGAGTTTCATTCCTACCACCTTAGGAAAAAAAAGTCATTATTTTGAGGCTTAGAAGTCATTTCTGCAATTCCCATAGAAAATCAACGGCGTCTCTATTCAATTGTGTGGAGCGCATATCAGGTGGGTTTTCTCTGCCGGCTTAAGAGATACACGTGAAACTAAAGCTGATCCTGGGTGCCTAGGGTGCCTGTCATGCCAATCCGCACTGAATTTCATTTCTAGCACATAGCCCAAAAATCGCCCCATTGACTTACATTGGAGTGCAGAAAAGGTCATTTTTTCTCGGTCCCTTTAAGAGGTAGGAGTTAAACAAGCTTAGGTCTGCGGTGCCCAGGGGGGACCCCATCCAGCCCGCACTGAGTTTCATTCCTACCACCTTAGGAAAAAAAAGTCATTATTTTGAGGCTTAGAAGTCATTTCTGCAATTCCCATAGAAAATCAACGGCGTCTCTATTCAATTGTGTGGAGCGCATATCAGGTGGGTTTTCTCTGCCGGCTTAAGAGATACACGTGAAACTAAAGCCGATCCTGGGTGCCTAGGGTGCCTGTCATCCAATCCGCACTGAATTTCATTTCTAGCACATAGCCAAAAAATCGCCCCATTGACTTACATTGGAGTGCAGAAAAGGTCATTTTTTCTCGGTCCCTTTAAGAGGTAGGAGTTAAACAAGCTTAGGTCTGCGGTGCCCAGGGGGTCCCCATCCAGCCCGCACTGAGTTTCATTCCTACCACCTTAGGAAAAAAAAGTCATTATTTTGAGGCTTAGAAGTCATTTCTGCAATTCCCATAGAAAATCAACGGCGTCTCTATTCAATTGTGTGGAGCGCATATCAGGTGGGTTTTCTCTGCCGGCTTAAGAGATACACGTGAAACTAAAGCCGATCCTGGGTGCCTAGGGTGCCTGTCATCCAATCCGCACTGAATTTCATTTCTAGCACATAGCCAAAAAAAATCGCCCCATTGACTTACATTGGAGTGCAGAAAAGGTCATTTTTTCTCGGTCCCTTTAAGAGGTAGGAGTTAAACAAGCTTAGGTCTGCGGTGCCCAGGGGGGACCCCATCCAGCCCGCACTGAGTTTCATTCCTACCACCTTAGGAAAAAAAGTCATTATTTTGAGGCTTAGAAGTCATTTCTGCAATTCCCATAGAAAATCAATGGCGTCTCTATTCAATTGTGTGGAGCGCATATCAGGTGGGTTTTCTCTGCCGGCTTAAGAGATACACGTGAAACTAAAGCCGATCCTGGGTGCCTAGGGTGCCTGTCATCCAATCCGCACTGAATTTCATTTCTAGCACATAGCCAAAAAATCGCCCCATTGACTTACATTGGAGTGCAGAAAAGGTCATTTTTTCTCGGTCCCTTTAAGAGGTAGGAGTTAAACAAGCTTAGGTCTGCGGTGCCCAGGGGGGACCCCATCCAGCCCGCACTGAGTTTCATTCCTACCACCTTAGGAAAAAAAAGTCATTATTTTGAGGCTTAGAAGTCATTTCTGCAATTCCCATAGAAAATCAACGGCGTCTCTATTCAATTGTGTGGAGCGCATATCAGGTGGGTTTTCTCTGCCGGCTTAAGAGATACACGTGAAACTAAAGCCGATCCTGGGTGCCTAGGGTGCCTGTCATCCAATCCGCACTGAATTTCATTTCTAGCACATAGCCAAAAAATCGCCCCATTGACTTACATTGGAGTGCAGAAAAGGTCATTTTTTCTCGGTCCCTTTAAGAGGTAGGAGTTAAACAAGCTTAGGTCTGCGGTGCCCAGGGGGGACCCCATCCAGCCCGCACTGAGTTTCATTCCTACCACCTTAGGAAAAAAAGTCATTATTTTGAGGCTTAGAAGTCATTTCTGCAATTCCCATAGAAAATCAATGGCGTCTCTATTCAATTGTGTGGAGCGCATATCAGGTGGATTTTCTCTGCCGGCTTAAGAGATACACGTGAAACTAAAGCCGATCCTGAGTGCCTAGGGTGCCTGTCATCCAATCCGCACTGAATTTCATTTCTAGCACATAGCCAAAAAATCGCCCCATTGACTTACATTGGAGTGCAGAAAAGGTCATTTTTTCTCGGTCCCTTTAAGAGGTAGGAGTTAAACAAGCTTAGGTCTGCGGTGCCCAGGGGGGACCCCATCCAGCCCGCACTGAGTTTCATTCCTACCACCTTAGGAAAAAAAGTCATTATTTTGAGGCTTAGAAGTCATTTCTGCAATTCCCATAGAAAATCAACGGCGTCTCTAATTCAATTGTGTGGAGCGCATATCAGGTGGGTTTTCTCTGCCGGCTTAAGAGATACACGTGAAACTAAAGCCGATCCTGGGTGCCTAGGGTGCCTGTCATCCAATCCGCACTGAATTTCATTTCTAGCACATAGCCAAAAAATCGCCCCATTGACTTACATTGGAGTGCAGAAAAGGTCATTTTTTCTCGGTCCCTTTAAGAGGTAGGAGTTAAACAAGCTTAGGTCTGCGGTGCCCAGGGGGGACCCCATCCAGCCCAGCACTGAGTTTCATTCCTACCACCTTAGGAAAAAAAGTCATTATTTTGAGGCTTAGAAGTCATTTCTGCAATTCCCATAGAAAATCAATGGCGTCTCTATTCAATTGTGTGGAGCGCATATCAGGTGGATTTTCTCTGCCGCCTTAAGAGATACACGTGAAACTAAAGCCGATCCTGGGTGCCTAGGGTGCCTGTCATCCAATCCGCACTGCATTTCATTTCTAGCACATAGCCAAAAAATCGCCCCATTGACTTACATTGGAGTGCAGAAAAGGTCATTTTTTCTCGGTCCCTTTAAGAGGTAGGAGTTAAACAAGCTTAGGTCTGCGGTGCCCAGGGGGGACCCCATCCAGCCCGCACTGAGTTTCATTCCTACCACCTTAGGAAAAAAAGTCATTATTTTGAGGCTTAGAAGTCATTTCTGCAATTCCCATAGAAAATCAACGGCGTCTCTATTCAATTGTGTGGAGCGCATATCACGTGGGTTTTCTCTGCCGGCTTAAGAGATACACGTGAAACTAAAGCCGATCCTGGGTGCCTAGGGTGCCTGTCATCCAATCCGCACTGAATTTCATTTCTAGCACATAGCCAAAAAATCGCCCCATTGACTTACATTGGAGTGCAGAAAAGGTCATTTTTTCTCGGTCCCTTTAAGAGGTAGGAGTTAAACAAGCTTAGGTCTGCGGTGCCCAGGGGGGACCCCATCCAGCCCACACTGAGTTTCATTCCTACCACCTTAGGAAAAAAAGTCATTATTTTGAGGCTTAGAAGTCATTTCTGCAATTCCCATAGAAAATCAATGGCGTCTCTATTCAATTGTGTGGAGCGCATATCAGGTGGATTTTCTCTGCCGCTTAAGAGATACACGTGAAACTAAAGCCGATCCTGGGTGCCTAGGGTGCCTGTCATCCAATCCGCACTGAATTTCATTTCTAGCACATAGCCAAAAAATCGCCCCATTGACTTACATTGGAGTGCAGAAAAGGTCATTTTTTCTCGGTCCCTTTAAGAGGTAGGAGTTAAACAAGCTTAGGTCTGCGGTGCCCAGGGGGGACCCCATCCAGCCCACACTGAGTTTCATTCCTACCACCTTAGGAAAAAAAGTCATTATTTTGAGGCTTAGAAGTCATTTCTGCAATTCCCATAGAAAATCAATGGCGTCTCTATTCAATTGTGTGGAGCGCATATCAGGTGGATTTTCTCTGCCGGCCTTAAGAGATACACGTGAAACTAAAGCCGATCCTGGGTGCCTAGGGTGCCTGTCATCCAATCCGCACTGAATTTCATTTCTAGCACATAGCCAAAAAATCGCCCCATTGACTTACATTGGAGTGCAGAAAAGGTCATTTTTTCTCGGTCCCTTTAAGAGGTAGGAGTTAAACAAGCTTAGGTCTGCGGTGCCCAGGGGGGACCCCATCCAGCCCACACTGAGTTTCATTCCTACCACCTTAGGAAAAAAAGTCATTATTTTGAGGCTTAGAAGTCATTTCTGCAATTCCCATAGAAAATCAATGGCGTCTCTATTCAATTGTGTGGAGCGCATATCAGGTGGATTTTCTCTGCCGGCTTAAGAGATACACGTGAAACTAAAGCCGATCCTGGGTGCCTAGGGTGCCTGTCATCCAATCCGCACTGAATTTCATTTCTAGCACATAGCCAAAAAATCGCCCCATTGACTTACATTGGAGTGCAGAAAAGGTCATTTTTTCTCGGTCCCTTTAAGAGGTAGGAGTTAAACAAGCTTAGGTCTGCGGTGCCCAAGGGGGGACCCCATCCAGCCCGCACTGAGTTTCATTCCTACCACCTTAGGAAAAAAAGTCATTATTTTGAGGCTTAGAAGTCATTTCTGCAATTCCCATAGAAAATCAACGGCGTCTCTAATTCAATTGTGTGGAGCGCATATCAGGTGGGTTTTCTCTGCCGGCTTAAGAGATACACGTGAAACTAAAGCTGATCCTGGGTGCCTAGGGTGCCTGTCATCCAATCCGCACTGAATTTCATTTCTAGCACATAGCCAAAAAATCGCCCCATTGACTTACATTGGAGTGCAGAAAAGGTCATTTTTTCTCGGTCCCTTTAAGAGGTAGGAGTTAAACAAGCTTAGGTCTGCGGTGCCCAGGGGGGACCCCATCCAGCCCGCACTGAGTTTCATTCCTACCACCTTAGGAAAAAAAGTCATTATTTTGAGGCTTAGAAGTACATTTCTGCAATTCCCATAGAAAATCAATGGCGTCTCTATTCAATTGTGTGGAGCGCATATCAGGTGGATTTTCTCTGCCGGCTTAAGAGATACACGTGAAACTAAAGCCGATCCTGGGTGCCTAGGGTGCCTGTCATCCAATCCGCACTGAATTTCATTTCTAGCACATAGCCAAAAAATCGCCCCATTGACTTACATTGGAGTGCAGAAAAGGTCATTTTTTCTCGGTCCCTTTAAGAGGTAGGAGTTAAACAAGCTTAGGTCTGCGGTGCCCAGGGGGGACCCCATCCAGCCCGCACTGAGTTTCATTCCTACCACCTTAGGAAAAAAAGTCATTATTTTGAGGCTTAGAAGTCATTTCTGCAATTCCCATAGAAAATCAACGGCGTCTCTAATTCAATTGTGTGGAGCGCATATCAGGTGGGTTTTCTCTGCCGGCTTAAGAGATACACGTGAAACTAAAGCCGATCCTGGGTGCCTAGGGTGCCTGTCATCCAATCCGCACTGAATTTCATTTCTAGCACATAGCCAAAAAATCGCCCCATTGACTTACATTGGAGTGCAGAAAAGGTCATTTTTTCTCGGTCCCTTTAAGAGGTAGGAGTTAAACAAGCTTAGGTCTGCGGTGCCCAGGGGGGACCCCATCCAGCCCACACTGAGTTTCATTCCTACCACCTTAGGAAAAAAAGTCATTATTTTGAGGCTTAGAAGTACATTTCTGCAATTCCCATAGAAAATCAATGGCGTCTCTATTCAATTGTGTGGAGCGCATATCAGGTGGATTTTCTCTGCCGGCCTTAAGAGATACACGTGAAACTAAAGCCGATCCTGGGTGCCTAGGGTGCCTGTCATCCAATCCGCACTGAATTTCATTTCTAGCACATAGCCAAAAAATCGCCCCATTGACTTACATTGGAGTGCAGAAAAGGTCATTTTTTCTCGGTCCCTTTAAGAGGTAGGAGTTAAACAAGCTTAGGTCTGCGGTGCCCAGGGGGGACCCCATCCAGCCCACACTGAGTTTCATTCCTACCACCTTAGGAAAAAAAGTCATTATTTTGAGGCTTAGAAGTCATTTCTGCAATTCCCATAGAAAATCAATGGCGTCTCTATTCAATTGTGTGGAGCGCATATCAGGTGGATTTTCTCTGCCGGCTTAAGAGATACACGTGAAACTAAAGCCGATCCTGGGTGCCTAGGGTGCCTGTCATCCAATCCGCACTGAATTTCATTTCTAGCACATAGCCAAAAAATCGCCCCATTGACTTACATTGGAGTGCAGAAAAGGTCATTTTTTCTCGGTCCCTTTAAGAGGTAGGAGTTAAACAAGCTTAGGTCTGCGGTGCCCAGGGGGGACCCCATCCAGCCCGCACTGAGTTTCATTCCTACCACCTTAGGAAAAAAAGTCATTATTTTGAGGCTTAGAAGTCATTTCTGCAATTCCCATAGAAAATCAACGGCGTCTCTAATTCAATTGTGTGGAGCGCATATCAGGTGGATTTTCTCTGCCGGCTTAAGAGATACACGTGAAACTAAAGCCGATCCTGGGTGCCTAGGGTGCCTGTCATCCAATCCGCACTGAATTTCATTTCTAGCACATAGCCAAAAAATCGCCCCATTGACTTACATTGGAGTGCAGAAAAGGTCATTTTTTCTCGGTCCCTTTAAGAGGTAGGAGTTAAACAAGCTTAGGTCTGCGGTGCCCAGGGGGGACCCCATCCAGCCCGCACTGAGTTTCATTCCTACCACCTTAGGAAAAAAAGTCATTATTTTGAGGCTTAGAAGTCATTTCTGCAATTCCCATAGAAAATCAACGGCGTCTCTAATTCAATTGTGTGGAGCGCATATCAGGTGGGTTTTCTCTGCCGGCTTAAGAGATACACGTGAAACTAAAGCCGATCCTGGGTGCCTAGGGTGCCTGTCATCCAATCCGCACTGAATTTCATTTCTAGCACATAGCCAAAAAATCGCCCCATTGACTTACATTGGAGTGCAGAAAAGGTCATTTTTTCTCGGTCCCTTTAAGAGGTAGGAGTTAAACAAGCTTAGGTCTGCGGTGCCCAGGGGGGACCCCATCCAGCCCACACTGAGTTTCATTCCTACCACCTTAGGAAAAAAAGTCATTATTTTGAGGCTTAGAAGTCATTTCTGCAATTCCCATAGAAAATCAATGGCGTCTCTATTCAATTGTGTGGAGCGCATATCAGGTGGATTTTCTCTGCCGGCCTTAAGAGATACACGTGAAACTAAAGCCGATCCTGGGTGCCTAGGGTGCCTGTCATCCAATCCGCACTGAATTTCATTTCTAGCACATAGCCAAAAAATCGCCCCATTGACTTACATTGGAGTGCAGAAAAGGTCATTTTTTCTCGGTCCCTTTAAGAGGTAGGAGTTAAACAAGCTTAGGTCTGCGGTGCCCAGGGGGGACCCCATCCAGCCCACACTGAGTTTCATTCCTACCACCTTAGGAAAAAAAGTCATTATTTTGAGGCTTAGAAGTCATTTCTGCAATTCCCATAGAAAATCAATGGCGTCTCTATTCAATTGTGTGGAGCGCATATCAGGTGGATTTTCTCTGCCGGCTTAAGAGATACACGTGAAACTAAAGCCGATCCTGGGTGCCTAGGGTGCCTGTCATCCAATCCGCACTGAATTTCATTTCTAGCACATAGCCAAAAAATCGCCCCATTGACTTACATTGGAGTGCAGAAAAGGTCATTTTTTCTCGGTCCCTTTAAGAGGTAGGAGTTAAACAAGCTTAGGTCTGCGGTGCCCAGGGGGGACCCCATCCAGCCCGCACTGAGTTTCATTCCTACCACCTTAGGAAAAAAAGTCATTATTTTGAGGCTTAGAAGTCATTTCTGCAATTCCCATAGAAAATCAACGGCGTCTCTAATTCAATTGTGTGGAGCGCATATCAGGTGGATTTTCTCTGCCGGCTTAAGAGATACACGTGAAACTAAAGCCGATCCTGGGTGCCTAGGGTGCCTGTCATCCAATCCGCACTGAATTTCATTTCTAGCACATAGCCAAAAAATCGCCCCATTGACTTACATTGGAGTGCAGAAAAGGTCATTTTTTCTCGGTCCCTTTAAGAGGTAGGAGTTAAACAAGCTTAGGTCTGCGGTGCCCAGGGGGGACCCCATCCAGCCCGCACTGAGTTTCATTCCTACCACCTTAGGAAAAAAAGTCATTATTTTGAGGCTTAGAAGTCATTTCTGCAATTCCCATAGAAAATCAACGGCGTCTCTAATTCAATTGTGTGGAGCGCATATCAGGTGGGTTTTCTCTGCCGGCTTAAGAGATACACGTGAAACTAAAGCTGATCCTGGGTGCCTAGGGTGCCTGTCATCCAATCCGCACTGAATTTCATTTCTAGCACATAGCCAAAAAATCGCCCCATTGACTTACATTGGAGTGCAGAAAAGGTCATTTTTTCTCGGTCCCTTTAAGAGGTAGGAGTTAAACAAGCTTAGGTCTGCGGTGCCCAGGGGGGACCCCATCCAGCCCACACTGAGTTTTCTTCCTACCACCTTAGGAAAAAAAGTCATTATTTTGAGGCTTAGAAGACATTTCTGCAATTCCCATAGAAAATCAATGGCGTCTCTATTCAATTGTGTGGAGCGCATATCAGGTGGATTTTCTCTGCCGGCTTAAGAGATACACGTGAAACTAAAGCCGATCCTGGGTGCCTAGGGTGCCTGTCATCCATTCCGCACTGAATTTCATTTCTAGCACATAGCCAAAAAATCGCCCCATTGACTTACATTGGAGTGCAGAAAATGTCATTTTTTCTCGGTCCCTTTAAGAGGTAGGAGTTAAACAAGCTTAGGTCTGCGGTGCCCAAGGGGGAACCCCATCCAGCCCGCACTGAGTTTCATTCCTACCACCTTAGGAAAAAAAGTCATTATTTTGAGGCTTAGAAGTCATTTCTGCAATTCCCATAGAAAATCAACGGCGTCTCTAATTCAATTGTGTGGAGCGCATATCAGGTGGGTTTTCTCTGCCGGCTTAAGAGATACACGTGAAACTAAAGCCGATCCTGGGTGCCTAGGGTGCCTGTCATCCAATACGCACTGAATTTCATTTCTAGCACATAGCCAAAAAATCGCCCCATTGACTTACATTGGAGTGCAGAAAAGGTCATTTTTTCTCGGTCCCTTTAAGAGGTAGGAGTTAAACAAGCTTAGGTCTGCGGTGCCCAGGGGGGACCCCATCCAGCCCGCACTGAGTTTCATTCCTACCACCTTAGGAAAAAAAGTCATTATTTTGAGGCTTAGAAGTCATTTCTGCAATTCCCATAGAAAATCAATGGCGTCTCTATTCAATTGTGTGGAGCGCATATCAGGTGGATTTTCTCTGCCGCCTTAAGAGATACACGTGAAACTAAAGCCGATCCTGGGTGCCTAGGGTGCCTGTCATCCAATCCGCACTGAATTTCATTTCTAGCACATAGCCAAAAAATCGCCCCATTGACTTACATTGGAGTGCAGAAAAGGTCATTTTTTCTCGGTCCCTTTAAGAGGTAGGAGTTAAACAAGCTTAGGTCTGCGGTGCCCAGGGGGGACCCCATCCAGCCCACACTGAGTTTCATTCCTACCACCTTAGGAAAAAAAGTCATTATTTTGAGGCTTAGAAGTCATTTCTGCAATTCCCATAGAAAATCAATGGCGTCTCTATTCAATTGTGTGGAGCGCATATCAGGTGGATTTTCTCTGCCGGCTTAAGAGATACACGTGAAACTAAAGCCGATCCTGGGTGCCTAGGGTGCCTGTCATCCAATCCGCACTGAATTTCATTTCTAGCACATAGCCAAAAAATCGCCCCATTGACTTACATTGGAGTGCAGAAAAGGTCATTTTTTCTCGGTCCCTTTAAGAGGTAGGAGTTAAACAAGATTAGGTCTGCGGTGCCCAGGGGGGACCCCATCCAGCCCGCACTGAGTTTCATTCCTACCACCTTAGGAAAAAAAGTCATTATTTTGAGGCTTAGAAGTCATTTCTGCAATTCCCATAGAAAATCAACGGCGTCTCTAATTCAATTGTGTGGAGCGCATATCAGGTGGGTTTTCTCTGCCGGCTTAAGAGATACACGTGAAACTAAAGCTGATCCTGGGTGCCTAGGGTGCCTGTCATCCAATCCGCACTGAATTTCATTTCTAGCACATAGCCAAAAAATCGCCCCATTGACTTACATTGGAGTGCAGAAAAGGTCATTTTTTCTCGGTCCCTTTAAGAGGTAGGAGTTAAACAAGCTTAGGTCTGCGGTGCCCAGGGGGGACCCCATCCAGCCCACACTGAGTTTCATTCCTACCACCTTAGGAAAAAAAGTCATTATTTTGAGGCTTAGAAGACATTTCTGCAATTCCCATAGAAAATCAATGGCGTCTCTATTCAATTGTGTGGAGCGCATATCAGGTGGATTTTCTCTGCCGGCTTAAGAGATACACGTGAAACTAAAGCCGATCCTGGGTGCCTAGGGTGCCTGTCATCCATTCCGCACTGAATTTCATTTCTAGCACATAGCCAAAAAATCGCCCCATTGACTTACATTGGAGTGCAGAAAATGTCATTTTTTCTCGGTCCCTTTAAGAGGTAGGAGTTAAACAAGCTTAGGTCTGCGGTGCCCAAGGGGGACCCCCATCCAGCCCGCACTGAGTTTCATTCCTACCACCTTAGGAAAAAAAGTCATTATTTTGAGGCTTAGAAGTCATTTCTGCAATTCCCATAGAAAATCAATGGCGGGGGGCGTGGCTTGGCACGCTGATGGACGGCAGCAGGCAGTGAGAGCTCCCATACCGGCCGCAGCTTCCCCGGGACCCGGCACCGCTAAGATGAGCGATCCAGGGCCAGATAAGAAGGGGAAGGTAAAGGAGCTGACAGGCAACAAGAAAAGCCTGAAATTCAGCACCAAGGACAGAGCCATGAGAGACCGGGCTGAGAAGATCAGCTGTAGCTCCGGCCGGGAAGAGACGGCGGCCATCTTGGATTCCCACGTGGCCAGCAGCAGAGCAGCGAGACAAGCTGCTGAAGATCTGACACCCCACAGTGCGAATACAGGTGGGATGAGAGCTTCCCAGACCCCCCGATCGTGCCAGCCGTCCCGTGATAAGAAGGCGGAAGGCGATGAAAGCGCCGTCAGCGGCGCTAGAAGGGGAGATGCGGCGGCCATCTTGGATGGGAAGGCTAGTGAAGAGATGATTGCTGGGCCTCAAAAAAGGGATGCCACGCCGAAAGAGAAGATGCCGGAGGGGGTAAGAGATGCTGCCTTTGGCAAACAGACCCCCGATCCCACAGCAGACCCCGGGGAGACCCCAGTAGCCTCATTAGGTGAGCCGCGAAAAAACACTAATACGGCGGCCATTTTGGTAGAGGCAGAGGGGAAAAGAGGCCACACAGCGGCAGGGGGACAAGGGGCGATTCCTAAAATAGGATCCATCTCAATAAATTGGGAACCCCACTTAAGCAGCATACCCCTAAAGATCTCCCCGTCCATCCCAGGCCAGCTAATATCTGACAATAGCCATAATATGGAGGATCATACATCCATATTAGAAGTGCCAGCAGCTGGATTTATCCGCGATCAATCAGTCTACCAGCGCCACAAACCTAATCAGAATAACATGGGAGACGAGTTTCTAGAGCCGTTACCTAAACCCTCTCAGATAAAGAGAGGCCAACAGGAGTCGGACATTTCAGATCACTATTCCACGCCCAATGAATCTGAAGATGAAACTCCACCCCCTAATAAAAAGAAGCTGGTCAAGACACCTAAGAAACCAACTTTGAATAAGTCCTTTTATCTGAGAGACTCTATGTCATCCGAGGACTCATACTCCTCCTCCAATGACTCGGTCATATATAATCCCAAACCTAGCGAGGATACAAGGTCTAAAATACCAGAGGAAGCCATGTCAGCCTTGAAAGGGCACCCTGAGCTACAAGCACTACTTATGCTTATACCGTCCAAACAAGACCTGAACAACTTGGCCAAGGATTTAAAGGCCTCCTGGCAGAAAGACCTCGCGGTGGTGCATGACAGAGTAACCACACTAGAAAAGAAAGCAGGGAATGCTGACAAGACTCTAAATGACCACGAGGACAAACTCAAGGAACTTACTTGTATCACTGAGAACTTAAAAATCTCACAGAAAATGCTGACCCTCCGACTGGATGATGTAGAAAATAGGAGTAGGCGCAACAATATAAGAATCAGAGGCCTACCGGAGGAGATCAAAACCTCAGAATTATGCAGCGTATCTTCTCTATTATTTAACAAGATTTTGGGCAAGCCACCTGATTCACATGTTGAAATTGACAGAATCCATAGAGCCCTGAAACCAAAGGGGAAGGATCCCAGGAAGCCTCGTGATACAATTTGCAGAGTACATTACTACTCACAAAAAGAGGAAATTCTTAGGAAGGCTCGAGATCTGGACAAAATAGACTTTAATGGAGCCAAGATACAATTGTTCACGGACCTTTCTCTGCTGACTCTGAGACAACGAGCAACGCTCAAACCCCTCACTCAGATCCTGCAAGAAAGAAGATTGCAGTACAAATGGGGGTTCCCTTTTTCTCTGACTGTTAGATACAACGGGAGCACCTACACTCTGAGGGAACCAAAGGATCTTCCTGATTTCCTTACTGCCTTGGACCTACGCAACTTGTATCTACCAGAATGGACTGAACTCCATGAGACAATGGTTCTTCCCCCACCCACCTACATAACCAGATCCAGGACGGACGAGGCTGATTCCAGGAGAGGACCGACTCTTCCACCTCTACCGCAGAGAGAAAAAAACCTGAGAAGATGATCATCTAATCCGGGTTGAAGTATCTGTCTTAGAACTTTAATATGCTTGTTGCACTGGTACTTGACTATTTAATAATTCTGCTTTGTATTTTCTCCTGAGTAGCTTTTACTTTTACTATGTTCTACGTACACAATGTTCTATACTGATAATTTGCTTTTTATAGATTTAACCTGGTTTGTTTCGATTGTATTTCCCAGAATCAGCACATGATTCACACCACACAATAGATTAGAACACAATAATCAGTCAAGATGTAGCCTAAACTACGCTTTTCCACCCATCACATAGGCCGAATCCATTTCATACTCTCAAACCCAGGTTACACCAAGTTAGACTACATATTAGGCAGGAGACAGATCAGTGACCCATACATTTCAAGCACATATATTTGCTACCCGCCTTCACTTTTGAGATAAACACTTCAGGCCGATCATTTCAACACACCCTCTTCTCATTCTTTAGATATAGGAAATTACGGCAACATAAATGCCCATAACCTCACACATACAGGAGTCCCATAGCATATTTACTCAATGCACCCTAGGCCCAGGAACTCACGCCTGCTGGTTCAGCAGCGTCCCAACTCAACCACCCGTTAGTTAGTCTTATTTAGACTCTGTGACAACCAGTCACACCTTTTCCCCCGCGTAGTTTTTACGCTTTTTGTGTTTATTTTTGTTTGTTTATTATTTCCAAGTTGATTTTACTATATTGTTTGCTCACATTTACTTCTTTCCCCTTACATAGATCACTCCACCCTTAGTCACTCCCTTGCGGCTGCAGCTAAAGACGTCCGTTGGCGACGCAGAAACCGACAACCCAAAAACTCCACGTCTCTCTCTGGTGATTAGACACACGCACAACTGTAAGTTTGACGATGGCAGACATTAAACTCACCACTTGGAACGTTAATGGATTAAATACTCCAGAGAAACGCTCCAACATACTATATTCCCTCCACAAAAAGGGGTCGCATGTTGTCATGCTACAGGAAACTCACTTCAGGTCGGATAGTATCCCTGACTTGAAGAAAAATAGATATTTTCCAGCATGGCACCATGCGACCTCAGATGACAAGAAAACAAAAGGGGTATCAATAGGCCTACATAGAAACCTACCACATAAAGTCCTAGACACAAAAGCTGATAAAGAAGCCAGGTACCTATTCATTAACTGCATCATAGAAGATGAAATTCTGACATTAGCTAACATTTATGCTCCCAATCAAGATCAGCTCCCCTTCATCAATGAAACCCTAACCCTCTTACAGAGTTTTGCAAAAGGCAGGATCATCTTGGGAGGGGACCTCAATGTACCACTAAATCCATCAATAGACACCTCAGGAGGCAAAACAAAAATCGCTAGAAATAAACTTAAATCCATACACAATAAGCTAAAAGAACTCAATCTTTATGACTCTTGGAGAATCACAAACCCCATGGAAAGAGATTATACTTTCTTTTCAGCCCCTACAAGCTCCTACTCGAGAATAGATTACATTTTCACCTCTCATTCAATATTGAACCTCATAAAGGATTCCCAAATAGGAAACATCATCCACTCGGACCATGCACCCGTACATACAACACTCTCACTCCTACCAAAAAAGAAAACTGCATTCATATGGAAACTAAACGAGGCACTCCTAGAGGATGTGGCCTGCGTAGCTGCACTTAAAAACGCATTCAAAATATTCAGTCAGGCCCACGAGAAAGATACCACATCCCCTGTGTTTAAATGGGAAGCTTTCAAAGCCTCTGCTAGGGGGATCCTAATATCGCATGGTGCCAGACTAAAAAGAGACAAGGCCAAGACCCTAAATACTTTACTAGAGAGACTTCACACTTTGGAAACCACACACAAAACCTCTTTATTGACAGAAACACTAGTAGAACTGAAAGACATTAGATGTAGAATAAAGGACATCATACACAGCCAATATAAAAAAGCGGTCCAACTCGGGGGTAAAACCTTTTACATCTGGTCCAACAGACCTAGCAGACTATTGGCCAACTCCTTAAAAAAGAAACAAGCAAACAACACCATTCCCTCCATCAGAAAGGATACCGGGAAAATCACATATATGACAAAAGAAATAACAGACACTTTCCAAAAATTTTATGAAAAACTCTACCAACTTCCCAAAGATGATCAAAAACCAGACCCAACTAATTTGACAAATCCCTTAAACGAATACATCAATGGCACTAAACTCCCTGAAATCCCCTTAGAAGAGAAAGAGCTATTAGACAGAGACTTTGATATAAAAGAGATTAAGGATGTTATCCAGAACCTACAAAACGGGAAATCACCAGGGCCGGACGGCTTCACAGCCAAGTTCTATAAATTATTTACAGATGACACAGTTCCACACCTGCTAAGGGCCTTTAACTCAATATCAAACACCCAAAAATTCCCGCCTTCTTTTTTAGAGGCGTTCATTACAGTCATACCCAAAGAAAACAAAGACCACAACTCATGCAATAACTATAGGCCCATATCCCTATTGAATGTGGATACAAAAATTTACGCAAAAATTATAGCTAATAGAATCGCAGGTCTCCTGGAATTTCTAATAGATCCGGATCAGGTTGGCTTTGTGAACAACAGGGAGTCGAGAGACAATACCCTGAGAGCATTTGCATTGGCCAGATATGCACAAGACGCAAACATCGGGACTTTGTTTCTCGCCTTAGATGCCGAAAAGGCCTTTGACAGGATAGATTGGAAGTTCCTTGAGGCTTCGCTGAAACAGATAGGCCTAGGCTCTAACTTGATCCTGAAGATCATGGCCCTTTATAATGACCCAACAGCTAAAATTAAAGTTAATGGGACACTCTCATCTACTATTAATATCAAAAATGGGACCAGACAGGGGTGCCCCTTATCTCCGATTCTTTATATCATTTGCATGGAACATCTCTTAGTAGCAATCAAAAATAATCCTGACATCAAAGGAATTAGGGTAGGAGGCAAGCACCATATTTGTTCCGCGTATGCGGATGATTTATTATTATTCATCACACAACCCCACCTATCCCTCCCTTCTCTGCTGAAAACCATTAAGGATTTTGCTGCACATAGCAATTACAAACTAAACCTCAATAAATGTGAGGCCCTCACCATCTCCATGTCAGAAGACACCAAGAAAAATCTAGTAGATAACTTTCAGTTTAATTGGAAAGACAAATCTCTCAGATATCTAGGGACTCAGATCGCCACTTCCAATGACACCATAATCAAAGAAAACTTTGATGCTATCATGGGAAAAATTAAAAAGGATCTTTCAGGTTGGGACAAAAAGGAGTTCTCCTGGATGGGTAGGATCAACATCCTCAAGATGAATATATTGCCTCGACTGCTTTATCTATTTCAGGCAGTCCCAGTCACCTTGAAACAGTCCTACTTATCCAGGATGAACTCCACACTCAATAGATTTGTTTGGTCATACAAGCAAACACGTATTGCCAATAAAACATTAATAAGACCAAAATCCGAGGGAGGCCTCGCTCTCCCCAGTTGTAAGGCATATTACCAGGCCTCTGTCATGAACAGGGTCTGTGACGCCTTCCAACATAGAGATCATAAGCTTTGGGTAAATCTGGAGGCCTCCATTACGAATTTTGACCCCTCTGCCATATTATGGACACCAAAAAATATTCTAAAAGACAACAAATCCCTCCTGTTATCACCAATCAGTGCCTCAATAACACACTTAGCCAACTTCCCAAAACAACTTCCTTCAACACAGTTCAGAGATGATGGCCCTCTCATACCCTTGGGAAGGAACATTAGGTTCATCCCAGCGCTACATAAGAAGTCATTTTTGGGCATTCCTACCGATCAAAATTTTACATTCTCTGACCTTACGGATGAAAAGGGAATCAAGCAGATAATCGATTTACCATGTAAAGAGACTAGAGACACACTCCCGACAGAAACTATTGAGCAGCAATACTCCCAACTCACTGCATTTTACACAAGACAAAGGGATATTTTAAACCTTGACAGGAAACTGTTTCCATTTGAAGAACTTTGCATCTCCGCCTCTCCCCCATCTAAAACTGTGTCTAGAATTTATAAATGGTTAACCTCTGAGAAAGAGGAACGACCAGGCTATCTCAAAAGCTGGGAGGAGGAACTTGACATCTCCTTCTCTGAGGAGGAGATCTCCAAGGCCTTCTTGATGACTCACAAAACTTCCATTTCCTGCAGAATACAGGAGAGGAATTTCAAAATACTTTCAAGATGGTACCTGGTCCCAACAGTACTCTCCAAAATGTATCAGAATCAGACAGACGCATGTTGGAGATGTGGTAGAGACAGAGGAACCATGACACACATTTGGTGGGCCTGTCCCCCTATTAAAAAGTACTGGACAGACATAATAAATCTTATAAACTCTATCTCAAGCATTAAAATCATGAACCATCCCAAACACACCCTTCTCTCAATGATCCCAGGGCAGGCCCATACAATTAAGATTTCACTACTGGGGTTCCTGCTTACGGCCTCCAGAACGACAATAGCTAGGAAATGGAAAACCGACTCAACCCCAACTATTCAGGAGTGGATAGAGGAGGTTGACTCAATCCACAGGCTGGAGGAATTGGTAGCAGATGACTTGGATACAGGTAAAAAATTTCAACAGAAATGGCAGGATTGGGCGACTTTTAAAGAATCAGAAAAGTACAAAGAGATAATCGGAAATCGTCTTTAATACCTTAGGCCAATATAATAGACAAAACATCTTCACAACACGACAATTTGCTTGCAACTGGGTTTCTTCTGTGTCGCCAATGGACGTCGGAGAAGGTACGTTACTAAGCAGTCGCAACCACCACCCTGCTCCCCTTATATCCCCTTCCTCCCTCCCACTCTTTAGTCCCCTTCCCCCTCCCCCCTTATCTTCCTGACCCACCGGATGGGTGAAAGTTAAAATGTATCAGTTTAAGTGCTTATTGGTTTTGGAATTTAAATCTTTTGAGAATTGTTAATCTGCAAACCAGCATATGTCTCTCATCAATACCTAGCCATGTCCCTATTCTTACACCCCACCCATACCCATACCCTTTTCCCCTACCCTTCATATATACAAAATATTATGGCTTTTGTTTATCCGCTTTCAGTTCTTTCTCAATAAAATATACATTTGCAAGAAAATCAATGGCGTCTCTATTCAATTGTGTGGAGCGCATATCAGGTGGATTTTCTCTGCCGCCTTAAGAGATACACGTGAAACTAAAGCCGATCCTGGGTGCCTAGGGTGCCTGTCATCCAATCCGCACTGAATTTCATTTCTAGCACATAGCCAAAAAATCGCCCCATTGACTTACATTGGAGTGCAGAAAAGGTCATTTTTTCTCGGTCCCTTTAAGAGGTAGGAGTTAAACAAGCTTAGGTCTGCGGTGCCCAGGGGGGACCCCATCCAGCCCACACTGAGTTTCATTCCTACCACCTTAGGAAAAAAAGTCATTATTTTGAGGCTTAGAAGTCATTTCTGCAATTCCCATAGAAAATCAATGGCGTCTCTATTCAATTGTGTGGAGCGCATATCAGGTGGATTTTCTCTGCCGGCTTAAGAGATACACGTGAAACTAAAGCCGATCCTGGGTGCCTAGGGTGCCTGTCATCCAATCCGCACTGAATTTCATTTCTAGCACATAGCCAAAAAATCGCCCCATTGACTTACATTGGAGTGCAGAAAAGGTCATTTTTTCTCGGTCCCTTTAAGAGGTAGGAGTTAAACAAGCTTAGGTCTGCGGTGCCCAGGGGGGACCCCATCCAGCCCGCACTGAGTTTCATTCCTACCACCTTAGGAAAAAAAGTCATTATTTTGAGGCTTAGAAGTCATTTCTGCAATTCCCATAGAAAATCAACGGCGTCTCTAATTCAATTGTGTGGAGCGCATATCAGGTGGGTTTTCTCTGCCGGCTTAAGAGATACACGTGAAACTAAAGCTGATCCTGGGTGCCTAGGGTGCCTGTCATCCAATCCGCACTGAATTTCATTTCTAGCACATAGCCAAAAAATCGCCCCATTGACTTACATTGGAGTGCAGAAAAGGTCATTTTTTCTCGGTCCCTTTAAGAGGTAGGAGTTAAACAAGCTTAGGTCTGCGGTGCCCAGGGGGGACCCCATCCAGCCCACACTGAGTTTTATTCCTACCACCTTAGGAAAAAAAGTCATTATTTTGAGGCTTAGAAGACATTTCTGCAATTCCCATAGAAAATCAATGGCGTCTCTATTCAATTGTGTGGAGCGCATATCAGGTGGATTTTCTCTGCCGGCTTAAGAGATACACGTGAAACTAAAGCCGATCCTGGGTGCCTAGGGTGCCTGTCATCCATTCCGCACTGAATTTCATTTCTAGCACATAGCCAAAAAATCGCCCCATTGACTTACATTGGAGTGCAGAAAATGTCATTTTTTCTCGGTCCCTTTAAGAGGTAGGAGTTAAACAAGCTTAGGTCTGCGGTGCCCAAGGGGGACCCCATCCAGCCCGCACTGAGTTTCATTCCTACCACCTTAGGAAAAAAAGTCATTATTTTGAGGCTTAGAAGTCATTTCTGCAATTCCCATAGAAAATCAATGGCGTCTCTATTCAATTGTGTAGAGCGCATATCAGGTGGATTTTCTCTGCCGCCTTAAGAGATACACGTGAAACTAAAGCCGATCCTGGGTGCCTAGGGTGCCTGTCATCCAATCCGCACTGAATTTCATTTCTAGCACATAGCCAAAAAATCGCCCCATTGACTTACATTGGAGTGCAGAAAAGGTCATTTTTTCTCGGTCCCTTTAAGAGGTAGGAGTTAAACAAGCTTAGGTCTGCGGTGCCCAGGGGGGACCCCATCCAGCCCACACTGAGTTTCATTCCTACCACCTTAGGAAAAAAAGTCATTATTTTGAGGCTTAGAAGTCATTTCTGCAATTCCCATAGAAAATCAATGGCGTCTCTATTCAATTGTGTGGAGCGCATATCAGGTGGATTTTCTCTGCCGGCTTAAGAGATACACGTGAAACTAAAGCCGATCCTGGGTGCCTAGGGTGCCTGTCATCCAATCCGCACTGAATTTCATTTCTAGCACATAGCCAAAAAATCGCCCCATTGACTTACATTGGAGTGCAGAAAAGGTCATTTTTTCTCGGTCCCTTTAAGAGGTAGGAGTTAAACGAGCTTAGGTCTGCGGTGCCCAGGGGGGACCCCATCCAGCCCGCACTGAGTTTCATTCCTACCACCTTAGGAAAAAAAGTCATTATTTTGAGGCTTAGAAGTCATTTCTGCAATTCCCATAGAAAATCAACGGCGTCTCTAATTCAATTGTGTGGAGCGCATATCAGGTGGGTTTTCTCTGCCGGCTTAAGAGATACACGTGAAACTAAAGCTGATCCTGGGTGCCTAGGGTGCCTGTCATCCAATCCGCACTGAATTTCATTTCTAGCACATAGCCAAAAAATCGCCCCATTGACTTACATTGGAGTGCAGAAAAGGTCATTTTTTCTCGGTCCCTTTAAGAGGTAGGAGTTAAACAAGCTTAGGTCTGCGGTGCCCAGGGGGGACCCCATCCAGCCCACACTGAGTTTCATTCCTACCACCTTAGGAAAAAAAGTCATTATTTTGAGGCTTAGAAGATCATTTCTGCAATTCCCATAGAAAATCAATGGCGTCTCTATTCAATTGTGTGGAGCGCATATCAGGTGGATTTTCTCTGCCGGCTTAAGAGATACACGTGAAACTAAAGCCGATCCTGGGTGCCTAGGGTGCCTGTCATCCAATCCGCACTGAATTTCATTTCTAGCACATAGCCAAAAAATCGCCCCATTGACTTACATTGGAGTGCAGAAAATGTCATTTTTTCTCGGTCCCTTTAAGAGGTAGGAGTTAAACAAGCTTAGGTCTGCGGTGCCCAAGGGGGAACCCCATCCAGCCCGCACTGAGTTTCATTCCTACCACCTTAGGAAAAAAAGTCATTATTTTGAGGCTTAGAAGTCATTTCTGCAATTCCCATAGAAAATCAACGGCGTCTCTAATTCAATTGTGTGGAGCGCATATCAGGTGGGTTTTCTCTGCCGGCTTAAGAGATACACGTGAAACTAAAGCCGATCCTGGGTGCCTAGGGTGCCTGTCATCCAATCCGCACTGAATTTCATTTCTAGCACATAGCCAAAAAATCGCCCCATTGACTTACATTGGAGTGCAGAAAAGGTCATTTTTTCTCGGTCCCTTTAAGAGGTAGGAGTTAAACAAGCTTAGGTCTGCGGTGCCCAGGGGGGACCCCATCCAGCCCACACTGAGTTTCATTCCTACCACCTTAGGAAAAAAAGTCATTATTTTGAGGCTTAGAAGTCATTTCTGCAATTCCCATAGAAAATCAATGGCGTCTCTATTCAATTGTGTGGAGCGCATATCAGGTGGATTTTCTCTGCCGGCCTTAAGAGATACACGTGAAACTAAAGCCGATCCTGGGTGCCTAGGGTGCCTGTCATCCAATCCGCACTGAATTTCATTTCTAGCACATAGCCAAAAAATCGCCCCATTGACTTACATTGGAGTGCAGAAAAGGTCATTTTTTCTCGGTCCCTTTAAGAGGTAGGAGTTAAACAAGCTTAGGTCTGCGGTGCCCAGGGGGGACCCCATCCAGCCCGCACTGAGTTTCATTCCTACCACCTTAGGAAAAAAAGTCATTATTTTGAGGCTTAGAAGTCATTTCTGCAATTCCCATAGAAAATCAACTGGCGTCTCTATTCAATTGTGTGGAGCGCATATCAGGTGGGTTTTCTCTGCCGGCTTAAGAGATACACGTGAAACTAAAGCCGATCCTGGGTGCCTAGGGTGCCTGTCATCCAATCCGCACTGAATTTCATTTCTAGCACATAGCCAAAAAATCGCCCCATTGACTTACATTGGAGTGCAGAAAAGGTCATTTTTTCTCGGTCCCTTTAAGAGGTAGGAGTTAAACAAGCTTAGGTCTGCGGTGCCCAGGGGGGACCCCATCCAGCCCGCACTGAGTTTCATTCCTACCACCTTAGGAAAAAAAGTCATTATTTTGAGGCTTAGAAGTCATTTCTGCAATTCCCATAGAAAATCAACGGCGTCTCTAATTCAATTGTGTGGAGCGCATATCAGGTGGGTTTTCTCTGCCGGCTTAAGAGATACACGTGAAACTAAAGCCGATCCTGGGTGCCTAGGGTGCCTGTCATCCAATCCGCACTGAATTTCATTTCTAGCACATAGCCAAAAAATCGCCCCATTGACTTACATTGGAGTGCAGAAAAGGTCATTTTTTCTCGGTCCCTTTAAGAGGTAGGAGTTAAACAAGCTTAGGTCTGCGGTGCCCAGGGGGGACCCCATCCAGCCCACACTGAGTTTCATTCCTACCACCTTAGGAAAAAAAGTCATTATTTTGAGGCTTAGAAGTCATTTCTGCAATTCCCATAGAAAATCAATGGCGTCTCTATTCAATTGTGTGGAGCGCATATCAGGTGGGTTTTCTCTGCCGGCTTAAGAGATACACGTGAAACTAAAGCCGATCCTGGGTGCCTAGGGTGCCTGTCATCCAATCCGCACTGAATTTCATTTCTAGCACATAGCCAAAAAATCGCCCCATTGACTTACATTGGAGTGCAGAAAAGGTCATTTTTTTCTCGGTCCCTTTAAGAGGTAGGAGTTAAACAAGCTTAGGTCTGCGGTGCCCAGGGGGGACCCCATCCAGCCCGCACTGAGTTTCATTCCTACCACCTTAGGAAAAAAAGTCATTATTTTGAGGCTTAGAAGTCATTTCTGCAATTCCCATAGAAAATCAACGGCGTCTCTAATTCAATTGTGTGGAGCGCATATCAGGTGGGTTTTCTCTGCCGGCTTAAGAGATACACGTGAAACTAAAGCTGATCCTGGGTGCCTAGGGTGCCTGTCATCCAATCCGCACTGAATTTCATTTCTAGCACATAGCCAAAAAATCGCCCCATTGACTTACATTGGAGTGCAGAAAAGGTCATTTTTTCTCGGTCCCTTTAAGAGGTAGGAGTTAAACAAGCTTAGGTCTGCGGTGCCCAGGGGGGACCCCATCCAGCCCACACTGAGTTTCATTCCTACCACCTTAGGAAAAAAAGTCATTATTTTGAGGCTTAGAAGTCATTTCTGCAATTCCCATTGAAAATCAATGGCGTCTCTATTCAATTGTGTGGAGCGCATATCAGGTGGATTTTCTCTGCCGGCTTAAGAGATACACGTGAAACTAAAGCCGATCCTGGGTGCCTAGGGTGCCTGTCATCCAATCCGCACTGAATTTCATTTCTAGCACATAGCCAAAAAATCGCCCCATTGACTTACATTGGAGTGCAGAAAAGGTCATTTTTTCTCGGTCCCTTTAAGAGGTAGGAGTTAAACAAGCTTAGGTCTGCGGTGCCCAGGGGGGACCCCATCCAGCCCGCACTGAGTTTCATTCCTACCACCTTAGGAAAAAAAGTCATTATTTTGAGGCTTAGAAGTCATTTCTGCAATTCCCAAAGAAAATCAACGGCGTCTCTAATTCAATTGTGTGGAGCGCATATCAGGTGGGTTTTCTCTGCCGGCTTAAGAGATACACGTGAAACTAAAGCCGATCCTGGGTGCCTAGGGTGCCTGTCATCCAATCCGCACTGAATTTCATTTCTAGCACATAGCCAAAAAATCGCCCCATTGACTTACATTGGAGTGCAGAAAAGGTCATTTTTTCTCGGTCCCTTTAAGAGGTAGGAGTTAAACAAGCTTAGGTCTGCGGTGCCCAGGGGGGACCCCATCCAGCCCGCACTGAGTTTCATTCCTACCACCTTAGGAAAAAAAGTCATTATTTTGAGGCTTAGAAGTCATTTCTGCAATTCCCATAGAAAATCAATGGCGTCTCTATTCAATTGTGTGGAGCGCATATCAGGTGGATTTTCTCTGCCGCCTTAAGAGATACACGTGAAACTAAAGCCGATCCTGGGTGCCTAGGGTGCCTGTCATCCAATCCGCACTGAATTTCATTTCTAGCACATAGCCAAAAAATCGCCCCATTGACTTACATTGGAGTGCAGAAAAGGTCATTTTTTCTCGGTCCCTTTAAGAGGTAGGAGTTAAACAAGCTTAGGTCTGCGGTGCCCAGGGGGGACCCCATCCAGCCCGCACTGAGTTTCATTCCTACCACCTTAGGAAAAAAAGTCATTATTTTGAGGCTTAGAAGTCATTTCTGCAATTCCCATAGAAAATCAACGGCGTCTCTATTCAATTGTGTGGAGCGCATATCAGGTGGGTTTTCTCTGCCGGCTTAAGAGATACACGTGAAACTAAAGCCGATCCTGGGTGCCTAGGGTGCCTGTCATCCAATCCGCACTGAATTTCATTTCTAGCACATAGCCAAAAAATCGCCCCATTGACTTACATTGGAGTGCAGAAAAGGTCATTTTTTCTCGGTCCCTTTAAGAGGTAGGAGTTAAACAAGCTTAGGTCTGCGGTGCCCAGGGGGGACCCCATCCAGCCCGCACTGAGTTTCATTCCTACCACCTTAGGAAAAAAAGTCATTATTTTGAGGCTTAGAAGTCATTTCTGCAATTCCCATAGAAAATCAACGGCGTCTCTAATTCAATTGTGTGGAGCGCATATCAGGTGGGTTTTCTCTGCCGGCTTAAGAGATACACGTGAAACTAAAGCCGATCCTGGGTGCCTAGGGTGCCTGTCATCCAATCCGCACTGAATTTCATTTCTAGCACATAGCCAAAAAATCGCCCCATTGACTTACATTGGAGTGCAGAAAAGGTCATTTTTTCTCGGTCCCTTTAAGAGGTAGGAGTTAAACAAGCTTAGGTCTGCGGTGCCCAGGGGGGACCCCATCCAGCCCGCACTGAGTTTCATTCCTACCACCTTAGGAAAAAAAGTCATTATTTTGAGGCTTAGAAGTCATTTCTGCAATTCCCATAGAAAATCAACTGGCGTCTCTATTCAATTGTGTGGAGCGCATATCAGGTGGGTTTTCTCTGCCGGCTTAAGAGATACACGTGAAACTAAAGCCGATCCTGGGTGCCTAGGGTGCCTGTCATCCAATCCGCACTGAATTTCATTTCTAGCACATAGCCAAAAAATCGCCCCATTGACTTACATTGGAGTGCAGAAAAGGTCATTTTTTCTCGGTCCCTTTAAGAGGTAGGAGTTAAACAAGCTTAGGTCTGCGGTGCCCAGGGGGGACCCCATCCAGCCCACACTGAGTTTCATTCCTACCACCTTAGGAAAAAAAGTCATTATTTTGAGGCTTAGAAGTCATTTCTGCAATTCCCATAGAAAATCAATGGCGTCTCTATTCAATTGTGTGGAGCGCATATCAGGTGGATTTTCTCTGCCGGCTTAAGAGATACACGTGAAACTAAAGCCGATCCTGGGTGCCTAGGGTGCCTGTCATCCAATCCGCACTGAATTTCATTTCTAGCACATAGCCAAAAAATCGCCCCATTGACTTACATTGGAGTGCAGAAAAGGTCATTTTTTCTCGGTCCCTTTAAGAGGTAGGAGTTAAACAAGCTTAGGTCTGCGGTGCCCAGGGGGGACCCCATCCAGCCCGCACTGAGTTTCATTCCTACCACCTTAGGAAAAAAAGTCATTATTTTGAGGCTTAGAAGTCATTTCTGCAATTCCCATAGAAAATCAATGGCGTCTCTATTCAATTGTGTGGAGCGCATATCAGGTGGATTTTCTCTGCCGGCTTAAGAGATACACGTGAAACTAAAGCCGATCCTGGGTGCCTAGGGTGCCTGTCATCCAATCCGCACTGAATTTCATTTCTAGCACATAGCCAAAAAATCGCCCCATTGACTTACATTGGAGTGCAGAAAAGGTCATTTTTTCTCGGTCCCTTTAAGAGGTAGGAGTTAAACAAGCTTAGGTCTGCGGTGCCCAGGGGGGACCCCATCCAGCCCGCACTGAGTTTCATTCCTACCACCTTAGGAAAAAAAGTCATTATTTTGAGGCTTAGAAGTCATTTCTGCAATTCCCATAGAAAATCAATGGCGTCTCTATTCAATTGTGTGGAGCGCATATCAGGTGGATTTTCTCTGCCGGCTTAAGAGATACACGTGAAACTAAAGCCGATCCTGGGTGCCTAGGGTGCCTGTCATCCAATCCGCACTGAATTTCATTTCTAGCACATAGCCAAAAAATCGCCCCATTGACTTACATTGGAGTGCAGAAAAGGTCATTTTTTCTCGGTCCCTTTAAGAGGTAGGAGTTAAACAAGCTTAGGTCTGCGGTGCCCAGGGGGGACCCCATCCAGCCCGCACTGAGTTTCATTCCTACCACCTTAGGAAAAAAAGTCATTATTTTGAGGCTTAGAAGTCATTTCTGCAATTCCCATAGAAAATCAACGTTCTTGCAGTCCTAAGGCGGCACACCATGGGTTAAGTCTAGGATCCCGAGTGCAAGGCAGAAGAGACATGCTCAGCAGTATCCAATCAAAAAAGGACACATGGTATAAGAGGCCGGATCAACCACACCAACACAGAGTTTTTTTCCTTCTGCAAGTAGGAAGAGACAATTATGTGTTTTTGCACTTAATTTACACTTGTTTCTTTGTGTTTTTTTCAGATTTGCCTGAGCAGTGTTTGCTGGCACAACGCATGTTTCAGACTTGGAGACCAGGCTACAGTGTTGCAGTTTGCCTTGATCTGTCATGCCCTGGATGGGATCTAGAGTTGGACTCAGGACTATAATATATGGTTCTCCAATCTCTTTTTCGATCCCTGTCCGCACAGTCCTCCCGGAGATGACCTGACCTGCAGATGACCTGATATGCGGAGGACCTAATGTGCGGACCACCATACATTCATTTGATGCATGGTTCCTGTCTACCTACTCCGTCCTCTGGGGATGAATGGGACAGGACCTACATGCCGCGGGACAAGTCCTCCCGGTGATGACCTGACATGCAGATGACCCGATATGCGGAGGACCTAATGTGCGGACCACCTTACATTCATTTGATGCATGGTTCCTGTCTACCTACTCCGTCCTCTGGGGATGAATGGGACAGGACCTACATGCCGCGGGACAAGTCCTCCCGGTGATGACCTGACATGCAGATGACCTGATATGCGGAGGACCTAAGGTACGGACCACCATACATTCATTTGATGCATGGCTCCTGTCTACCTACTACGTCCTCTGGGAGGACCTACATGCCGCGGGACATGGTGAGTGTATAACACCTATCAGGTTATCTGATGGTGGTGTTTTCCCGTTTATTATTCACTTAGCCGTGTTATGGTGATTTCTGGCATTGCCAATATGGGGGCAGGTTGGTAATCTTGAATTTTGGCGCCAAAGACGCCCGTGCTGAATTCCCCCGCCACTCTATGCACGAGGTGCCGGCGTGCGGTCCACCTGCGTTCCAGCGTGCTGGGAGCTTCCTGCCACACTGAATACCCTTTCCGCTATCGCCTGTCATGCTGAAATAGAGGGTGTGTATGTTTCCGTCTGTCACACATCATGCAACGGTAATTACCGGCCTCCTCATTTAGGTAGTTGGTGCCTAAATTACGGGCTCTGCATCGGCATCCCGGTCTCTGTGCCTTCCTTTTTTCAGCTAAAGAGTAGGTGCTGACAGCAGGCGTTATGTGCGCGCCCTTTTGCTGCGTAGCTTATGGGGAAATTACCTGAGGGTTTTTATTTATTATTTCTGTTTTCCCCTCCTTATCAGTTGATCAGAGTTAGCAAGGGTTACAGCGGTATATATATGATTCTGTAACTGTGTTTGATGATGAGCTTGTTTTACTACTCTCACTCCCATCATGCTAACTTTTCATTGGGAGATCTCTGTGTATCACTGAGCTCTGCTGGGAGAGTAGTCTCTATGTCATTCATCCTTCCCCAGCAGCCACGCCCCTAGGGCGTGGTTTATACTTTGTATTGAGTTTGGAGCATTTTGTCTGCTCTCTCTCTCTCCTCTAACTCTGAGGGGAATCCCCTAGCTGTTATATATTGGGAGATCACTGTTCTAATCTGCTATTTTGCTGTGAACACATAGGGGGAATTGGAATTTTTTTCTGCAACTCGGGGATATTTCCACCAGTTGTACTGATTTATTATACTGATACTATTATACTCTATTTTTGTGTTCGTATAAGAGTTTTTCCCCCTGTGTTATGTTTCTGCTTCCACTCCCATCTTACACTATAGCAGATGGGAGGGTTCTGTATTGTCTGCGCCCTGATGAGTGGAGTAGTCAAGTCATATGCCTTTCCCCTTCTGCGGTAGTTCTGGGGGTTTGTTCACTGGGTTGTTTAACATTTTGTGCCCTTTATCGTACTCGCATATATATCCCTTTCTGTTGCTCTGGCTGTTTCTGTTTCTATTTTCTGTTTCAGAATGAACTCTCCTGCCAAAGGATACATCAGCAGGAGGAGTCACAGATTTTGACAGCCCTATCATCAGTTTCTTCCATGAGGATCATTCTGCGGAGATTGCCTGAACTGATGGATTTGCTTGAACAGTGTTGTGGACACAACGCGTGACAGACTTGGTGACCACTCTGCAGTTTACAGTCTCGGTCTCGCCCTGAAAGACATCAGGATAGCAATCAGAACTATAATCTATGGTTCTCCCAACTCTTATTTATCCTGATCTGCACCATCCTCCTTTGGACGATCGGTTGTCAGACCTGCTTGCATTCGGATGACGCAGGATTTGTTTCCCTGTCTTTGCCGTCCCCTACTCGATGAACGGATTCAGACCTGCATGCATCCAGATCACACAGGGTACATGTTATTGTTTACCTATCATGCTCTTGGATGACGGTGTTTTTATTCCCGTCACTATCACACATTACTTGTGTATGCAACTATGTCTACTGGGGGCAGGTCTGATACTTCCATGCTACAATCCTCTTTATTGGATGCAGAGTTTAAACTTCTGGCGCAAAAATTAGCCACTCTGACTTTTCAGCGGACGACTAAATGCACGTGCAGCTGGTGTCTGAGCACCATCACAGTCCACCTGCAGATTAACGCACAAGGAGGTGTTCTCTGCCATGCTGAAATTTTCCCCGCTGACGGAGACACGAGGAGCCGGAGTCTCGGAAGTCGGGAGCGGCGGCCATTATGCCTCTAAAGCTAAGTACTGGAAAATGTGTTTTCTGTGTGTACTTTCTCGTTACCTGCACCCCGTTTTTTCAGGGAGAAGGGTAAAAAAGCTCTTTTTTAGGGGGGAGTGCGCCAGGAAGTCAATACCTGTTCCACGGGAGAGTTCCCGCCATTTGAAAAGCACGAGGAACTGGCTTCCAGAAGCACAACTTTGCTGTGCGTACAAAGTGAACAGTGGGCCTTGCTCGCCCTATAATGGCTTCAAGCTATCAGTGATGATCTATATACTTAGCTCTATGGTAAGTACCTCATTATCCCCTCTGTCTTTCATCCTTTTTTGCAGGATGTTTCTTTATTAGGACTGAGAGGAAATCCGATAAAGGATTTGGCTGTGTGTCACTACTACAGCTGAGACTTTGGAAGAGGGACCCTAGGGGATGTTGGGGCTGTGTATCGCTAGTCCGACTAAACGGTGGACCCCGGACTGAACTGTGAAACCGCACGACTTACTGACATCCTGCTACTGGAATTATCAGTACCAGTTCTCCTCTGTTACCGCCGCCACCTCACGTCCAGTTTTTGCTTAGCATACTCTGCCCTATAGTGGATATGGCTGATCCGGAAACAGTATATCCAGAAGGCGGCTGCTCGTTATCCTGCTGGTCGCTACATCGCCACTCTCTCAATAATGTAAGTAATATTTCCGGCACATTAGTCTCTTGTTATGAGACTTTAAATTATCTGCTTGCCTGCTGAAAAAAAAAAAAAAAAAAAAAAATTTTTGTTACCTGAGCTTAGTGAGCTACACTCTAGGAGTCTCGTAAGTAGGATACTAATCCCTGTCTGTGATGGTAGCCCCACAATTCAAGACTTGGGTTGCATTACACACATAAATGACTGTCTACCCTGTTTAGGATCATCACAGCCTCGATGGGATACCTTGCGATGCAAGCCTAGCTCATATCATTGACCATTAGTCATGATAAATGTTTACTGTATGTGTTTTCCACATTATCCCCGTTTATGGGATCTGGGATGTATTACTTTTTGTCATCTAACCTGTTCGGTGTGTTTTTCTTTATGCGGCTAGGAAGAATTGTCTCAATGTCTTTCCCTGCGGCAGTCTACTCCTAGCTAGCGGGGAGAACCTTTTTTTAGGCGATTCTCCTTCTCCACGGCTTTACAGGGAAGCCTCCTAGTATTGTTAATACCGACATTCCTAAGGAGACTATGTATATTGTTTTTTTTGATGCTGGCTGTTTTTCTAGGAGTTGTTGTTTTCAGATTTATTCTCCTGCCAGAACGTAGCAGGAGGAATCACAGATTACACCAGCCCTATCAATGGCTCTTTTTCCAAGAGCACCATTCTATGGATATTGCGGGAACGGTGTGTCCTGATACTTTGGTATGTATTCAGCCGGGGGTTCCCTGGCTTTTGAAGTTCTCCTCTCTGAATCCGACTACCGCTGAGGAAGAGGAGAGAATCCGGGAACCGAGAGTGCAGCTCTTTCCCTTCCCTTTGGTGTGGTCCGGCTGCCATAGAATGACATAATCCCTGATGTTGGACAGCGTCCTCCTAATAAGTGAGTAACTATCTGGTTTCTCTTTTTTTGCCTACCTTGTGTACAGCCTCTCCAATAGATTCTAGTATCCAAGGAACAACTCTTAGCTATACAGAAACTTGTCATTTCTGACAAACCGGCTCGGAGGTTCCGTTCTACCCTTATAGTATGCCGTCTGTTGTACAGTATGCTCATGTGTGTTATTCATACACTCCTTTCCATTTTTTTTAAGCTATCTATATTCACAGGGCGTGTTCTCCGGACCCGTACAGGCGGTCAAGGGGACCCTTGATACCTGACTATTTTGTTAAATCATTTTACCAGGGATATATGGTTTCAGTTCCAGCTTATAACTCTGCTGTTTATTTGTACGAAGAAGGGAAGTAACATACCAGACATCTGGTTTTCAAGTCCAAAATATCTTTAGTTTGGACGAAGCACTCGCCTCAGCCTGGAACGCCCCTCCTAGGATGGTTTTGGTTCAGCCCCCTATCTCGCCGGGATCTTTCCGGCTGAGAATATGGGGAGGCTTTGGAGCTTTTTAGCTTAACACGATAGATTGCTTTGGACTACAGCAGACAATTGGAAAATCTCCAAAAGGTCTCTGTGTGTCTTTAGCCCGTTCTGTTTCAGAAGATGGTTGGCTTCCAATCTTTCTCCTCCAAGTTGGCTTAAATTAACAATTAGCCATGGTTCAAGGATTATCTTTCCTCCTTCAGACGCTTCTTCAGATGCTTCAATCAATCCCCTGGATGATAGAAGTGCTACTTCTGGGAAACCTGGTTATTTGTTTCTGCGGGAAAAGGAGAACTTCACAGCCTCAAGAAATATAAAAATAGTGCTTATGGCTTGTTCACTTCTTATTCCTCAAGCTCTAGATGGGACTACAGCTTATTCAGCAGGGCCATGTCAGTTGACTGGCCTGGATTTCAAGATCGTTCTTCAAGAGGGCTGAGAGCTGCTTCATGTTTAAGAAAAGCTTGACCTTTTTTACCTCCTTCTACGGGATTTTTATCCCTAAAAAAGCAGCCTTAAGCAGAAAAGTACTAAGTGTCTAAGTATTGGATTAATTCCCACCCGTGTGTGCTTTACACTGCTGTGTATGTCCCATGGTGTGCCGCCTTAGGACTGCAAGAACGTAGGAATTTTGATACTTACCTAACGGGAAATTCCTGTTCTTGAAGTCCGTAGGCGGCACAACACACCCTCCCTTATTAAATATACTGCTGCATACGAACTCTGTGTTGGTGTGGTTGATCCGGCCTCTTATACCATGTGTCCTTTTTTGATTGGATACTGCTGAGCATGTCTCTTCTGCCTTGCACTCGGGATCCTAGACTTAACCCATGGTGTGCCGCCTACGGACTTCAAGAACAGGAATTTCCCGTTAGGTAAGTATCAAAATTCCTACGGCGTCTCTAATTCAATTGTGTGGAGCGCATATCAGGTGGGTTTTCTCTGCCGGCTTAAGAGATACACGTGAAACTAAAGCCGATCCTGGGTGCCTAGGGTGCCTGTCATCCAATCCGCACTGAATTTCATTTCTAGCACATAGCCAAAAAATCGCCCCATTGACTTACATTGGAGTGCAGAAAAGGTCATTTTTTCTCGGTCCCTTTAAGAGGTAGGAGTTAAACAAGCTTAGGTCTGCGGTGCCCAGGGGGGACCCCATCCAGCCCGCACTGAGTTTCATTCCTACCACCTTAGGAAAAAAAGTCATTATTTTGAGGCTTAGAAGTCATTTCTGCAATTCCCATAGAAAATCAACGGCGTCTCTAATTCAATTGTGTGGAGCGCATATCAGGTGGGTTTTCTCTGCCGGCTTAAGAGATACACGTGAAACTAAAGCCGATCCTGGGTGCCTAGGGTGCCTGTCATCCAATCCGCACTGAATTTCATTTCTAGCACATAGCCAAAAAATCGCCCCATTGACTTACATTGGAGTGCAGAAAAGGTCATTTTTTCTCGGTCCCTTTAAGAGGTAGGAGTTAAACAAGCTTAGGTCTGCGGTGCCCAGGGGGGACCCCATCCAGCCCAGCACTGAGTTTCATTCCTACCACCTTAGGAAAAAAAGTCATTATTTTGAGGCTTAGAAGTCATTTCTGCAATTCCCATAGAAAATCAACTGGCGTCTCTATTCAATTGTGTGGAGCGCATATCAGGTGGATTTTCTCTGCCGGCTTAAGAGATACACGTGAAACTAAAGCCGATCCTGGGTGCCTAGGGTGCCTGTCATCCAATCCGCACTGAATTTCATTTCTAGCACATAGCCAAAAAATCGCCCCATTGACTTACATTGGAGTGCAGAAAAGGTCATTTTTTCTCGGTCCCTTTAAGAGGTAGGAGTTAAACAAGCTTAGGTCTGCGGTGCCCAGGGGGGACCCCATCCAGCCCGCACTGAGTTTCATTCCTACCACCTTAGGAAAAAAAGTCATTATTTTGAGGCTTAGAAGTCATTTCTGCAATTCCCATAGAAAATCAACTGGCGTCTCTAATTCAATTGTGTGGAGCGCATATCAGGTGGGTTTTCTCTGCCGGCTTAAGAGATACACGTGAAACTAAAGCCGATCCTGGGTGCCTAGGGTGCCTGTCATCCAATCCGCACTGAATTTCATTTCTAGCACATAGCCAAAAAATCGCCCCATTGACTTACATTGGAGTGCAGAAAAGGTCATTTTTTCTCGGTCCCTTTAAGAGGTAGGAGTTAAACAAGCTTAGGTCTGCGGTGCCCAGGGGGGACCCCATCCAGCCCACACTGAGTTTCATTCCTACCACCTTAGGAAAAAAAGTCATTATTTTGAGGCTTAGAAGTCATTTCTGCAATTCCCATAGAAAATCAATGGCGTCTCTATTCAATTGTGTGGAGCGCATATCAGGTGGATTTTCTCTGCCGGCTTAAGAGATACACGTGAAACTAAAGCCGATCCTGGGTGCCTAGGGTGCCTGTCATCCAATCCGCACTGAATTTCATTTCTAGCACATAGCCAAAAAATCGCCCCATTGACTTACATTGGAGTGCAGAAAAGGTCATTTTTTCTCGGTCCCTTTAAGAGGTAGGAGTTAAACAAGCTTAGGTCTGCGGTGCCCAGGGGGGACCCCATCCAGCCCGCACTGAGTTTCATTCCTACCACCTTAGGAAAAAAAGTCATTATTTTGAGGCTTAGAAGTCATTTCTGCAATTCCCATAGAAAATCAACTGGCGTCTCTATTCAATTGTGTGGAGCGCATATCAGGTGGGATTTTCTCTGCCGGCTTAAGAGATACACGTGAAACTAAAGCCGATCCTGGGTGCCTAGGGTGCCTGTCATCCAATCCGCACTGAATTTCATTTCTAGCACATAGCCAAAAAATCGCCCCATTGACTTACATTGGAGTGCAGAAAAGGTCATTTTTTCTCGGTCCCTTTAAGAGGTAGGAGTTAAACAAGCTTAGGTCTGCGGTGCCCAGGGGGGACCCCATCCAGCCCAGCACTGAGTTTCATTCCTACCACCTTAGGAAAAAAAGTCATTATTTTGAGGCTTAGAAGTCATTTCTGCAATTCCCATAGAAAATCAATGGCGTCTCTATTCAATTGTGTGGAGCGCATATCAGGTGGGATTTTCTCTGCCGGCTTAAGAGATACACGTGAAACTAAAGCCGATCCTGGGTGCCTAGGGTGCCTGTCATCCAATCCGCACTGAATTTCATTTCTAGCACATAGCCAAAAAATCGCCCCATTGACTTACATTGGAGTGCAGAAAAGGTCATTTTTTCTCGGTCCCTTTAAGAGGTAGGAGTTAAACAAGCTTAGGTCTGCGGTGCCCAGGGGGGACCCCATCCAGCCCGCACTGAGTTTCATTCCTACCACCTTAGGAAAAAAAGTCATTATTTTGAGGCTTAGAAGTCATTTCTGCAATTCCCATAGAAAATCAACGGCGTCTCTATTCAATTGTGTGGAGCGCATATCAGGTGGGATTTTCTCTGCCGGCTTAAGAGATACACGTGAAACTAAAGCCGATCCTGGGTGCCTAGGGTGCCTGTCATCCAATCCGCACTGAATTTCATTTCTAGCACATAGCCAAAAAATCGCCCCATTGACTTACATTGGAGTGCAGAAAAGGTCATTTTTTCTCGGTCCCTTTAAGAGGTAGGAGTTAAACAAGCTTAGGTCTGCGGTGCCCAGGGGGGACCCCATCCAGCCCGCACTGAGTTTCATTCCTACCACCTTAGGAAAAAAAGTCATTATTTTGAGGCTTAGAAGTCATTTCTGCAATTCCCATAGAAAATCAACGGCGTCTCTAATTCAATTGTGTGGAGCGCATATCAGGTGGGTTTTCTCTGCCGGCTTAAGAGATACACGTGAAACTAAAGCCGATCCTGGGTGCCTAGGGTGCCTGTCATCCAATCCGCACTGAATTTCATTTCTAGCACATAGCCAAAAAATCGCCCCATTGACTTACATTGGAGTGCAGAAAAGGTCATTTTTTCTCGGTCCCTTTAAGAGGTAGGAGTTAAACAAGCTTAGGTCTGCGGTGCCCAGGGGGGACCCCATCCAGCCCGCACTGAGTTTCATTCCTACCACCTTAGGAAAAAAAGTCATTATTTTGAGGCTTAGAAGTCATTTCTGCAATTCCCATAGAAAATCAATGGCGTCTCTATTCAATTGTGTGGAGCGCATATCAGGTGGATTTTCTCTGCCGGCTTAAGAGATACACGTGAAACTAAAGCCGATCCTGGGTGCCTAGGGTGCCTGTCATCCAATCCGCACTGAATTTCATTTCTAGCACATAGCCAAAAAATCGCCCCATTGACTTACATTGGAGTGCAGAAAAGGTCATTTTTTCTCGGTCCCTTTAAGAGGTAGGAGTTAAACAAGCTTAGGTCTGCGGTGCCCAGGGGGGACCCCATCCAGCCCGCACTGAGTTTCATTCCTACCACCTTAGGAAAAAAAGTCATTATTTTGAGGCTTAGAAGTCATTTCTGCAATTCCCATAGAAAATCAACGGCGTCTCTATTCAATTGTGTGGAGCGCATATCAGGTGGGTTTTCTCTGCCGGCTTAAGAGATACACGTGAAACTAAAGCCGATCCTGGGTGCCTAGGGTGCCTGTCATCCAATCCGCACTGAATTTCATTTCTAGCACATAGCCAAAAAATCGCCCCATTGACTTACATTGGAGTGCAGAAAAGGTCATTTTTTCTCGGTCCCTTTAAGAGGTAGGAGTTAAACAAGCTTAGGTCTGCGGTGCCCAGGGGGGACCCCATCCAGCCCGCACTGAGTTTCATTCCTACCACCTTAGGAAAAAAAGTCATTATTTTGAGGCTTAGAAGTCATTTCTGCAATTCCCATAGAAAATCAACGGCGTCTCTATTCAATTGTGTGGAGCGCATATCAGGTGGGTTTTCTCTGCCGGCTTAAGAGATACACGTGAAACTAAAGCCGATCCTGGGTGCCTAGGGTGCCTGTCATCCAATCCGCACTGAATTTCATTTCTAGCACATAGCCAAAAAATCGCCCCATTGACTTACATTGGAGTGCAGAAAAGGTCATTTTTTCTCGGTCCCTTTAAGAGGTAGGAGTTAAACAAGCTTAGGTCTGCGGTGCCCAGGGGGGACCCCATCCAGCCCACACTGAGTTTCATTCCTACCACCTTAGGAAAAAAAGTCATTATTTTGAGGCTTAGAAGTCATTTCTGCAATTCCCATAGAAAATCAATGGCGTCTCTATTCAATTGTGTGGAGCGCATATCAGGTGGATTTTCTCTGCCGGCTTAAGAGATACACGTGAAACTAAAGCCGATCCTGGGTGCCTAGGGTGCCTGTCATCCAATCCGCACTGAATTTCATTTCTAGCACATAGCCAAAAAATCGCCCCATTGACTTACATTGGAGTGCAGAAAAGGTCATTTTTTCTCGGTCCCTTTAAGAGGTAGGAGTTAAACAAGCTTAGGTCTGCGGTGCCCAGGGGGGACCCCATCCAGCCCGCACTGAGTTTCATTCCTACCACCTTAGGAAAAAAAGTCATTATTTTGAGGCTTAGAAGTCATTTCTGCAATTCCCATAGAAAATCAACGGCGTCTCTATTCAATTGTGTGGAGCGCATATCAGGTGGGTTTTCTCTGCCGGCTTAAGAGATACACGTGAAACTAAAGCCGATCCTGGGTGCCTAGGGTGCCTGTCATCCAATCCGCACTGAATTTCATTTCTAGCACATAGCCAAAAAATCGCCCCATTGACTTACATTGGAGTGCAGAAAAGGTCATTTTTTCTCGGTCCCTTTAAGAGGTAGGAGTTAAACAAGCTTAGGTCTGCGGTGCCCAGGGGGGACCCCATCCAGCCCGCACTGAGTTTCATTCCTACCACCTTAGGAAAAAAAGTCATTATTTTGAGGCTTAGAAGTCATTTCTGCAATTCCCATAGAAAATCAACGGCGTCTCTATTCAATTGTGTGGAGCGCATATCAGGTGGGTTTTCTCTGCCGGCTTAAGAGATACACGTGAAACTAAAGCCGATCCTGGGTGCCTAGGGTGCCTGTCATCCAATCCGCACTGAATTTCATTTCTAGCACATAGCCAAAAAATCGCCCCATTGACTTACATTGGAGTGCAGAAAAGGTCATTTTTTCTCGGTCCCTTTAAGAGGTAGGAGTTAAACAAGCTTAGGTCTGCGGTGCCCAGGGGGGACCCCATCCAGCCCGCACTGAGTTTCATTCCTACCACCTTAGGAAAAAAAGTCATTATTTTGAGGCTTAGAAGTCATTTCTGCAATTCCCATAGAAAATCAACGGCGTCTCTATTCAATTGTGTGGAGCGCATATCAGGTGGGTTTTCTCTGCCGGCTTAAGAGATACACGTGAAACTAAAGCCGATCCTGGGTGCCTAGGGTGCCTGTCATCCAATCCGCACTGAATTTCATTTCTAGCACATAGCCAAAAAATCGCCCCATTGACTTACATTGGAGTGCAGAAAAGGTCATTTTTTCTCGGTCCCTTTAAGAGGTAGGAGTTAAACAAGCTTAGGTCTGCGGTGCCCAGGGGGGACCCCATCCAGCCCGCACTGAGTTTCATTCCTACCACCTTAGGAAAAAAAGTCATTATTTTGAGGCTTAGAAGTCATTTCTGCAATTCCCATAGAAAATCAACTGGCGTCTCTATTCAATTGTGTGGAGCGCATATCAGGTGGGTTTTCTCTGCCGGCTTAAGAGATACACGTGAAACTAAAGCCGATCCTGGGTGCCTAGGGTGCCTGTCATCCAATCCGCACTGAATTTCATTTCTAGCACATAGCCAAAAAATCGCCCCATTGACTTACATTGGAGTGCAGAAAAGGTCATTTTTTCTCGGTCCCTTTAAGAGGTAGGAGTTAAACAAGCTTAGGTCTGCGGTGCCCAGGGGGGACCCCATCCAGCCCGCACTGAGTTTCATTCCTACCACCTTAGGAAAAAAAGTCATTATTTTGAGGCTTAGAAGTCATTTCTGCAATTCCCATAGAAAATCAACGGCGTCTCTATTCAATTGTGTGGAGCGCATATCAGGTGGGTTTTCTCTGCCGGCTTAAGAGATACACGTGAAACTAAAGCCGATCCTGGGTGCCTAGGGTGCCTGTCATCCAATCCGCACTGAATTTCATTTCTAGCACATAGCCAAAAAATCGCCCCATTGACTTACATTGGAGTGCAGAAAAGGTCATTTTTTCTCGGTCCCTTTAAGAGGTAGGAGTTAAACAAGCTTAGGTCTGCGGTGCCCAGGGGGGACCCCATCCAGCCCGCACTGAGTTTCATTCCTACCACCTTAGGAAAAAAAGTCATTATTTTGAGGCTTAGAAGTCATTTCTGCAATTCCCATAGAAAATCAACGGCGTCTCTATTCAATTGTGTGGAGCGCATATCAGGTGGGTTTTCTCTGCCGGCTTAAGAGATACACGTGAAACTAAAGCCGATCCTGGGTGCCTAGGGTGCCTGTCATCCAATCCGCACTGAATTTCATTTCTAGCACATAGCCAAAAAATCGCCCCATTGACTTACATTGGAGTGCAGAAAAGGTCATTTTTTCTCGGTCCCTTTAAGAGGTAGGAGTTAAACAAGCTTAGGTCTGCGGTGCCCAGGGGGGACCCCATCCAGCCCGCACTGAGTTTCATTCCTACCACCTTAGGAAAAAAAGTCATTATTTTGAGGCTTAGAAGTCATTTCTGCAATTCCCATAGAAAATCAACGGCGTCTCTATTCAATTGTGTGGAGCGCATATCAGGTGGTTTTCTCTGCCGGCTTAAGAGATACACGTGAAACTAAAGCCGATCCTGGGTGCCTAGGGTGCCTGTCATCCAATCCGCACTGAATTTCATTTCTAGCACATAGCCAAAAAATCGCCCCATTGACTTACATTGGAGTGCAGAAAAGGTCATTTTTTCTCGGTCCCTTTAAGAGGTAGGAGTTAAACAAGCTTAGGTCTGCGGTGCCCAGGGGGGACCCCATCCAGCCCGCACTGAGTTTCATTCCTACCACCTTAGGAAAAAAAGTCATTATTTTGAGGCTTAGAAGTCATTTCTGCAATTCCCATAGAAAATCAACGGCGTCTCTAATTCAATTGTGTGGAGCGCATATCAGGTGGGTTTTCTCTGCCGGCTTAAGAGATACACGTGAAACTAAAGCCGATCCTGGGTGCCTAGGGTGCCTGTCATCCAATCCGCACTGAATTTCATTTCTAGCACATAGCCAAAAAATCGCCCCATTGACTTACATTGGAGTGCAGAAAAGGTCATTTTTTCTCGGTCCCTTTAAGAGGTAGGAGTTAAACAAGCTTAGGTCTGCGGTGCCCAGGGGGGACCCCATCCAGCCCGCACTGAGTTTCATTCCTACCACCTTAGGAAAAAAAGTCATTATTTTGAGGCTTAGAAGTCATTTCTGCAATTCCCATAGAAAATCAACGGCGTCTCTATTCAATTGTGTGGAGCGCATATCAGGTGGGTTTTCTCTGCCGGCTTAAGAGATACACGTGAAACTAAAGCCGATCCTGGGTGCCTAGGGTGCCTGTCATCCAATCCGCACTGAATTTCATTTCTAGCACATAGCCAAAAAATCGCCCCATTGACTTACATTGGAGTGCAGAAAAGGTCATTTTTTCTCGGTCCCTTTAAGAGGTAGGAGTTAAACAAGCTTAGGTCTGCGGTGCCCAGGGGGGACCCCATCCAGCCCGCACTGAGTTTCATTCCTACCACCTTAGGAAAAAAAGTCATTATTTTGAGGCTTAGAAGTCATTTCTGCAATTCCCATAGAAAATCAACGGCGTCTCTATTCAATTGTGTGGAGCGCATATCAGGTGGGTTTTCTCTGCCGGCTTAAGAGATACACGTGAAACTAAAGCCGATCCTGGGTGCCTAGGGTGCCTGTCATCCAATCCGCACTGAATTTCATTTCTAGCACATAGCCAAAAAATCGCCCCATTGACTTACATTGGAGTGCAGAAAAGGTCATTTTTTCTCGGTCCCTTTAAGAGGTAGGAGTTAAACAAGCTTAGGTCTGCGGTGCCCAGGGGGGACCCCATCCAGCCCGCACTGAGTTTCATTCCTACCACCTTAGGAAAAAAAGTCATTATTTTGAGGCTTAGAAGTCATATCTGCAATTCCATAGAAAATCAACGGCGTCTCTAATTCAATTGTGTGGAGCGCATATCAGGTGGGTTTTCTCTGCCGGCTTAAGAGATACACGTGAAACTAAAGCCGATCCTGGGTGCCTAGGGTGCCTGTCATCCAATCCGCACTGAATTTCATTTCTAGCACATAGCCAAAAAATCGCCCCATTGACTTACATTGGAGTGCAGAAAAGGTCATTTTTTCTCGGTCCCTTTAAGAGGTAGGAGTTAAACAAGCTTAGGTCTGCGGTGCCCAGGGGGGACCCCATCCAGCCCGCACTGAGTTTCATTCCTACCACCTTAGGAAAAAAAGTCATTATTTTGAGGCTTAGAAGTCATTTCTGCAATTCCCATAGAAAATCAACGGCGTCTCTATTCAATTGTGTGGAGCGCATATCAGGTGGGTTTTCTCTGCCGGCTTAAGAGATACACGTGAAACTAAAGCCGATCCTGGGTGCCTAGGGTGCCTGTCATCCAATCCGCACTGAATTTCATTTCTAGCACATAGCCAAAAAATCGCCCCATTGACTTACATTGGAGTGCAGAAAAGGTCATTTTTTCTCGGTCCCTTTAAGAGGTAGGAGTTAAACAAGCTTAGGTCTGCGGTGCCCAGGGGGGACCCCATCCAGCCCGCACTGAGTTTCATTCCTACCACCTTAGGAAAAAAAGTCATTATTTTGAGGCTTAGAAGTCATTTCTGCAATTCCCATAGAAAATCAACGGCGTCTCTATTCAATTGTGTGGAGCGCATATCAGGTGGGTTTTCTCTGCCGGCTTAAGAGATACACGTGAAACTAAAGCCGATCCTGGGTGCCTAGGGTGCCTGTCATCCAATCCGCACTGAATTTCATTTCTAGCACATAGCCAAAAAATCGCCCCATTGACTTACATTGGAGTGCAGAAAAGGTCATTTTTTCTCGGTCCCTTTAAGAGGTAGGAGTTAAACAAGCTTAGGTCTGCGGTGCCCAGGGGGGACCCCATCCAGCCCGCACTGAGTTTCATTCCTACCACCTTAGGAAAAAAAAGTCATTATTTTGAGGCTTAGAAGTCATTTCTGCAATTCCCATAGAAAAATCAACGGCGTCTCTAATTCAATTGTGTGGAGCGCATATCAGGTGGGTTTTCTCTGCCGGCTTAAGAGATACACGTGAAACTAAAGCCGATCCTGGGTGCTAGGGTGCCTGTCATCCAATCCGCACTGAATTTCATTTCTAGCACATAGCCAAAAAATCGCCCCATTGACTTACATTGGAGTGCAGAAAAGGTCATTTTTTCTCGGTCCCTTTAAGAGGTAGGAGTTAAACAAGCTTAGGTCTGCGGTGCCCAGGGGGGACCCCATCCAGCCCGCACTGAGTTTCATTCCTACCACCTTAGGAAAAAAAGTCATTTATTTTGAGGCTTAGAAGTCATTTCTGCAATTCCCATAGAAAATCAATGGCGTCTCTAATTCAATTGTGTGGAGCGCATATCAGGTGGGTTTTCTCTGCCGGCTTAAGAGATACACGTGAAACTAAAGCTGATCCTGGGTGCCTAGGGTGCCTGTCATCCAATCCGCACTGAATTTCATTTCTAGCACATAGCCAAAAAATCGCCCCATTGACTTACATTGGAGTGCAGAAAAGGTCATTTTTTCTCGGTCCCTTTAAGAGGTAGGAGTTAAACAAGCTTAGGTCTGCGGTGCCCAGGGGGGACCCCATCCAGCCCGCACTGAGTTTCATTCCTACCACCTTAGGAAAAAAAGTCATTATTTTGAGGCTTAGAAGTCATTTCTGCAATTCCCATAGAAAATCAACGGCGTCTCTATTCAATTGTGTGGAGCGCATATCAGGTGGGTTTTCTCTGCCGGCTTAAGAGATACACGTGAAACTAAAGCCGATCCTGGGTGCCTAGGGTGCCTGTCATCCAATCCGCACTGAATTTCATTTCTAGCACATAGCCAAAAAATCGCCCCATTGACTTACATTGGAGTGCAGAAAAGGTCATTTTTTCTCGGTCCCTTTAAGAGGTAGGAGTTAAACAAGCTTAGGTCTGCGGTGCCCAGGGGGGACCCCATCCAGCCCGCACTGAGTTTCATTCCTACCACCTTAGGAAAAAAAGTCATTATTTTGAGGCTTAGAAGTCATTTCTGCAATTCCCATAGAAAATCAACGGCGTCTCTATTCAATTGTGTGGAGCGCATATCAGGTGGGTTTTCTCTGCCGGCTTAAGAGATACACGTGAAACTAAAGCCGATCCTGGGTGCCTAGGGTGCCTGTCATCCAATCCGCACTGAATTTCATTTCTAGCACATAGCCAAAAAATCGCCCCATTGACTTACATTGGAGTGCAGAAAAGGTCATTTTTTCTCGGTCCCTTTAAGAGGTAGGAGTTAAACAAGCTTAGGTCTGCGGTGCCCAGGGGGGACCCCATCCAGCCCGCACTGAGTTTCATTCCTACCACCTTAGGAAAAAAAGTCATTATTTTGAGGCTTAGAAGTCATTTCTGCAATTCCCATAGAAAATCAACGGCGTCTCTATTCAATTGTGTGGAGCGCATATCAGGTGGGTTTTCTCTGCCGGCTTAAGAGATACACGTGAAACTAAAGCCGATCCTGGGTGCCTAGGGTGCCTGTCATCCAATCCGCACTGAATTTCATTTCTAGCACATAGCCAAAAAATCGCCCCATTGACTTACATTGGAGTGCAGAAAAGGTCATTTTTTCTCGGTCCCTTTAAGAGGTAGGAGTTAAACAAGCTTAGGTCTGCGGTGCCCAGGGGGGACCCCATCCAGCCCGCACTGAGTTTCATTCCTACCACCTTAGGAAAAAAAGTCATTATTTTGAGGCTTAGAAGTCATTTCTGCAATTCCCATAGAAAATCAACGGCGTCTCTATTCAATTGTGTGGAGCGCATATCAGGTGGGTTTTCTCTGCCGGCTTAAGAGATACACGTGAAACTAAAGCCGATCCTGGGTGCCTAGGGTGCCTGTCATCCAATCCGCACTGAATTTCATTTCTAGCACATAGCCAAAAAATCGCCCCATTGACTTACATTGGAGTGCAGAAAAGGTCATTTTTTCTCGGTCCCTTTAAGAGGTAGGAGTTAAACAAGCTTAGGTCTGCGGTGCCCAGGGGGGACCCCATCCAGCCCGCACTGAGTTTCATTCCTACCACCTTAGGAAAAAAAGTCATTATTTTGAGGCTTAGAAGTCATTTCTGCAATTCCCATAGAAAATCAACGGCGTCTCTATTCAATTGTGTGGAGCGCATATCAGGTGGGTTTTCTCTGCCGGCTTAAGAGATACACGTGAAACTAAAGCCGATCCTGGGTGCCTAGGGTGCCTGTCATCCAATCCGCACTGAATTTCATTTCTAGCACATAGCCAAAAAATCGCCCCATTGACTTACATTGGAGTGCAGAAAAGGTCATTTTTTCTCGGTCCCTTTAAGAGGTAGGAGTTAAACAAGCTTAGGTCTGCGGTGCCCAGGGGGGACCCCATCCAGCCCGCACTGAGTTTCATTCCTACCACCTTAGGAAAAAAAGTCATTATTTTGAGGCTTAGAAGTCATTTCTGCAATTCCCATAGAAAATCAACGGCGTCTCTATTCAATTGTGTGGAGCGCATATCAGGTGGGTTTTCTCTGCCGGCTTAAGAGATACACGTGAAACTAAAGCCGATCCTGGGTGCCTAGGGTGCCTGTCATCCAATCCGCACTGAATTTCATTTCTAGCACATAGCCAAAAAATCGCCCCATTGACTTACATTGGAGTGCAGAAAAGGTCATTTTTTCTCGGTCCCTTTAAGAGGTAGGAGTTAAACAAGCTTAGGTCTGCGGTGCCCAGGGGGGACCCCATCCAGCCCGCACTGAGTTTCATTCCTACCACCTTAGGAAAAAAAGTCATTATTTTGAGGCTTAGAAGTCATTTCTGCAATTCCCATAGAAAATCAACGGCGTCTCTATTCAATTGTGTGGAGCGCATATCAGGTGGGTTTTCTCTGCCGGCTTAAGAGATACACGTGAAACTAAAGCCGATCCTGGGTGCCTAGGGTGCCTGTCATCCAATCCGCACTGAATTTCATTTCTAGCACATAGCCAAAAAATCGCCCCATTGACTTACATTGGAGTGCAGAAAAGGTCATTTTTTCTCGGTCCCTTTAAGAGGTAGGAGTTAAACAAGCTTAGGTCTGCGGTGCCCAGGGGGGACCCCATCCAGCCCGCACTGAGTTTCATTCCTACCACCTTAGGAAAAAAAGTCATTATTTTGAGGCTTAGAAGTCATTTCTGCAATTCCCATAGAAAATCAACGGCGTCTCTATTCAATTGTGTGGAGCGCATATCAGGTGGGTTTTCTCTGCCGGCTTAAGAGATACACGTGAAACTAAAGCCGATCCTGGGTGCCTAGGGTGCCTGTCATCCAATCCGCACTGAATTTCATTTCTAGCACATAGCCAAAAAATCGCCCCATTGACTTACATTGGAGTGCAGAAAAGGTCATTTTTTCTCGGTCCCTTTAAGAGGTAGGAGTTAAACAAGCTTAGGTCTGCGGTGCCCAGGGGGGACCCCATCCAGCCCGCACTGAGTTTCATTCCTACCACCTTAGGAAAAAAAGTCATTATTTTGAGGCTTAGAAGTCATTTCTGCAATTCCCATAGAAAATCAACGGCGTCTCTATTCAATTGTGTGGAGCGCATATCAGGTGGGTTTTCTCTGCCGGCTTAAGAGATACACGTGAAACTAAAGCCGATCCTGGGTGCCTAGGGTGCCTGTCATCCAATCCGCACTGAATTTCATTTCTAGCACATAGCCAAAAAATCGCCCCATTGACTTACATTGGAGTGCAGAAAAGGTCATTTTTTCTCGGTCCCTTTAAGAGGTAGGAGTTAAACAAGCTTAGGTCTGCGGTGCCCAGGGGGGACCCCATCCAGCCCGCACTGAGTTTCATTCCTACCACCTTAGGAAAAAAAGTCATTATTTTGAGGCTTAGAAGTCATTTCTGCAATTCCCATAGAAAATCAACGGCGTCTCTATTCAATTGTGTGGAGCGCATATCAGGTGGGTTTTCTCTGCCGGCTTAAGAGATACACGTGAAACTAAAGCCGATCCTGGGTGCCTAGGGTGCCTGTCATCCAATCCGCACTGAATTTCATTTCTAGCACATAGCCAAAAAATCGCCCCATTGACTTACATTGGAGTGCAGAAAAGGTCATTTTTTCTCGGTCCCTTTAAGAGGTAGGAGTTAAACAAGCTTAGGTCTGCGGTGCCCAGGGGGGACCCCATCCAGCCCGCACTGAGTTTCATTCCTACCACCTTAGGAAAAAAAGTCATTATTTTGAGGCTTAGAAGTCATTTCTGCAATTCCCATAGAAAATCAACGGCGTCTCTATTCAATTGTGTGGAGCGCATATCAGGTGGGTTTTCTCTGCCGGCTTAAGAGATACACGTGAAACTAAAGCCGATCCTGGGTGCCTAGGGTGCCTGTCATCCAATCCGCACTGAATTTCATTTCTAGCACATAGCCAAAAAATCGCCCCATTGACTTACATTGGAGTGCAGAAAAGGTCATTTTTTCTCGGTCCCTTTAAGAGGTAGGAGTTAAACAAGCTTAGGTCTGCGGTGCCCAGGGGGGACCCCATCCAGCCCGCACTGAGTTTCATTCCTACCACCTTAGGAAAAAAAGTCATTATTTTGAGGCTTAGAAGTCATTTCTGCAATTCCCATAGAAAATCAACGGCGTCTCTATTCAATTGTGTGGAGCGCATATCAGGTGGGTTTTCTCTGCCGGCTTAAGAGATACACGTGAAACTAAAGCCGATCCTGGGTGCCTAGGGTGCCTGTCATCCAATCCGCACTGAATTTCATTTCTAGCACATAGCCAAAAAATCGCCCCATTGACTTACATTGGAGTGCAGAAAAGGTCATTTTTTCTCGGTCCCTTTAAGAGGTAGGAGTTAAACAAGCTTAGGTCTGCGGTGCCCAGGGGGGACCCCATCCAGCCCGCACTGAGTTTCATTCCTACCACCTTAGGAAAAAAAGTCATTATTTTGAGGCTTAGAAGTCATTTCTGCAATTCCCATAGAAAATCAACGGCGTCTCTATTCAATTGTGTGGAGCGCATATCAGGTGGGTTTTCTCTGCCGGCTTAAGAGATACACGTGAAACTAAAGCCGATCCTGGGTGCCTAGGGTGCCTGTCATCCAATCCGCACTGAATTTCATTTCTAGCACATAGCCAAAAAATCGCCCCATTGACTTACATTGGAGTGCAGAAAAGGTCATTTTTTCTCGGTCCCTTTAAGAGGTAGGAGTTAAACAAGCTTAGGTCTGCGGTGCCCAGGGGGGACCCCATCCAGCCCGCACTGAGTTTCATTCCTACCACCTTAGGAAAAAAAGTCATTATTTTGAGGCTTAGAAGTCATTTCTGCAATTCCCATAGAAAATCAACGGCGTCTCTATTCAATTGTGTGGAGCGCATATCAGGTGGGTTTTCTCTGCCGGCTTAAGAGATACACGTGAAACTAAAGCCGATCCTGGGTGCCTAGGGTGCCTGTCATCCAATCCGCACTGAATTTCATTTCTAGCACATAGCCAAAAAATCGCCCCATTGACTTACATTGGAGTGCAGAAAAGGTCATTTTTTCTCGGTCCCTTTAAGAGGTAGGAGTTAAACAAGCTTAGGTCTGCGGTGCCCAGGGGGGACCCCATCCAGCCCGCACTGAGTTTCATTCCTACCACCTTAGGAAAAAAAGTCATTATTTTGAGGCTTAGAAGTCATTTCTGCAATTCCCATAGAAAATCAACGGCGTCTCTATTCAATTGTGTGGAGCGCATATCAGGTGGGTTTTCTCTGCCGGCTTAAGAGATACACGTGAAACTAAAGCCGATCCTGGGTGCCTAGGGTGCCTGTCATCCAATCCGCACTGAATTTCATTTCTAGCACATAGCCAAAAAATCGCCCCATTGACTTACATTGGAGTGCAGAAAAGGTCATTTTTTCTCGGTCCCTTTAAGAGGTAGGAGTTAAACAAGCTTAGGTCTGCGGTGCCCAGGGGGGACCCCATCCAGCCCGCACTGAGTTTCATTCCTACCACCTTAGGAAAAAAAGTCATTATTTTGAGGCTTAGAAGTCATTTCTGCAATTCCCATAGAAAATCAACGGCGTCTCTATTCAATTGTGTGGAGCGCATATCAGGTGGGTTTTCTCTGCCGGCTTAAGAGATACACGTGAAACTAAAGCCGATCCTGGGTGCCTAGGGTGCCTGTCATCCAATCCGCACTGAATTTCATTTCTAGCACATAGCCAAAAAATCGCCCCATTGACTTACATTGGAGTGCAGAAAAGGTCATTTTTTCTCGGTCCCTTTAAGAGGTAGGAGTTAAACAAGCTTAGGTCTGCGGTGCCCAGGGGGGACCCCATCCAGCCCGCACTGAGTTTCATTCCTACCACCTTAGGAAAAAAAGTCATTATTTTGAGGCTTAGAAGTCATTTCTGCAATTCCCATAGAAAATCAACGGCGTCTCTATTCAATTGTGTGGAGCGCATATCAGGTGGGTTTTCTCTGCCGGCTTAAGAGATACACGTGAAACTAAAGCCGATCCTGGGTGCCTAGGGTGCCTGTCATCCAATCCGCACTGAATTTCATTTCTAGCACATAGCCAAAAAATCGCCCCATTGACTTACATTGGAGTGCAGAAAAGGTCATTTTTTCTCGGTCCCTTTAAGAGGTAGGAGTTAAACAAGCTTAGGTCTGCGGTGCCCAGGGGGGACCCCATCCAGCCCGCACTGAGTTTCATTCCTACCACCTTAGGAAAAAAAGTCATTATTTTGAGGCTTAGAAGTCATTTCTGCAATTCCCATAGAAAATCAACGGCGTCTCTATTCAATTGTGTGGAGCGCATATCAGGTGGGTTTTCTCTGCCGGCTTAAGAGATACACGTGAAACTAAAGCCGATCCTGGGTGCCTAGGGTGCCTGTCATCCAATCCGCACTGAATTTCATTTCTAGCACATAGCCAAAAAATCGCCCCATTGACTTACATTGGAGTGCAGAAAAGGTCATTTTTTCTCGGTCCCTTTAAGAGGTAGGAGTTAAACAAGCTTAGGTCTGCGGTGCCCAGGGGGGACCCCATCCAGCCCGCACTGAGTTTCATTCCTACCACCTTAGGAAAAAAAGTCATTATTTTGAGGCTTAGAAGTCATTTCTGCAATTCCCATAGAAAATCAACGGCGTCTCTATTCAATTGTGTGGAGCGCATATCAGGTGGGTTTTCTCTGCCGGCTTAAGAGATACACGTGAAACTAAAGCCGATCCTGGGTGCCTAGGGTGCCTGTCATCCAATCCGCACTGAATTTCATTTCTAGCACATAGCCAAAAAATCGCCCCATTGACTTACATTGGAGTGCAGAAAAGGTCATTTTTTCTCGGTCCCTTTAAGAGGTAGGAGTTAAACAAGCTTAGGTCTGCGGTGCCCAGGGGGGACCCCATCCAGCCCGCACTGAGTTTCATTCCTACCACCTTAGGAAAAAAAGTCATTATTTTGAGGCTTAGAAGTCATTTCTGCAATTCCCATAGAAAATCAACGGCGTCTCTATTCAATTGTGTGGAGCGCATATCAGGTGGGTTTTCTCTGCCGGCTTAAGAGATACACGTGAAACTAAAGCCGATCCTGGGTGCCTAGGGTGCCTGTCATCCAATCCGCACTGAATTTCATTTCTAGCACATAGCCAAAAAATCGCCCCATTGACTTACATTGGAGTGCAGAAAAGGTCATTTTTTCTCGGTCCCTTTAAGAGGTAGGAGTTAAACAAGCTTAGGTCTGCGGTGCCCAGGGGGGACCCCATCCAGCCCGCACTGAGTTTCATTCCTACCACCTTAGGAAAAAAAGTCATTATTTTGAGGCTTAGAAGTCATTTCTGCAATTCCCATAGAAAATCAACGGCGTCTCTATTCAATTGTGTGGAGCGCATATCAGGTGGGTTTTCTCTGCCGGCTTAAGAGATACACGTGAAACTAAAGCCGATCCTGGGTGCCTAGGGTGCCTGTCATCCAATCCGCACTGAATTTCATTTCTAGCACATAGCCAAAAAATCGCCCCATTGACTTACATTGGAGTGCAGAAAAGGTCATTTTTTCTCGGTCCCTTTAAGAGGTAGGAGTTAAACAAGCTTAGGTCTGCGGTGCCCAGGGGGGACCCCATCCAGCCCGCACTGAGTTTCATTCCTACCACCTTAGGAAAAAAAGTCATTATTTTGAGGCTTAGAAGTCATTTCTGCAATTCCCATAGAAAATCAACGGCGTCTCTATTCAATTGTGTGGAGCGCATATCAGGTGGGTTTTCTCTGCCGGCTTAAGAGATACACGTGAAACTAAAGCCGATCCTGGGTGCCTAGGGTGCCTGTCATCCAATCCGCACTGAATTTCATTTCTAGCACATAGCCAAAAAATCGCCCCATTGACTTACATTGGAGTGCAGAAAAGGTCATTTTTTCTCGGTCCCTTTAAGAGGTAGGAGTTAAACAAGCTTAGGTCTGCGGTGCCCAGGGGGGACCCCATCCAGCCCGCACTGAGTTTCATTCCTACCACCTTAGGAAAAAAAGTCATTATTTTGAGGCTTAGAAGTCATTTCTGCAATTCCCATAGAAAATCAACGGCGTCTCTATTCAATTGTGTGGAGCGCATATCAGGTGGGTTTTCTCTGCCGGCTTAAGAGATACACGTGAAACTAAAGCCGATCCTGGGTGCCTAGGGTGCCTGTCATCCAATCCGCACTGAATTTCATTTCTAGCACATAGCCAAAAAATCGCCCCATTGACTTACATTGGAGTGCAGAAAAGGTCATTTTTTCTCGGTCCCTTTAAGAGGTAGGAGTTAAACAAGCTTAGGTCTGCGGTGCCCAGGGGGGACCCCATCCAGCCCGCACTGAGTTTCATTCCTACCACCTTAGGAAAAAAAGTCATTATTTTGAGGCTTAGAAGTCATTTCTGCAATTCCCATAGAAAATCAACGGCGTCTCTATTCAATTGTGTGGAGCGCATATCAGGTGGGTTTTCTCTGCCGGCTTAAGAGATACACGTGAAACTAAAGCCGATCCTGGGTGCCTAGGGTGCCTGTCATCCAATCCGCACTGAATTTCATTTCTAGCACATAGCCAAAAAATCGCCCCATTGACTTACATTGGAGTGCAGAAAAGGTCATTTTTTCTCGGTCCCTTTAAGAGGTAGGAGTTAAACAAGCTTAGGTCTGCGGTGCCCAGGGGGGACCCCATCCAGCCCGCACTGAGTTTCATTCCTACCACCTTAGGAAAAAAAGTCATTATTTTGAGGCTTAGAAGTCATTTCTGCAATTCCCATAGAAAATCAACGGCGTCTCTATTCAATTGTGTGGAGCGCATATCAGGTGGGTTTTCTCTGCCGGCTTAAGAGATACACGTGAAACTAAAGCCGATCCTGGGTGCCTAGGGTGCCTGTCATCCAATCCGCACTGAATTTCATTTCTAGCACATAGCCAAAAAATCGCCCCATTGACTTACATTGGAGTGCAGAAAAGGTCATTTTTTCTCGGTCCCTTTAAGAGGTAGGAGTTAAACAAGCTTAGGTCTGCGGTGCCCAGGGGGGACCCCATCCAGCCCGCACTGAGTTTCATTCCTACCACCTTAGGAAAAAAAGTCATTATTTTGAGGCTTAGAAGTCATTTCTGCAATTCCCATAGAAAATCAACGGCGTCTCTATTCAATTGTGTGGAGCGCATATCAGGTGGGTTTTCTCTGCCGGCTTAAGAGATACACGTGAAACTAAAGCCGATCCTGGGTGCCTAGGGTGCCTGTCATCCAATCCGCACTGAATTTCATTTCTAGCACATAGCCAAAAAATCGCCCCATTGACTTACATTGGAGTGCAGAAAAGGTCATTTTTTCTCGGTCCCTTTAAGAGGTAGGAGTTAAACAAGCTTAGGTCTGCGGTGCCCAGGGGGGACCCCATCCAGCCCGCACTGAGTTTCATTCCTACCACCTTAGGAAAAAAAGTCATTATTTTGAGGCTTAGAAGTCATTTCTGCAATTCCCATAGAAAATCAACGGCGTCTCTATTCAATTGTGTGGAGCGCATATCAGGTGGGTTTTCTCTGCCGGCTTAAGAGATACACGTGAAACTAAAGCCGATCCTGGGTGCCTAGGGTGCCTGTCATCCAATCCGCACTGAATTTCATTTCTAGCACATAGCCAAAAAATCGCCCCATTGACTTACATTGGAGTGCAGAAAAGGTCATTTTTTCTCGGTCCCTTTAAGAGGTAGGAGTTAAACAAGCTTAGGTCTGCGGTGCCCAGGGGGGACCCCATCCAGCCCGCACTGAGTTTCATTCCTACCACCTTAGGAAAAAAAGTCATTATTTTGAGGCTTAGAAGTCATTTCTGCAATTCCCATAGAAAATCAACGGCGTCTCTATTCAATTGTGTGGAGCGCATATCAGGTGGGTTTTCTCTGCCGGCTTAAGAGATACACGTGAAACTAAAGCCGATCCTGGGTGCCTAGGGTGCCTGTCATCCAATCCGCACTGAATTTCATTTCTAGCACATAGCCAAAAAATCGCCCCATTGACTTACATTGGAGTGCAGAAAAGGTCATTTTTTCTCGGTCCCTTTAAGAGGTAGGAGTTAAACAAGCTTAGGTCTGCGGTGCCCAGGGGGGACCCCATCCAGCCCGCACTGAGTTTCATTCCTACCACCTTAGGAAAAAAAGTCATTATTTTGAGGCTTAGAAGTCATTTCTGCAATTCCCATAGAAAATCAACGGCGTCTCTATTCAATTGTGTGGAGCGCATATCAGGTGGGTTTTCTCTGCCGGCTTAAGAGATACACGTGAAACTAAAGCCGATCCTGGGTGCCTAGGGTGCCTGTCATCCAATCCGCACTGAATTTCATTTCTAGCACATAGCCAAAAAATCGCCCCATTGACTTACATTGGAGTGCAGAAAAGGTCATTTTTTCTCGGTCCCTTTAAGAGGTAGGAGTTAAACAAGCTTAGGTCTGCGGTGCCCAGGGGGGACCCCATCCAGCCCGCACTGAGTTTCATTCCTACCACCTTAGGAAAAAAAGTCATTATTTTGAGGCTTAGAAGTCATTTCTGCAATTCCCATAGAAAATCAACGGCGTCTCTATTCAATTGTGTGGAGCGCATATCAGGTGGGTTTTCTCTGCCGGCTTAAGAGATACACGTGAAACTAAAGCCGATCCTGGGTGCCTAGGGTGCCTGTCATCCAATCCGCACTGAATTTCATTTCTAGCACATAGCCAAAAAATCGCCCCATTGACTTACATTGGAGTGCAGAAAAGGTCATTTTTTCTCGGTCCCTTTAAGAGGTAGGAGTTAAACAAGCTTAGGTCTGCGGTGCCCAGGGGGGACCCCATCCAGCCCGCACTGAGTTTCATTCCTACCACCTTAGGAAAAAAAGTCATTATTTTGAGGCTTAGAAGTCATTTCTGCAATTCCCATAGAAAATCAACGGCGTCTCTATTCAATTGTGTGGAGCGCATATCAGGTGGGTTTTCTCTGCCGGCTTAAGAGATACACGTGAAACTAAAGCCGATCCTGGGTGCCTAGGGTGCCTGTCATCCAATCCGCACTGAATTTCATTTCTAGCACATAGCCAAAAAATCGCCCCATTGACTTACATTGGAGTGCAGAAAAGGTCATTTTTTCTCGGTCCCTTTAAGAGGTAGGAGTTAAACAAGCTTAGGTCTGCGGTGCCCAGGGGGGACCCCATCCAGCCCGCACTGAGTTTCATTCCTACCACCTTAGGAAAAAAAGTCATTATTTTGAGGCTTAGAAGTCATTTCTGCAATTCCCATAGAAAATCAACGGCGTCTCTATTCAATTGTGTGGAGCGCATATCAGGTGGGTTTTCTCTGCCGGCTTAAGAGATACACGTGAAACTAAAGCCGATCCTGGGTGCCTAGGGTGCCTGTCATCCAATCCGCACTGAATTTCATTTCTAGCACATAGCCAAAAAATCGCCCCATTGACTTACATTGGAGTGCAGAAAAGGTCATTTTTTCTCGGTCCCTTTAAGAGGTAGGAGTTAAACAAGCTTAGGTCTGCGGTGCCCAGGGGGGACCCCATCCAGCCCGCACTGAGTTTCATTCCTACCACCTTAGGAAAAAAAGTCATTATTTTGAGGCTTAGAAGTCATTTCTGCAATTCCCATAGAAAATCAACGGCGTCTCTATTCAATTGTGTGGAGCGCATATCAGGTGGGTTTTCTCTGCCGGCTTAAGAGATACACGTGAAACTAAAGCCGATCCTGGGTGCCTAGGGTGCCTGTCATCCAATCCGCACTGAATTTCATTTCTAGCACATAGCCAAAAAATCGCCCCATTGACTTACATTGGAGTGCAGAAAAGGTCATTTTTTCTCGGTCCCTTTAAGAGGTAGGAGTTAAACAAGCTTAGGTCTGCGGTGCCCAGGGGGGACCCCATCCAGCCCGCACTGAGTTTCATTCCTACCACCTTAGGAAAAAAGGGACCGAGAAAAAATGACCTTTTCTGCACTCCAATGTAAGTCAATGGGGCGATTTTTTGGCTATGTGCTAGAAATGAAATTCAGTGCGGATTGGATGACAGGCACCCTAGGCACCCAGGATCGGCTTTAGTTTCACGTGTATCTCTTAAGGCGGCAGAGAAATCCACCTGATATGCGCTCCACACAATTGAATAGAGACGCCATTGATTTTCTATGGGAATTGCAGAAATGACTTCTAAGCCTCAAAATAATGACTTTTTTTCCTAAGGTGGTAGGAATGAAACTCAGTGTGGGCTGGATGGGGTCCCCCCTGGGCACCGCAGACCTAAGCTTGTTTAACTCCTACCTCTTAAAGGGACCGAGAAAAATGACCTTTTCTGCACTCCAATGTAAGTCAATGGGGCGATTTTTTGGCTATGTGCTAGAAATGAAATTCAGTGCGGATTGGATGACAGGCACCCTAGGCACCCAGGATCGGCTTTAGTTTCACGTGTATCTCTTAAGCCGGCAGAGAAAATCCACCTGATATGCGCTCCACACAATTGAATAGAGACGCCGTTGATTTTCTATGGGAATTGCAGAAATGACTTCTAAGCCTCAAAATAATGACTTTTTTTCCTAAGGTGGTAGGAATGAAACTCAGTGCGGGCTGGATGGGGTCCCCCCTGGGCACCGCAGACCTAAGCTTGTTTAACTCCTACCTCTTAAAGGGACCGAGAAAAAATGACCTTTTCTGCACTCCAATGTAAGTCAATGGGGCGATTTTTTGGCTATGTGCTAGAAATGAAATTCAGTGCGGATTGGATGACAGGCACCCTAGGCACCCAGGATCGGCTTTAGTTTCACGTGTATCTCTTAAGCCGGCAGAGAAAATCCACCTGATATGCGCTCCACACAATTGAATAGAGACGCCATTGATTTTCTATGGGAATTGCAGAAATGACTTCTAAGCCTCAAAATAATGACTTTTTTTCCGAAGGTGGTAGGAATGAAACTCAGTGCGGGCTGGATGGGGTCCCCCCTGGGCACCGCAGACCTAAGCTTGTTTAACTCCTACCTCTTAAAGGGACCGAGAAAAAATGACCTTTTCTGCACTCCAATGTAAGTCAATGGGGCGATTTTTTGGCTATGTGCTAGAAATGAAATTCAGTGCGGATTGGATGACAGGCACCCTAGGCACCCAGGATCGGCTTTAGTTTCACGTGTATCTCTTAAGCCGGCAGAGAAAACCCACCTGATATGCGCTCCACACAATTGAATAGAGACGCCATTGATTTTCTATGGGAATTGCAGAAATGACTTCTAAGCCTCAAAATAATGACTTTTTTTCCTAAGGTGGTAGGAATGAAACTCAGTGCGGGCTGGATGGGGTCCCCCCTGGGCACCGCAGACCTAAGCTTGTTTAACTCCTACCTCTTAAAGGGACCGAGAAAAAATGACCTTTTCTGCACTCCAATGTAAGTCAATGGGGCGATTTTTTGGCTATGTGCTAGAAATGAAATTCAGTGCGGATTGGATGACAGGCACCCTAGGCACCCAGGATCGGCTTTAGTTTCACGTGTATCTCTTAAGCCGGCAGAGAAAATCCACCTGATATGCGCTCCACACAATTGAATAGAGACGCCATTGATTTTCTATGGGAATTGCAGAAATGACTTCTAAGCCTCAAAATAATGACTTTTTTTCCTAAGGTGGTAGGAATGAAACTCAGTGCGGGCTGGATGGGGTCCCCCCTGGGCACCGCAGACCTAAGCTTGTTTAACTCCTACCTCTTAAAGGGACCGAGAAAAAATGACCTTTTCTGCACTCCAATGTAAGTCAATGGGGCGATTTTTTGGCTATGTGCTAGAAATGAAATTCAGTGCGGATTGGATGACAGGCACCCTAGGCACCCAGGATCGGCTTTAGTTTCACGTGTATCTCTTAAGCCGGCAGAGAAAAACCTACAGTGCGCAGGCGGCTTGAAGCCGGCAGAGAAAACCACCTGATATGCGCTCCACACAATTGAATAGAGACGCCATTGATTTTCTATGGGAATTGCAGAAATGACTTCTAAGCCTCAAAATAATGACTTTTTTTCCTAAGGTGGTAGGAATGAAACTCAGTGCGGGCTGGATGGGGTCCCCCCTGGGCACCGCAGACCTAAGCTTGTTTAACTCCTACCTCTTAAAGGGACCGAGAAAAAATGACCTTTTCTGCACTCCAATGTAAGTCAATGGGGCGATTTTTTGGCTATGTGCTAGAAATGAAATTCAGTGCGGATTGGATGACAGGCACCCTAGGCACCCAGGATCGGCTTTAGTTTCACGTGTATCTCTTAAGCCGGCAGAGAAAACCCACCTGATATGCGCTCCACACAATTGAATAGAGACGCCGTTGATTTTCTATGGGAATTGCAGAAATGACTTCTAAGCCTCAAAATAATGACTTTTTTTCCTAAGGTGGTAGGAATGAAACTCAGTGCGGGCTGGATGGGGTCCCCCCTGGGCACCGCAGACCTAAGCTTGTTTAACTCCTACCTCTTAAAGGGACCGAGAAAAAATGACCTTTTCTGCACTCCAATGTAAGTCAATGGGGCGATTTTTTGGCTATGTGCTAGAAATGAAATTCAGTGCGGATTGGATGACAGGCACCCTAGGCACCCAGGATCGGCTTTAGTTTCACGTGTATCTCTTAAGCCGGCAGAGAAAACCCACCTGATATGCGCTCCACACAATTGAATAGAGACGCCGTTGATTTTCTATGGGAATTGCAGAAATGACTTCTAAGCCTCAAAATAATGACTTTTTTTCCTAAGGTGGTAGGAATGAAACTCAGTGCGGGCTGGATGGGGTCCCCCCTGGGCACCGCAGACCTAAGCTTGTTTAACTCCTACCTCTTAAAGGGACCGAGAAAAAATGACCTTTTCTGCACTCCAATGTAAGTCAATGGGGCGATTTTTTGGCTATGTGCTAGAAATGAAATTCAGTGCGGATTGGATGACAGGCACCCTAGGCACCCAGGATCGGCTTTAGTTTCACGTGTATCTCTTAAGCCGGCAGAGAAAACCCACCTGATATGCGCTCCACACAATTGAATAGAGACGCCGTTGATTTTCTATGGGAATTGCAGAAATGACTTCTAAGCCTCAAAATAATGACTTTTTTTCCTAAGGTGGTAGGAATGAAACTCAGTGCGGGCTGGATGGGGTCCCCCCTGGGCACCGCAGACCTAAGCTTGTTTAACTCCTACCTCTTAAAGGGACCGAGAAAAAATGACCTTTTCTGCACTCCAATGTAAGTCAATGGGGCGATTTTTTGGCTATGTGCTAGAAATGAAATTCAGTGCGGATTGGATGACAGGCACCCTAGGCACCCAGGATCGGCTTTAGTTTCACGTGTATCTCTTAAGCCGGCAGAGAAAACCCACCTGATATGCGCTCCACACAATTGAATAGAGACGCCGTTGATTTTCTATGGGAATTGCAGAAATGACTTCTAAGCCTCAAAATAATGACTTTTTTTCCTAAGGTGGTAGGAATGAAACTCAGTGCGGGCTGGATGGGGTCCCCCCTGGGCACCGCAGACCTAAGCTTGTTTAACTCCTACCTCTTAAAGGGACCGAGAAAAAATGACCTTTTCTGCACTCCAATGTAAGTCAATGGGGCGATTTTTTGGCTATGTGCTAGAAATGAAATTCAGTGCGGATTGGATGACAGGCACCCTAGGCACCCAGGATCGGCTTTAGTTTCACGTGTATCTCTTAAGCCGGCAGAGAAAACCACCTGATATGCGCTCCACACAATTGAATAGAGACGCCATTGATTTTCTATGGGAATTGCAGAAATGACTTCTAAGCCTCAAAATAATGACTTTTTTTCCTAAGGTGGTAGGAATGAAACTCAGTGCGGGCTGGATGGGGTCCCCCCTGGGCACCGCAGACCTAAGCTTGTTTAACTCCTACCTCTTAAAGGGACCGAGAAAAAATGACCTTTTCTGCACTCCAATGTAAGTCAATGGGGCGATTTTTTGGCTATGTGCTAGAAATGAAATTCAGTGCGGATTGGATGACAGGCACCCTAGGCACCCAGGATCGGCTTTAGTTTCACGTGTATCTCTTAAGCCGGCAGAGAAAACCCACCTGATATGCGCTCCACACAATTGAATAGAGACGCCGTTGATTTTCTATGGGAATTGCAGAAATGACTTCTAAGCCTCAAAATAATGACTTTTTTTCCTAAGGTGGTAGGAATGAAACTCAGTGCGGGCTGGATGGGGTCCCCCCTGGGCACCGCAGACCTAAGCTTGTTTAACTCCTACCTCTTAAAGGGACCGAGAAAAAATGACCTTTTCTGCACTCCAATGTAAGTCAATGGGGCGATTTTTTGGCTATGTGCTAGAAATGAAATTCAGTGCGGATTGGATGACAGGCACCCTAGGCACCCAGGATCGGCTTTAGTTTCACGTGTATCTCTTAAGCCGGCAGAGAAAACCCACCTGATATGCGCTCCACACAATTGAATAGAGACGCCGTTGATTTTCTATGGGAATTGCAGAAATGACTTCTAAGCCTCAAAATAATGACTTTTTTTCCTAAGGTGGTAGGAATGAAACTCAGTGCGGGCTGGATGGGGTCCCCCCTGGGCACCGCAGACCTAAGCTTGTTTAACTCCTACCTCTTAAAGGGACCGAGAAAAAATGACCTTTTCTGCACTCCAATGTAAGTCAATGGGGCGATTTTTTGGCTATGTGCTAGAAATGAAATTCAGTGCGGATTGGATGACAGGCACCCTAGGCACCCAGGATCGGCTTTAGTTTCACGTGTATCTCTTAAGCCGGCAGAGAAAACCCACCTGATATGCGCTCCACACAATTGAATAGAGACGCCGTTGATTTTCTATGGGAATTGCAGAAATGACTTCTAAGCCTCAAAATAATGACTTTTTTTCCTAAGGTGGTAGGAATGAAACTCAGTGCGGGCTGGATGGGGTCCCCCCTGGGCACCGCAGACCTAAGCTTGTTTAACTCCTACCTCTTAAAGGGACCGAGAAAAAATGACCTTTTCTGCACTCCAATGTAAGTCAATGGGGCGATTTTTTGGCTATGTGCTAGAAATGAAATTCAGTGCGGATTGGATGACAGGCACCCTAGGCACCCAGGATCGGCTTTAGTTTCACGTGTATCTCTTAAGCCGGCAGAGAAAACCCACCTGATATGCGCTCCACACAATTGAATAGAGACGCCGTTGATTTTCTATGGGAATTGCAGAAATGACTTCTAAGCCTCAAAATAATGACTTTTTTTCCTAAGGTGGTAGGAATGAAACTCAGTGCGGGCTGGATGGGGTCCCCCCTGGGCACCGCAGACCTAAGCTTGTTTAACTCCTACCTCTTAAAGGGACCGAGAAAAAATGACCTTTTCTGCACTCCAATGTAAGTCAATGGGGCGATTTTTTGGCTATGTGCTAGAAATGAAATTCAGTGCGGATTGGATGACAGGCACCCTAGGCACCCAGGATCGGCTTTAGTTTCACGTGTATCTCTTAAGCCGGCAGAGAAAACCACCTGATATGCGCTCCACACAATTGAATAGAGACGCCGTTGATTTTCTATGGGAATTGCAGAAATGACTTCTAAGCCTCAAAATAATGACTTTTTTTCCTAAGGTGGTAGGAATGAAACTCAGTGCGGGCTGGATGGGGTCCCCCCTGGGCACCGCAGACCTAAGCTTGTTTAACTCCTACCTCTTAAAGGGACCGAGAAAAAATGACCTTTTCTGCACTCCAATGTAAGTCAATGGGGCGATTTTTTGGCTATGTGCTAGAAATGAAATTCAGTGCGGATTGGATGACAGGCACCCTAGGCACCCAGGATCGGCTTTAGTTTCACGTGTATCTCTTAAGCCGGCAGAGAAAACCCACCTGATATGCGCTCCACACAATTGAATAGAGACGCCGTTGATTTTCTATGGGAATTGCAGAAATGACTTCTAAGCCTCAAAATAATGACTTTTTTTCCTAAGGTGGTAGGAATGAAACTCAGTGCGGGCTGGATGGGGTCCCCCCTGGGCACCGCAGACCTAAGCTTGTTTAACTCCTACCTCTTAAAGGGACCGAGAAAAAATGACCTTTTCTGCACTCCAATGTAAGTCAATGGGGCGATTTTTTGGCTATGTGCTAGAAATGAAATTCAGTGCGGATTGGATGACAGGCACCCTAGGCACCCAGGATCGGCTTTAGTTTCACGTGTATCTCTTAAGCCGGCAGAGAAAACCCACCTGATATGCGCTCCACACAATTGAATAGAGACGCCGTTGATTTTCTATGGGAATTGCAGAAATGACTTCTAAGCCTCAAAATAATGACTTTTTTTCCTAAGGTGGTAGGAATGAAACTCAGTGCGGGCTGGATGGGGTCCCCCCTGGGCACCGCAGACCTAAGCTTGTTTAACTCCTACCTCTTAAAGGGACCGAGAAAAAATGACCTTTTCTGCACTCCAATGTAAGTCAATGGGGCGATTTTTTGGCTATGTGCTAGAAATGAAATTCAGTGCGGATTGGATGACAGGCACCCTAGGCACCCAGGATCGGCTTTAGTTTCACGTGTATCTCTTAAGCCGGCAGAGAAAACCCACCTGATATGCGCTCCACACAATTGAATAGAGACGCCGTTGATTTTCTATGGGAATTGCAGAAATGACTTCTAAGCCTCAAAATAATGACTTTTTTTCCTAAGGTGGTAGGAATGAAACTCAGTGCGGGCTGGATGGGGTCCCCCCTGGGCACCGCAGACCTAAGCTTGTTTAACTCCTACCTCTTAAAGGGACCGAGAAAAAATGACCTTTTCTGCACTCCAATGTAAGTCAATGGGGCGATTTTTTGGCTATGTGCTAGAAATGAAATTCAGTGCGGATTGGATGACAGGCACCCTAGGCACCCAGGATCGGCTTTAGTTTCACGTGTATCTCTTAAGCCGGCAGAGAAAACCCACCTGATATGCGCTCCACACAATTGAATAGAGACGCCGTTGATTTTCTATGGGAATTGCAGAAATGACTTCTAAGCCTCAAAATAATGACTTTTTTTCCTAAGGTGGTAGGAATGAAACTCAGTGCGGGCTGGATGGGGTCCCCCCTGGGCACCGCAGACCTAAGCTTGTTTAACTCCTACCTCTTAAAGGGACCGAGAAAAAATGACCTTTTCTGCACTCCAATGTAAGTCAATGGGGCGATTTTTTGGCTATGTGCTAGAAATGAAATTCAGTGCGGATTGGATGACAGGCACCCTAGGCACCCAGGATCGGCTTTAGTTTCACGTGTATCTCTTAAGCCGGCAGAGAAAACCACCTGATATGCGCTCCACACAATTGAATAGAGACGCCGTTGATTTTCTATGGGAATTGCAGAAATGACTTCTAAGCCTCAAAATAATGACTTTTTTTCCTAAGGTGGTAGGAATGAAACTCAGTGCGGGCTGGATGGGGTCCCCCCTGGGCACCGCAGACCTAAGCTTGTTTAACTCCTACCTCTTAAAGGGACCGAGAAAAAATGACCTTTTCTGCACTCCAATGTAAGTCAATGGGGCGATTTTTTGGCTATGTGCTAGAAATGAAATTCAGTGCGGATTGGATGACAGGCACCCTAGGCACCCAGGATCGGCTTTAGTTTCACGTGTATCTCTTAAGCCGGCAGAGAAAACCCACCTGATATGCGCTCCACACAATTGAATAGAGACGCCGTTGATTTTCTATGGGAATTGCAGAAATGACTTCTAAGCCTCAAAATAATGACTTTTTTTCCTAAGGTGGTAGGAATGAAACTCAGTGCGGGCTGGATGGGGTCCCCCCTGGGCACCGCAGACCTAAGCTTGTTTAACTCCTACCTCTTAAAGGGACCGAGAAAAAATGACCTTTTCTGCACTCCAATGTAAGTCAATGGGGCGATTTTTTGGCTATGTGCTAGAAATGAAATTCAGTGCGGATTGGATGACAGGCACCCTAGGCACCCAGGATCGGCTTTAGTTTCACGTGTATCTCTTAAGCCGGCAGAGAAAACCACCTGATATGCGCTCCACACAATTGAATAGAGACGCCGTTGATTTTCTATGGGAATTGCAGAAATGACTTCTAAGCCTCAAAATAATGACTTTTTTTCCTAAGGTGGTAGGAATGAAACTCAGTGCGGGCTGGATGGGGTCCCCCCTGGGCACCGCAGACCTAAGCTTGTTTAACTCCTACCTCTTAAAGGGACCGAGAAAAAATGACCTTTTCTGCACTCCAATGTAAGTCAATGGGGCGATTTTTTGGCTATGTGCTAGAAATGAAATTCAGTGCGGATTGGATGACAGGCACCCTAGGCACCCAGGATCGGCTTTAGTTTCACGTGTATCTCTTAAGCCGGCAGAGAAAACCACCTGATATGCGCTCCACACAATTGAATAGAGACGCCGTTGATTTTCTATGGGAATTGCAGAAATGACTTCTAAGCCTCAAAATAATGACTTTTTTTCCTAAGGTGGTAGGAATGAAACTCAGTGCGGGCTGGATGGGGTCCCCCCTGGGCACCGCAGACCTAAGCTTGTTTAACTCCTACCTCTTAAAGGGACCGAGAAAAAATGACCTTTTCTGCACTCCAATGTAAGTCAATGGGGCGATTTTTTGGCTATGTGCTAGAAATGAAATTCAGTGCGGATTGGATGACAGGCACCCTAGGCACCCAGGATCGGCTTTAGTTTCACGTGTATCTCTTAAGCCGGCAGAGAAAACCCACCTGATATGCGCTCCACACAATTGAATAGAGACGCCGTTGATTTTCTATGGGAATTGCAGAAATGACTTCTAAGCCTCAAAATAATGACTTTTTTTCCTAAGGTGGTAGGAATGAAACTCAGTGCGGGCTGGATGGGGTCCCCCCTGGGCACCGCAGACCTAAGCTTGTTTAACTCCTACCTCTTAAAGGGACCGAGAAAAAATGACCTTTTCTGCACTCCAATGTAAGTCAATGGGGCGATTTTTTGGCTATGTGCTAGAAATGAAATTCAGTGCGGATTGGATGACAGGCACCCTAGGCACCCAGGATCGGCTTTAGTTTCACGTGTATCTCTTAAGCCGGCAGAGAAAACCCACCTGATATGCGCTCCACACAATTGAATAGAGACGCCATTGATTTTCTATGGGAATTGCAGAAATGACTTCTAAGCCTCAAAATAATGACTTTTTTTCCTAAGGTGGTAGGAATGAAACTCAGTGCGGGCTGGATGGGGTCCCCCCTGGGCACCGCAGACCTAAGCTTGTTTAACTCCTACCTCTTAAAGGGACCGAGAAAAAATGACCTTTTCTGCACTCCAATGTAAGTCAATGGGGCGATTTTTTGGCTATGTGCTAGAAATGAAATTCAGTGCGGATTGGATGACAGGCACCCTAGGCACCCAGGATCGGCTTTAGTTTCACGTGTATCTCTTAAGCCGGCAGAGAAAACCCACCTGATATGCGCTCCACACAATTGAATAGAGACGCCGTTGATTTTCTATGGGAATTGCAGAAATGACTTCTAAGCCTCAAAATAATGACTTTTTTTCCTAAGGTGGTAGGAATGAAACTCAGTGCGGGCTGGATGGGGTCCCCCCTGGGCACCGCAGACCTAAGCTTGTTTAACTCCTACCTCTTAAAGGGACCGAGAAAAAATGACCTTTTCTGCACTCCAATGTAAGTCAATGGGGCGATTTTTTGGCTATGTGCTAGAAATGAAATTCAGTGCGGATTGGATGACAGGCACCCTAGGCACCCAGGATCGGCTTTAGTTTCACGTGTATCTCTTAAGCCGGCAGAGAAAACCCACCTGATATGCGCTCCACACAATTGAATAGAGACGCCATTGATTTTCTATGGGAATTGCAGAAATGACTTCTAAGCCTCAAAATAATGACTTTTTTTCCTAAGGTGGTAGGAATGAAACTCAGTGTGGGCTGGATGGGGTCCCCCCTGGGCACCGCAGACCTAAGCTTGTTTAACTCCTACCTCTTAAAGGGACCGAGAAAAAATGACCTTTTCTGCACTCCAATGTAAGTCAATGGGGCGATTTTTTGGCTATGTGCTAGAAATGAAATTCAGTGCGGATTGGATGACAGGCACCCTAGGCACCCAGGATCGGCTTTAGTTTCACGTGTATCTCTTAAGCCGGCAGAGAAAACCCACCTGATATGCGCTCCACACAATTGAATAGAGACGCCGTTGATTTTCTATGGGAATTGCAGAAATGACTTCTAAGCCTCAAAATAATGACTTTTTTTCCTAAGGTGGTAGGAATGAAACTCAGTGCGGGCTGGATGGGGTCCCCCCTGGGCACCGCAGACCTAAGCTTGTTTAACTCCTACCTCTTAAAGGGACCGAGAAAAAATGACCTTTTCTGCACTCCAATGTAAGTCAATGGGGCGATTTTTTGGCTATGTGCTAGAAATGAAATTCAGTGCGGATTGGATGACAGGCACCCTAGGCACCCAGGATCGGCTTTAGTTTCACGTGTATCTCTTAAGCCGGCAGAGAAAACCCACCTGATATGCGCTCCACACAATTGAATAGAGACGCCGTTGATTTTCTATGGGAATTGCAGAAATGACTTCTAAGCCTCAAAATAATGACTTTTTTTCCTAAGGTGGTAGGAATGAAACTCAGTGCGGGCTGGATGGGGTCCCCCCTGGGCACCGCAGACCTAAGCTTGTTTAACTCCTACCTCTTAAAGGGACCGAGAAAAAATGACCTTTTCTGCACTCCAATGTAAGTCAATGGGGCGATTTTTTGGCTATGTGCTAGAAATGAAATTCAGTGCGGATTGGATGACAGGCACCCTAGGCACCCAGGATCGGCTTTAGTTTCACGTGTATCTCTTAAGCCGGCAGAGAAAACCCACCTGATATGCGCTCCACACAATTGAATAGAGACGCCGTTGATTTTCTATGGGAATTGCAGAAATGACTTCTAAGCCTCAAAATAATGACTTTTTTTCCTAAGGTGGTAGGAATGAAACTCAGTGCGGGCTGGATGGGGTCCCCCCTGGGCACCGCAGACCTAAGCTTGTTTAACTCCTACCTCTTAAAGGGACCGAGAAAAAATGACCTTTTCTGCACTCCAATGTAAGTCAATGGGGCGATTTTTTGGCTATGTGCTAGAAATGAAATTCAGTGCGGATTGGATGACAGGCACCCTAGGCACCCAGGATCGGCTTTAGTTTCACGTGTATCTCTTAAGCCGGCAGAGAAAACCCACCTGATATGCGCTCCACACAATTGAATAGAGACGCCGTTGATTTTCTATGGGAATTGCAGAAATGACTTCTAAGCCTCAAAATAATGACTTTTTTTCCTAAGGTGGTAGGAATGAAACTCAGTGCGGGCTGGATGGGGTCCCCCCTGGGCACCGCAGACCTAAGCTTGTTTAACTCCTACCTCTTAAAGGGACCGAGAAAAAATGACCTTTTCTGCACTCCAATGTAAGTCAATGGGGCGATTTTTTGGCTATGTGCTAGAAATGAAATTCAGTGCGGATTGGATGACAGGCACCCTAGGCACCCAGGATCGGCTTTAGTTTCACGTGTATCTCTTAAGCCGGCAGAGAAAACCCACCTGATATGCGCTCCACACAATTGAATAGAGACGCCGTTGATTTTCTATGGGAATTGCAGAAATGACTTCTAAGCCTCAAAATAATGACTTTTTTTCCTAAGGTGGTAGGAATGAAACTCAGTGCGGGCTGGATGGGGTCCCCCCTGGGCACCGCAGACCTAAGCTTGTTTAACTCCTACCTCTTAAAGGGACCGAGAAAAAATGACCTTTTCTGCACTCCAATGTAAGTCAATGGGGCGATTTTTTGGCTATGTGCTAGAAATGAAATTCAGTGCGGATTGGATGACAGGCACCCTAGGCACCCAGGATCGGCTTTAGTTTCACGTGTATCTCTTAAGCCGGCAGAGAAAACCCACCTGATATGCGCTCCACACAATTGAATAGAGACGCCGTTGATTTTCTATGGGAATTGCAGAAATGACTTCTAAGCCTCAAAATAATGACTTTTTTTCCTAAGGTGGTAGGAATGAAACTCAGTGCGGGCTGGATGGGGTCCCCCCTGGGCACCGCAGACCTAAGCTTGTTTAACTCCTACCTCTTAAAGGGACCGAGAAAAAATGACCTTTTCTGCACTCCAATGTAAGTCAATGGGGCGATTTTTTGGCTATGTGCTAGAAATGAAATTCAGTGCGGATTGGATGACAGGCACCCTAGGCACCCAGGATCGGCTTTAGTTTCACGTGTATCTCTTAAGCCGGCAGAGAAAACCCACCTGATATGCGCTCCACACAATTGAATAGAGACGCCGTTGATTTTCTATGGGAATTGCAGAAATGACTTCTAAGCCTCAAAATAATGACTTTTTTTCCTAAGGTGGTAGGAATGAAACTCAGTGCGGGCTGGATGGGGTCCCCCCTGGGCACCGCAGACCTAAGCTTGTTTAACTCCTACCTCTTAAAGGGACCGAGAAAAAATGACCTTTTCTGCACTCCAATGTAAGTCAATGGGGCGATTTTTTGGCTATGTGCTAGAAATGAAATTCAGTGCGGATTGGATGACAGGCACCCTAGGCACCCAGGATCGGCTTTAGTTTCACGTGTATCTCTTAAGCCGGCAGAGAAAATCCACCTGATATGCGCTCCACACAATTGAATAGAGACGCCATTGATTTTCTATGGGAATTGCAGAAATGACTTCTAAGCCTCAAAATAATGACTTTTTTTCCTAAGGTGGTAGGAATGAAACTCAGTGTGGGCTGGATGGGGTCCCCCCTGGGCACCGCAGACCTAAGCTTGTTTAACTCCTACCTCTTAAAGGGACCGAGAAAAAATGACCTTTTCTGCACTCCAATGTAAGTCAATGGGGCGATTTTTTGGCTATGTGCTAGAAATGAAATTCAGTGCGGATTGGATGACAGGCACCCTAGGCACCCAGGATCGGCTTTAGTTTCACGTGTATCTCTTAAGCCGGCAGAGAAAACCCACCTGATATGCGCTCCACACAATTGAATAGAGACGCCGTTGATTTTCTATGGGAATTGCAGAAATGACTTCTAAGCCTCAAAATAATGACTTTTTTTCCTAAGGTGGTAGGAATGAAACTCAGTGCGGGCTGGATGGGGTCCCCCCTGGGCACCGCAGACCTAAGCTTGTTTAACTCCTACCTCTTAAAGGGACCGAGAAAAAATGACCTTTTCTGCACTCCAATGTAAGTCAATGGGGCGATTTTTTGGCTATGTGCTAGAAATGAAATTCAGTGCGGATTGGATGACAGGCACCCTAGGCACCCAGGATCGGCTTTAGTTTCACGTGTATCTCTTAAGCCGGCAGAGAAAACCCACCTGATATGCGCTCCACACAATTGAATAGAGACGCCGTTGATTTTCTATGGGAATTGCAGAAATGACTTCTAAGCCTCAAAATAATGACTTTTTTTCCTAAGGTGGTAGGAATGAAACTCAGTGTGGGCTGGATGGGGTCCCCCCTGGGCACCGCAGACCTAAGCTTGTTTAACTCCTACCTCTTAAAGGGACCGAGAAAAAATGACCTTTTCTGCACTCCAATGTAAGTCAATGGGGCGATTTTTTGGCTATGTGCTAGAAATGAAATTCAGTGCGGATTGGATGACAGGCACCCTAGGCACCCAGGATCGGCTTTAGTTTCACGTGTATCTCTTAAGCCGGCAGAGAAAACCCACCTGATATGCGCTCCACACAATTGAATAGAGACGCCGTTGATTTTCTATGGGAATTGCAGAAATGACTTCTAAGCCTCAAAATAATGACTTTTTTTCCTAAGGTGGTAGGAATGAAACTCAGTGCGGGCTGGATGGGGTTCCCCCTGGGCACCGCAGACCTAAGCTTGTTTAACTCCTACCTCTTAAAGGGACCGAGAAAAAATGACCTTTTCTGCACTCCAATGTAAGTCAATGGGGCGATTTTTTGGCTATGTGCTAGAAATGAAATGCAGTGCGGATTGGATGACAGGCACCCTAGGCACCCAGGATCGGCTTTAGTTTCACGTGTATCTCTTAAGCCGGCAGAGAAAACCCACCTGATATGCGCTCCACACAATTGAATAGAGACGCCGTTGATTTTCTATGGGAATTGCAGAAATGACTTCTAAGCCTCAAAATAATGACTTTTTTTCCTAAGGTGGTAGGAATGAAACTTTTTTTTAACACCCCCCTGTTTAAAAAAAAAAAAAAAAATGACCTTTTCTGCACTCCAATGTAAGTCAAGGCGATTACTATGTGCTAGAAATGAAATGCAGTGCGGATTGGATGACAGGCATAAAGGCACAGGATCGGCTTTAGTTTCACGTGATCTCTTAAGCCGGCAGACAAAACACACACACCCAGCAACACATGATAGTATCACGCTGAATTTCTATGGGGAATGAGAAAAGGGACTTCTCAGCTATTGCGAATAACATTAAGCTTAAATATATTCCAATGTGGTTAGAGAATCTGCAGTGAAAGCATTCTAAAGGGCTAGACATAATGCTATGTGGTGATGCGACAGGGAATAACAGAAAGATATTTTTGCATTGTAATCCCTAAAGACCAAAGCTATAGATTACATTCACCCACACATGAATGAAAAAAGAAAAACGTCTCGGCGTAGTAACAATGTTAGCCAATACGCCGAGAAGAAAATGGTAGAAATGGCAAATAGTCCGCCTAAGCCGTGAGAAGGAGAGAGTTTTAAGCCTGTTGAAGATAAATTTAGGCAGAGCCATGTGTCCAACCCTGTCCATCATCCGGGCTAGTGACATGGGATTTGTATTCCGAAACGAGACCAGAAATGAACAGAGTTGACCCAATGTAAGTAATTCGTTGCTCCCTGAGGAATTTCGTAACATTGGAGAAGGCTCGGCGGCTTTGAAGAGTCTCTGGTGACAAGTCAGAGAAAACTTTATTTTCTGCAATCCTCAGGAAGATTCGCTGTATTCCTCATCGCTGCCATGAACCGCGACTTGACAGGGATGATGAACTCGTGCGATCACATCCCTTGGAATATCAGAGTCAAGTGGCTAGGTTTAGGACGTCGCTGCACCCAATCAGAACAATTCCGAGAGGGACAATCAGGCAACCTCTTGGCCATAAAAGAGCTAACAAAGCTGGCACTCAGAAGGGCCAATGGATTCTGGCACATTGGAGTTTGATATTCTTACTCCTATGTCTGTCCCCCGCCATCAGAAGCTTGTTTTGTAGGTGTTTGGTTTCAGCCTCTAGTCGTCGACACGTGTCCATCAAAGAGTATGCGCACCCCGACCTCACCAGTTTAGATTCCGCTAAAAGAGACCTATCCTCCATCTCTCTCACCGGGAGGACAGGGAAGTAAAATGTGGCGATTCTGCACAACAGTGCTCGTAAGGCTAAAACCATGCCTTTACAGCATCTACGGCACAGTTGACCAGTATGCATCCACAGATAATGAAGCCGTTTATCAGGGAACTGTGTACATCAGCCTCATAAGGGAATGAGGCATCCAAGTATTATGATCATGCAGAAGGGATGGGGTGGCCTGGGGACGCCGCAGGAGTGTCACAATTATTAATAAGGAAGGTAAAGGAGCCGCTGCACCCTGACGGCAATGGGGCTCCGCTGTGCAAAATGACTGGTGCAGTAGGAGAGAGATCCTAGACACCAAGCTGGCCGGAGAAGTCAAAGTATCATGTCGCAAGATCCACTGGTTCAGTAATGCAAATACAGTCTGGAGAATTGACATAGCAGCAGGATGTCAGTGGCGAACAGCGCGGGGAGGAAAAATCCGAGCTGGACTGAGAGCAGAAAGCTGTTTAACCCTACCTCTTAAAGGGACCGAGAAAAAATGCCTTTTCTGCACTCCAATGTAAGCTCCTCCGTCGATTTTTAGCTGCCTTTGAAGAAAGCGGATATGACAGGCACCCAGGCATCCAGGATGTTTAGTTTCACGTGTTCCTTAAGCCGGCAGAGAAAACCTCCCACGCCGCCCCAGCATCCTCCCTGAAGCTCCGAAGATAGCCAGATGACTAAGCCTCAAAATCTTGACTTTTTTTCCTAGGTGGGGATGAGACTTTGCGGGCTGGATTCTCCGTGGGCACCGCAGACGATTTCCTGACTGTGCCTCTCTAAAGAGTCCGAGAGAGGATTCCGAGAGGCACTCAAGATAAAGGATGTGGCTAGAAAAAATAGCCGGTGAACAGGCTTAAAGAAGGCTGTAAGGACGGAGCTCCTGCCCGACGCGTCCTCTCAATCGAATGAGGCCACGGGAATTGCAGAAATGACTTCTAAGCCTCAAAATAATGACTTTTTTTCCTAAGGTGGTAGGAATGAAACTCAGTGCGGGCTGGATGGGGTCCCCCCTGGGCACCGCAGACCTAAGCTTGTTTAACTCCTACCTCTTAAAGGGACCGAGAAAAAATGACCTTTTCTGCACTCCAATGTAAGTCAATGGGGCGATTTTTTGGCTATGTGCTAGAAATGAAATTCAGTGCGGATTGGATGACAGGCACCCTAGGCACCCAGGATCGGCTTTAGTTTCACGTGTATCTCTTAAGCCGGCAGAGAAAATCCACCTGATATGCGCTCCACACAATTGAATAGAGACGCCATTGATTTTCTATGGGAATTGCAGAAATGACTTCTAAGCCTCAAAATAATGACTTTTTTTCCTAAGGTGGTAGGAATGAAACTCAGTGCGGGCTGGATGGGGTCCCCCCTGGGCACCGCAGACCTAAGCTTGTTTAACTCCTACCTCTTAAAGGGACCGAGAAAAAATGACCTTTTCTGCACTCCAATGTAAGTCAATGGGGCGATTTTTTGGCTATGTGCTAGAAATGAAATTCAGTGCGGATTGGATGACAGGCACCCTAGGCACCCAGGATCGGCTTTAGTTTCACGTGTATCTCTTAAGCCGGCAGAGAAAACCCACCTGATATGCGCTCCACACAATTGAATAGAGACGCCGTTGATTTTCTATGCAAATGTATAATTGAGAAATGAACTGAAAGCGATCAAAAGCCATAATATTTTGTATATATAAGGGTAGGGGAAAAGGGTATGGGCTGGTGGGGTGTAAGGAATAGGGACATGGCTAGGTATTGATGGAGAGACATATGTGGTTTGCAGATTAACAATTCTCAAAAGATTAAATTCCAAAACCAATAAGCACTTAAACTGATACATTTTAACTTTCACCCATCCGGTGGGTCAGGAAGATAAGGGGGGGGGAGGGGGAAGGGGACTAAAGAGTGGAGGGAGGAAGGGGATATAAGGGAGCAGGGTGGTGGTTGCGACTGCTTAGTAACGTACCTTCTCCGACGTCCATTGGCGACACAGAAGAAACCCAGTTGCAAGCAAATTGTCGTGTTGTGAAGATGTTTTGTCTATTATATTGGCCTAAGGTATTAAAGACGATTTCCGATTATCTCTTTGTACTTTTCTGATTCTTTTAAAAGTCGCCCAATCCTGCCATTTCTGTTGAAATTTTTTTACCTGTATCCAAGTCATCTGCTACCAATTCCTCCAGCCTGTGGATTGAGTCAACCTCCTCTATCCACTCCTGAATAGTTGGGGTTGAGTTGGTTTTCCATTTCCTAGCTATTGTCGTTCTGGAGGCCGTAAGCAGGAACCCCAGTAGTGAAATCTTAATTGTATGGGCCTGCCCTGGGATCATTGAGAGAAGGGTGTGTTTGGGATGGTTCATGATTTTGATGCTTGAGATAGAGTTTATAAGATTTATTATGTCTGTCCAGTACTTTTTAATAGGGGGACAGGCCCACCAAATGTGTGTCATGGTTCCTCTGTCTCTACCACATCTCCAACATGCGTCTGTCTGATTCTGGTACATTTTGGAGAGTACTGTTGGGACCAGGTACCATCTTGAAAGTATTTGAAATTCCTCTCCTGTATTCTGCAGGAAATGGAAGTTTTGTGAGTAATCAAGAAGGCCTTGGAGATCTCCTCCTCAGAGAAGGAGATGTCAAGTTCCTCCTCCCAGCTTTTGAGATAGCCTGGTCGTTCCTCTTTCTCAGAGGTTAACCATTTATAAATTCTAGACACAGTTTTAGATGGGGGAGAGGCGGAGATGCAAAGTTCTTCAAATGGAAACAGTTTCCTGTCAAGGTTTAAAATATCCCTTTGTCTTGTGTAAAATGCAGTGAGTTGGGAGTATTGCTGCTCAATAGTTTCTGTCGGGAGTGTGTCTCTAGTCTCTTTACATGGTAAATCGATTATCTGCTTGATTCCCTTTTCATCCGTAAGGTCAGAGAATGTAAAATTTTGATCGGTAGGAATGCCCAAAATGACTTCTTATGTAGCGCTGGGATGAACCTAATGTTCCTTCCCAAGGGTATGAGAGGGCCATCATCTCTGAACTGTGTTGAAGGAAGTTGTTTTGGGAAGTTGGCTAAGTGTGTTATTGAGGCACTGATTGGTGATAACAGGAGGATTTGTTGTCTTTTAGAATATTTTTTGGTGTCCATAATATGGCAGAGGGGTCAAAATTCGTAATGGAGGCCTCCAGATTTACCCAAAGCTTATGATCTCTATGTTGGAAGGCGTCACAGACCCTGTTCATGACAGAGGCCTGGTAATATGCCTTACAACTGGGGAGAGCGAGGCCTCCCTCGGATTTTGGTCTTATTAATGTTTTATTGGCAATACGTGTTTGCTTGTATGACCAAACAAATCTATTGAGTGTGGAGTTCATCCTGGATAAGTAGGACTGTTTCAAGGTGACTGGGACTGCCTGAAATAGATAAAGCAGTCGAGGCAATATATTCATCTTGAGGATGTTGATCCTACCCATCCAGGAGAACTCCTTTTTGTCCCAACCTGAAAGATCCTTTTATTTTTCCCATGATAGCATCAAAGTTTTCTTTGATTATGGTGTCATTGGAAGTGGCGATCTGAGTCCCTAGATATCTGAGAGATTTGTCTTTCCAATTAAACTGAAAGTTATCTACTAGATTTTTCTTGGTGTCTTCTGACATGGAGATGGTGAGGGCCTCACATTTATTGAGGTTTAGTTTGTAATTGCTATGTGCAGCAAAATCCTTAATGGTTTTCAGCAGAGAAGGGAGGGATAGGTGGGGTTGTGTGATGAATAATAATAAATCATCCGCATACGCGGAACAAATATGGTGCTTGCCTCCTACCCTAATTCCTTTGATGTCAGGATTATTTTTGATTGCTACTAAGAGATGTTCCATGCAAATGATATAAAGAATCGGAGATAAGGGGCACCCCTGTCTGGTCCCATTTTTGATATTAATAGTAGATGAGAGTGTCCCATTAACTTTAATTTTAGCTGTTGGGTCATTATAAAGGGCCATGATCTTCAGGATCAAGTTAGAGCCTAGGCCTATCTGTTTCAGCGAAGCCTCAAGGAACTTCCAATCTATCCTGTCAAAGGCCTTTTCGGCATCTAAGGCGAGAAACAATGTCCCGATGTTTGCGTCTTGTGCATATCTGGCCAATGCAAATGCTCTCAGGGTATTGTCTCTCGCCTCCCTGTTGTTCACAAAGCCAACCTGATCCGGATCTATTAGAAATTCCAGGAGACCTGCGATTCTATTAGCTATAATTTTTGCGTAAATTTTTGTATCCACATTCAATAGGGATATGGGCCTATAGTTATTGCATGAGTTGTGGTCTTTGTTTTCTTTGGGTATGACTGTAATGAACGCCTCTAAAAAGAAGGCGGGGAATTTTTGGGTGTTTGATATTGAGTTAAAGGCCCTTAGCAGGTGTGGAACTGTGTCATCTGTAAATAATTTATAGAACTTGGCTGTGAAGCCGTCCGGCCCTGGTGATTTCCCGTTTTGTAGGTTCTGGATAACATCCTTAATCTCTTTTATATCAAAGTCTCTGTCTAATAGCTCTTTCTCTTCTAAGGGGATTTCAGGGAGTTTAGTGCCATTGATGTATTCGTTTAAGGGATTTGTCAAATTAGTTGGGTCTGGTTTTTGATCATCTTTGGGAAGTTGGTAGAGTTTTTCATAAAATTTTTGGAAAGTGTCTGTTATTTCTTTTGTCATATATGTGATTTTCCCGGTATCCTTTCTGATGGAGGGAATGTGTTGTTTGCTTGTTTCTTTTTTAAGGAGTTGGCCAATAGTCTGCTAGGTCTGTTGGACCAGATGTAAAAGGTTTTACCCCCGAGTTGGACCGCTTTTTTATATTGGCTGTGTATGATGTCCTTTATTCTACATCTAATGTCTTTCAGTTCTACTAGTGTTTCTGTCAATAAAGAGGTTTTGTGTGTGGTTTCCAAAGTGTGAAGTCTCTCTAGTAAAGTATTTAGGGTCTTGGCCTTGTCTCTTTTTAGTCTGGCACCATGCGATATTAGGATCCCCCTAGCAGAGGCTTTGAAAGCTTCCCATTTAAACACAGGGGATGTGGTATCTTTCTCGTGGGCCTGACTGAATATTTCGAATGCGTTTTTAAGTGCAGCTACGCAGGCCACATCCTCTAGGAGTGCCTCGTTTAGTTTCCATATGAATGCAGTTTTCTTTTTTGGTAGGAGTGAGAGTGTTGTATGTACGGGTGCATGGTCCGAGTGGATGATGTTTCCTATTTGGGAATCCTTTATGAGGTTCAATATTGAATGAGAGGTGAAAATGTAATCTATTCTCGAGTAGGAGCTTGTAGGGGCTGAAAAGAAAGTATAATCTCTTTCCATGGGGTTTGTGATTCTCCAAGAGTCATAAAGATTGAGTTCTTTTAGCTTATTGTGTATGGATTTAAGTTTATTTCTAGCGATTTTCGTTTTGCCTCCTGAGGTGTCTATTGATGGATTTAGTGGTACATTGAGGTCCCCTCCCAAGATGATCCTGCCTTTTGCAAAACTCTGTAAGAGGGTTAGGGTTTCATTGATGAAGGAGAGCTGATCTTGATTGGGAGCATAAATGTTAGCTAATGTCAGAATTTCATCTTCTATGATGCAATTAATGAATAGGTACCTGGCTTCTTTATCAGCTTTTGTGTCTAGGACTTTATGTGGTAGGTTTCTATGTAGGCCTATTGATACCCCTTTTGTTTTCTTGTCATCTGAGGTCGCATGGTGCCATGCTGGAAAATATCTATTTTTCTTCAAGTCAGGGATACTATCCGACCTGAAGTGAGTTTCCTGTAGCATGACAACATGCGACCCCTTTTTGTGGAGGGAATATAGTATGTTGGAGCGTTTCTCTGGAGTATTTAATCCATTAACGTTCCAAGTGGTGAGTTTAATGTCTGCCATCGTCAAACTTACAGTTGTGCGTGTGTCTAATCACCAGAGAGAGACGTGGAGTTTTTGGGTTGTCGGTTTCTGCGTCGCCAACGGACGTCTTTAGCTGCAGCCGCAAGGGAGTGACTAAGGGTGGAGTGGTCTATGTAAGGGGAAAGAAGTAAATGTGAGCAAACAATATAGTAAAATCGACTTGGAAATAATAAACAAACAAAAACAAACACAAAAAGCGTAAAAACTACGCGGGGGAAAAGGTGTGACTGGTTGTCACAGAGTCTAAATAAGACTAACTAACGGGTGGTTGAGTTGGGACGCTGCTGAACCAGCAGGCGTGAGTTCCTGGGCCTAGGGTGCATTGAGTAAATATGCTATGGGACTCCTGTATGTGTGAGGTTATGGGCATTTATGTTGCCGTAATTTCCTATATCTAAAGAATGAGAAGAGGGTGTGTTGAAATGATCGGCCTGAAGTGTTTATCTCAAAAGTGAAGGCGGGTAGCAAATCTATGTGCTTGGAATGTATGGGTCACTGATCTGTCTCCTGCCTAATATGTAGTCTAACTTGGTGTAACCTGGATTTGAGAGTATGAAATGGATTCGGCCTATGTGATGGGTGGAAAAGCGTAGTTTAGGCTACATCTTGACTGATTATTGTGTTCTAATCTATTGTGTGGTGTGAATCATGTGCTGATTCTGGGAAATACAATCGAAACAAACCAGGTTAAATCTATAAAAAGCAAATTATCAGTATAGAACATTGTGTACGTAGAACATAGTAAAAGTAAAAGCTACTCAGGAGAAAATACAAAGCAGAATTATTAAATAGTCAAGTACCAGTGCAACAAGCATATAAAGTTCTAAGACAGATACTTCAACCCGGATTAGATGATCATCTTCTCAGGTTTTTTTCTCTCTGCGGTAGAGGTGGAAGAGTCGGTCCTCTCCTGGAATCAGCCTCGTCCGTCCTGGATCTGGTTATGTAGGTGGGTGGGGGAAGAACCATTGTCTCATGGAGTTCAGTCCATTCTGGTAGATACAAGTTGCGTAGGTCCAAGGCAGTAAGGAAATCAGGAAGATCCTTTGGTTCCCTCAGAGTGTAGGTGCTCCCGTTGTATCTAACAGTCAGAGAAAAGGGAACCCCCATTTGTACTGCAATCTTCTTTCTTGCAGGATCTGAGTGAGGGGTTTGAGCGTTGCTCGTTGTCTCAGAGTCAGCAGAGAAAGGTCCGTGAACAATTGTATCTTGGCTCCATTAAAGTCTATTTTGTCCAGATCTCGAGCCTTCCTAAGAATTTCCTCTTTTTGTGAGTAGTAATGTACTCTGCAAATTGTATCACGAGGCTTCCTGGGATCCTTCCCCTTTGGTTTCAGGGCTCTATGGATTCTGTCAATTTCAACATGTGAATCAGGTGGCTTGCCCAAAATCTTGTTAAATAATAGAGAAGATACGCTGCATAATTCTGAGGTTTTGATCTCCTCCGGTAGGCCTCTGATTCTTATATTGTTGCGCCTACTCCTATTTTCTACATCATCCAATCGGAGGGTCAGCATTTTCTGTGAGATTTTTAAGTTCTCAGTGATACAAGTAAGTTCCTTGAGTTTGTCCTCGTGGTCATTTAGAGTCTTGTCAGCATTCCCTGCTTTCTTTTCTAGTGTGGTTACTCTGTCATGCACCACCGCGAGGTCTTTCTGCCAGGAGGCCTTTAAATCCTTGGCCAAGTTGTTCAGGTCTTGTTTGGACGGTATAAGCATAAGTAGTGCTTGTAGCTCAGGGTGCCCTTTCAAGGCTGACATGGCTTCCTCTGGCATTTTAGACCTTGTGTCCTCGCTAGGTTTGGGATTATATATGACCGAGTCATTGGAGGAGGAGTATGAGTCCTCGGATGACATAGAGTCTCTCAGATAAAAGGACTTATTCAAAGTTGGTTTCTTAGGTGTCTTGACCAGCTTCTTTTTATTAGGGGGTGGAGTTTCATCTTCAGATTCATTGGGCGTGGAATAGTGATCTGAAATGTCCGACTCCTGTTGGCCTCTCTTTATCTGAGAGGGTTTAGGTAACGGCTCTAGAAACTCGTCTCCCATGTTATTCTGATTAGGTTTGTGGCGCTGGTAGACTGATTGATCGCGGATAAATCCAGCTGCTGGCACTTCTAATATGGATGTATGATCCTCCATATTATGGCTATTGTCAGATATTAGCTGGCCTGGGATGGACGGGGAGATCTTTAGGGGTATGCTGCTTAAGTGGGGTTCCCAATTTATTGAGATGGATCCTATTTAGGAATCGCCCCTTGTCCCCCTGCCGCTGTGTGGCCTCTTTTCCCCTCTGCCTCTACCAAAATGGCCGCCGTATTAGTGTTTTTTTCGCGGCTCACCTAATGAGGCTACTGGGGTCTCCCCGGGGTCTGCTGTGGGATCGGGGGTCTGTTTGCCAAAGGCAGCATCTCTTACCCCCTCCGGCATCTTCTCTTTCGGCGTGGCATCCCTTTTTTGAGGCCCAGCAATCATCTCTTCACTAGCCTTCCCATCCAAGATGGCCGCCGCATCTCCCCTTCTAGCGCCGCTGACGGCGCTCTCATCGCCTTCCGCCTTCTTATCACGGGACGGCTGGCACGATCGGGGGGTCTGGGAAGCTCTCATCCCACCTGTATTCGCACTGTGGGGTGTCAGATCTTCAGCAGCTTGTCTCGCTGCTCTGCTGCTGGCCACGTGGGAATCCAAGATGGCCGCCGTCTCTTCCCGGCCGGAGCTACAGCTGATCTTCTCAGCCCGGTCTCTCATGGCTCTGTCCTTGGTGCTGAATTTCAGGCTTTTCTTGTTGCCTGTCAGCTCCTTTACCTTCCCCTTCTTATCTGGCCCTGGATCGCTCATCTTAGCGGTGCCGGGTCCCGGGGAAGCTGCGGCCGGTATGGGAGCTCTCACTGCCTGCTGCCGTCCATCAGCGTGCCAAGCCACGCCCCCGCCGTTGATTTTCTATGGGAATTGCAGAAATGACTTCTAAGCCTCAAAATAATGACTTTTTTTCCTAAGGTGGTAGGAATGAAACTCAGTGCGGGCTGGATGGGGTCCCCCCTGGGCACCGCAGACCTAAGCTTGTTTAACTCCTACCTCTTAAAGGGACCGAGAAAAAATGACCTTTTCTGCACTCCAATGTAAGTCAATGGGGCGATTTTTTGGCTATGTGCTAGAAATGAAATTCAGTGCGGATTGGATGACAGGCACCCTAGGCACCCAGGATCGGCTTTAGTTTCACGTGTATCTCTTAAGCCGGCAGAGAAAACCCACCTGATATGCGCTCCACACAATTGAATAGAGACGCCGTTGATTTTCTATGGGAATTGCAGAAATGACTTCTAAGCCTCAAAATAATGACTTTTTTTCCTAAGGTGGTAGGAATGAAACTCAGTGCGGGCTGGATGGGGTCCCCCCTGGGCACCGCAGACCTAAGCTTGTTTAACTCCTACCTCTTAAAGGGACCGAGAAAAAATGACCTTTTCTGCACTCCAATGTAAGTCAATGGGGCGATTTTTTGGCTATGTGCTAGAAATGAAATTCAGTGCGGATTGGATGACAGGCACCCTAGGCACCCAGGATCGGCTTTAGTTTCACGTGTATCTCTTAAGCCGGCAGAGAAAACCCACCTGATATGCGCTCCACACAATTGAATTAGAGACGCCGTTGATTTTCTATGGGAATTGCAGAAATGACTTCTAAGCCTCAAAATAATGACTTTTTTTCCTAAGGTGGTAGGAATGAAACTCAGTGCGGGCTGGATGGGGTCCCCCCTGGGCACCGCAGACCTAAGCTTGTTTAACTCCTACCTCTTAAAGGGACCGAGAAAAAATGACCTTTTCTGCACTCCAATGTAAGTCAATGGGGCGATTTTTTGGCTATGTGCTAGAAATGAAATTCAGTGCGGATTGGATGACAGGCACCCTAGGCACCCAGGATCGGCTTTAGTTTCACGTGTATCTCTTAAGCCGGCAGAGAAAACCCACCTGATATGCGCTCCACACAATTGAATAGAGACGCCGTTGATTTTCTATGGGAATTGCAGAAATGACTTCTAAGCCTCAAAATAATGACTTTTTTTCCTAAGGTGGTAGGAATGAAACTCAGTGCGGGCTGGATGGGGTCCCCCCTGGGCACCGCAGACCTAAGCTTGTTTAACTCCTACCTCTTAAAGGGACCGAGAAAAAATGACCTTTTCTGCACTCCAATGTAAGTCAATGGGGCGATTTTTTGGCTATGTGCTAGAAATGAAATTCAGTGCGGATTGGATGACAGGCACCCTAGGCACCCAGGATCGGCTTTAGTTTCACGTGTATCTCTTAAGCCGGCAGAGAAAACCCACCTGATATGCGCTCCACACAATTGAATTAGAGACGCCGTTGATTTTCTATGGGAATTGCAGAAATGACTTCTAAGCCTCAAAATAATGACTTTTTTTCCTAAGGTGGTAGGAATGAAACTCAGTGCGGGCTGGATGGGGTCCCCCCTGGGCACCGCAGACCTAAGCTTGTTTAACTCCTACCTCTTAAAGGGACCGAGAAAAAATGACCTTTTCTGCACTCCAATGTAAGTCAATGGGGCGATTTTTTGGCTATGTGCTAGAAATGAAATTCAGTGCGGATTGGATGACAGGCACCCTAGGCACCCAGGATCGGCTTTAGTTTCACGTGTATCTCTTAAGCCGGCAGAGAAAACCCACCTGATATGCGCTCCACACAATTGAATAGAGACGCCGTTGATTTTCTATGGGAATTGCAGAAATGACTTCTAAGCCTCAAAATAATGACTTTTTTTCCTAAGGTGGTAGGAATGAAACTCAGTGCGGGCTGGATGGGGTCCCCCCTGGGCACCGCAGACCTAAGCTTGTTTAACTCCTACCTCTTAAAGGGACCGAGAAAAAATGACCTTTTCTGCACTCCAATGTAAGTCAATGGGGCGATTTTTTGGCTATGTGCTAGAAATGAAATTCAGTGCGGATTGGATGACAGGCACCCTAGGCACCCAGGATCGGCTTTAGTTTCACGTGTATCTCTTAAGCCGGCAGAGAAAACCCACCTGATATGCGCTCCACACAATTGAATAGAGACGCCGTTGATTTTCTATGGGAATTGCAGAAATGACTTCTAAGCCTCAAAATAATGACTTTTTTTCCTAAGGTGGTAGGAATGAAACTCAGTGCGGGCTGGATGGGGTCCCCCCTGGGCACCGCAGACCTAAGCTTGTTTAACTCCTACCTCTTAAAGGGACCGAGAAAAAATGACCTTTTCTGCACTCCAATGTAAGTCAATGGGGCGATTTTTTGGCTATGTGCTAGAAATGAAATTCAGTGCGGATTGGATGACAGGCACCCTAGGCACCCAGGATCGGCTTTAGTTTCACGTGTATCTCTTAAGCCGGCAGAGAAAACCCACCTGATATGCGCTCCACACAATTGAATAGAGACGCCGTTGATTTTCTATGGGAATTGCAGAAATGACTTCTAAGCCTCAAAATAATGACTTTTTTTCCTAAGGTGGTAGGAATGAAACTCAGTGCGGGCTGGATGGGGTCCCCCCTGGGCACCGCAGACCTAAGCTTGTTTAACTCCTACCTCTTAAAGGGACCGAGAAAAAATGACCTTTTCTGCACTCCAATGTAAGTCAATGGGGCGATTTTTTGGCTATGTGCTAGAAATGAAATTCAGTGCGGATTGGATGACAGGCACCCTAGGCACCCAGGATCGGCTTTAGTTTCACGTGTATCTCTTAAGCCGGCAGAGAAAACCCACCTGATATGCGCTCCACACAATTGAATAGAGACGCCGTTGATTTTCTATGGGAATTGCAGAAATGACTTCTAAGCCTCAAAATAATGACTTTTTTTCCTAAGGTGGTAGGAATGAAACTCAGTGCGGGCTGGATGGGGTCCCCCCTGGGCACCGCAGACCTAAGCTTGTTTAACTCCTACCTCTTAAAGGGACCGAGAAAAAATGACCTTTTCTGCACTCCAATGTAAGTCAATGGGGCGATTTTTTTGGCTATGTGCTAGAAATGAAATTCAGTGCGGATTGGATGACAGGCACCCTAGGCACCCAGGATCGGCTTTAGTTTCACGTGTATCTCTTAAGCCGGCAGAGAAAACCCACCTGATATGCGCTCCACACAATTGAATAGAGACGCCGTTGATTTTCTATGGGAATTGCAGAAATGACTTCTAAGCCTCAAAATAATGACTTTTTTTCCTAAGGTGGTAGGAATGAAACTCAGTGCGGGCTGGATGGGGTCCCCCCTGGGCACCGCAGACCTAAGCTTGTTTAACTCCTACCTCTTAAAGGGACCGAGAAAAAATGACCTTTTCTGCACTCCAATGTAAGTCAATGGGGCGATTTTTTGGCTATGTGCTAGAAATGAAATTCAGTGCGGATTGGATGACAGGCACCCTAGGCACCCAGGATCGGCTTTAGTTTCACGTGTATCTCTTAAGCCGGCAGAGAAAACCCACCTGATATGCGCTCCACACAATTGAATTAGAGACGCCGTTGATTTTCTATGGGAATTGCAGAAATGACTTCTAAGCCTCAAAATAATGACTTTTTTTCCTAAGGTGGTAGGAATGAAACTCAGTGCGGGCTGGATGGGGTCCCCCCTGGGCACCGCAGACCTAAGCTTGTTTAACTCCTACCTCTTAAAGGGACCGAGAAAAAATGACCTTTTCTGCACTCCAATGTAAGTCAATGGGGCGATTTTTTGGCTATGTGCTAGAAATGAAATTCAGTGCGGATTGGATGACAGGCACCCTAGGCACCCAGGATCGGCTTTAGTTTCACGTGTATCTCTTAAGCCGGCAGAGAAAACCCACCTGATATGCGCTCCACACAATTGAATAGAGACGCCGTTGATTTTCTATGGGAATTGCAGAAATGACTTCTAAGCCTCAAAATAATGACTTTTTTTTCCTAAGGTGGTAGGAATGAAACTCAGTGCGGGCTGGATGGGGTCCCCCCTGGGCACCGCAGACCTAAGCTTGTTTAACTCCTACCTCTTAAAGGGACCGAGAAAAAATGACCTTTTCTGCACTCCAATGTAAGTCAATGGGGCGATTTTTTGGCTATGTGCTAGAAATGAAATTCAGTGCGGATTGGATGACAGGCACCCTAGGCACCCAGGATCGGCTTTAGTTTCACGTGTATCTCTTAAGCCGGCAGAGAAAACCCACCTGATATGCGCTCCACACAATTGAATTAGAGACGCCGTTGATTTTCTATGGGAATTGCAGAAATGACTTCTAAGCCTCAAAATAATGACTTTTTTTCCTAAGGTGGTAGGAATGAAACTCAGTGCGGGCTGGATGGGGTCCCCCCTGGGCACCGCAGACCTAAGCTTGTTTAACTCCTACCTCTTAAAGGGACCGAGAAAAAATGACCTTTTCTGCACTCCAATGTAAGTCAATGGGGCGATTTTTTGGCTATGTGCTAGAAATGAAATTCAGTGCGGATTGGATGACAGGCACCCTAGGCACCCAGGATCGGCTTTAGTTTCACGTGTATCTCTTAAGCCGGCAGAGAAAACCCACCTGATATGCGCTCCACACAATTGAATTAGAGACGCCGTTGATTTTCTATGGGAATTGCAGAAATGACTTCTAAGCCTCAAAATAATGACTTTTTTTCCTAAGGTGGTAGGAATGAAACTCAGTGCGGGCTGGATGGGGTCCCCCCTGGGCACCGCAGACCTAAGCTTGTTTAACTCCTACCTCTTAAAGGGACCGAGAAAAAATGACCTTTTCTGCACTCCAATGTAAGTCAATGGGGCGATTTTTTGGCTATGTGCTAGAAATGAAATTCAGTGCGGATTGGATGACAGGCACCCTAGGCACCCAGGATCGGCTTTAGTTTCACGTGTATCTCTTAAGCCGGCAGAGAAAACCCACCTGATATGCGCTCCACACAATTGAATAGAGACGCCGTTGATTTTCTATGGGAATTGCAGAAATGACTTCTAAGCCTCAAAATAATGACTTTTTTTCCTAAGGTGGTAGGAATGAAACTCAGTGCGGGCTGGATGGGGTCCCCCCTGGGCACCGCAGACCTAAGCTTGTTTAACTCCTACCTCTTAAAGGGACCGAGAAAAAATGACCTTTTCTGCACTCCAATGTAAGTCAATGGGGCGATTTTTTGGCTATGTGCTAGAAATGAAATTCAGTGCGGATTGGATGACAGGCACCCTAGGCACCCAGGATCGGCTTTAGTTTCACGTGTATCTCTTAAGCCGGCAGAGAAAACCCACCTGATATGCGCTCCACACAATTGAATTAGAGACGCCGTTGATTTTCTATGGGAATTGCAGAAATGACTTCTAAGCCTCAAAATAATGACTTTTTTTCCTAAGGTGGTAGGAATGAAACTCAGTGCGGGCTGGATGGGGTCCCCCCTGGGCACCGCAGACCTAAGCTTGTTTAACTCCTACCTCTTAAAGGGACCGAGAAAAAATGACCTTTTCTGCACTCCAATGTAAGTCAATGGGGCGATTTTTTGGCTATGTGCTAGAAATGAAATTCAGTGCGGATTGGATGACAGGCACCCTAGGCACCCAGGATCGGCTTTAGTTTCACGTGTATCTCTTAAGCCGGCAGAGAAAACCCACCTGATATGCGCTCCACACAATTGAATAGAGACGCCGTTGATTTTCTATGGGAATTGCAGAAATGACTTCTAAGCCTCAAAATAATGACTTTTTTTCCTAAGGTGGTAGGAATGAAACTCAGTGCGGGCTGGATGGGGTCCCCCCTGGGCACCGCAGACCTAAGCTTGTTTAACTCCTACCTCTTAAAGGGACCGAGAAAAAATGACCTTTTCTGCACTCCAATGTAAGTCAATGGGGCGATTTTTTGGCTATGTGCTAGAAATGAAATTCAGTGCGGATTGGATGACAGGCACCCTAGGCACCCAGGATCGGCTTTAGTTTCACGTGTATCTCTTAAGCCGGCAGAGAAAACCCACCTGATATGCGCTCCACACAATTGAATAGAGACGCCGTTGATTTTCTATGGGAATTGCAGAAATGACTTCTAAGCCTCAAAATAATGACTTTTTTTCCTAAGGTGGTAGGAATGAAACTCAGTGCGGGCTGGATGGGGTCCCCCCTGGGCACCGCAGACCTAAGCTTGTTTAACTCCTACCTCTTAAAGGGACCGAGAAAAAATGACCTTTTCTGCACTCCAATGTAAGTCAATGGGGCGATTTTTTGGCTATGTGCTAGAAATGAAATTCAGTGCGGATTGGATGACAGGCACCCTAGGCACCCAGGATCGGCTTTAGTTTCACGTGTATCTCTTAAGCCGGCAGAGAAAACCCACCTGATATGCGCTCCACACAATTGAATAGAGACGCCGTTGATTTTCTATGGGAATTGCAGAAATGACTTCTAAGCCTCAAAATAATGACTTTTTTTCCTAAGGTGGTAGGAATGAAACTCAGTGCGGGCTGGATGGGGTCCCCCCTGGGCACCGCAGACCTAAGCTTGTTTAACTCCTACCTCTTAAAGGGACCGAGAAAAAATGACCTTTTCTGCACTCCAATGTAAGTCAATGGGGCGATTTTTTGGCTATGTGCTAGAAATGAAATTCAGTGCGGATTGGATGACAGGCACCCTAGGCACCCAGGATCGGCTTTAGTTTCACGTGTATCTCTTAAGCCGGCAGAGAAAACCCACCTGATATGCGCTCCACACAATTGAATAGAGACGCCGTTGATTTTCTATGGGAATTGCAGAAATGACTTCTAAGCCTCAAAATAATGACTTTTTTTCCTAAGGTGGTAGGAATGAAACTCAGTGCGGGCTGGATGGGGTCCCCCCTGGGCACCGCAGACCTAAGCTTGTTTAACTCCTACCTCTTAAAGGGACCGAGAAAAAATGACCTTTTCTGCACTCCAATGTAAGTCAATGGGGCGATTTTTTGGCTATGTGCTAGAAATGAAATTCAGTGCGGATTGGATGACAGGCACCCTAGGCACCCAGGATCGGCTTTAGTTTCACGTGTATCTCTTAAGCCGGCAGAGAAAACCCACCTGATATGCGCTCCACACAATTGAATAGAGACGCCGTTGATTTTCTATGGGAATTGCAGAAATGACTTCTAAGCCTCAAAATAATGACTTTTTTTCCTAAGGTGGTAGGAATGAAACTCAGTGCGGGCTGGATGGGGTCCCCCCTGGGCACCGCAGACCTAAGCTTGTTTAACTCCTACCTCTTAAAGGGACCGAGAAAAAATGACCTTTTCTGCACTCCAATGTAAGTCAATGGGGCGATTTTTTGGCTATGTGCTAGAAATGAAATTCAGTGCGGATTGGATGACAGGCACCCTAGGCACCCAGGATCGGCTTTAGTTTCACGTGTATCTCTTAAGCCGGCAGAGAAAACCCACCTGATATGCGCTCCACACAATTGAATAGAGACGCCGTTGATTTTCTATGGGAATTGCAGAAATGACTTCTAAGCCTCAAAATAATGACTTTTTTTCCTAAGGTGGTAGGAATGAAACTCAGTGCGGGCTGGATGGGGTCCCCCCTGGGCACCGCAGACCTAAGCTTGTTTAACTCCTACCTCTTAAAGGGACCGAGAAAAAATGACCTTTTCTGCACTCCAATGTAAGTCAATGGGGCGATTTTTTGGCTATGTGCTAGAAATGAAATTCAGTGCGGATTGGATGACAGGCACCCTAGGCACCCAGGATCGGCTTTAGTTTCACGTGTATCTCTTAAGCCGGCAGAGAAAACCCACCTGATATGCGCTCCACACAATTGAATAGAGACGCCGTTGATTTTCTATGGGAATTGCAGAAATGACTTCTAAGCCTCAAAATAATGACTTTTTTTCCTAAGGTGGTAGGAATGAAACTCAGTGCGGGCTGGATGGGGTCCCCCCTGGGCACCGCAGACCTAAGCTTGTTTAACTCCTACCTCTTAAAGGGACCGAGAAAAAATGACCTTTTCTGCACTCCAATGTAAGTCAATGGGGCGATTTTTTGGCTATGTGCTAGAAATGAAATTCAGTGCGGATTGGATGACAGGCACCCTAGGCACCCAGGATCGGCTTTAGTTTCACGTGTATCTCTTAAGCCGGCAGAGAAAACCCACCTGATATGCGCTCCACACAATTGAATAGAGACGCCGTTGATTTTCTATGGGAATTGCAGAAATGACTTCTAAGCCTCAAAATAATGACTTTTTTTCCTAAGGTGGTAGGAATGAAACTCAGTGCGGGCTGGATGGGGTCCCCCCTGGGCACCGCAGACCTAAGCTTGTTTAACTCCTACCTCTTAAAGGGACCGAGAAAAAATGACCTTTTCTGCACTCCAATGTAAGTCAATGGGGCGATTTTTTGGCTATGTGCTAGAAATGAAATTCAGTGCGGATTGGATGACAGGCACCCTAGGCACCCAGGATCGGCTTTAGTTTCACGTGTATCTCTTAAGCCGGCAGAGAAAACCCACCTGATATGCGCTCCACACAATTGAATAGAGACGCCGTTGATTTTCTATGGGAATTGCAGAAATGACTTCTAAGCCTCAAAATAATGACTTTTTTTCCTAAGGTGGTAGGAATGAAACTCAGTGCGGGCTGGATGGGGTCCCCCCTGGGCACCGCAGACCTAAGCTTGTTTAACTCCTACCTCTTAAAGGGACCGAGAAAAAATGACCTTTTCTGCACTCCAATGTAAGTCAATGGGGCGATTTTTTGGCTATGTGCTAGAAATGAAATTCAGTGCGGATTGGATGACAGGCACCCTAGGCACCCAGGATCGGCTTTAGTTTCACGTGTATCTCTTAAGCCGGCAGAGAAAACCCACCTGATATGCGCTCCACACAATTGAATAGAGACGCCGTTGATTTTCTATGGGAATTGCAGAAATGACTTCTAAGCCTCAAAATAATGACTTTTTTTCCTAAGGTGGTAGGAATGAAACTCAGTGCGGGCTGGATGGGGTCCCCCCTGGGCACCGCAGACCTAAGCTTGTTTAACTCCTACCTCTTAAAGGGACCGAGAAAAAATGACCTTTTCTGCACTCCAATGTAAGTCAATGGGGCGATTTTTTGGCTATGTGCTAGAAATGAAATTCAGTGCGGATTGGATGACAGGCACCCTAGGCACCCAGGATCGGCTTTAGTTTCACGTGTATCTCTTAAGCCGGCAGAGAAAACCCACCTGATATGCGCTCCACACAATTGAATAGAGACGCCGTTGATTTTCTATGGGAATTGCAGAAATGACTTCTAAGCCTCAAAATAATGACTTTTTTTCCTAAGGTGGTAGGAATGAAACTCAGTGCGGGCTGGATGGGGTCCCCCCTGGGCACCGCAGACCTAAGCTTGTTTAACTCCTACCTCTTAAAGGGACCGAGAAAAAATGACCTTTTCTGCACTCCAATGTAAGTCAATGGGGCGATTTTTTGGCTATGTGCTAGAAATGAAATTCAGTGCGGATTGGATGACAGGCACCCTAGGCACCCAGGATCGGCTTTAGTTTCACGTGTATCTCTTAAGCCGGCAGAGAAAACCCACCTGATATGCGCTCCACACAATTGAATAGAGACGCCGTTGATTTTCTATGGGAATTGCAGAAATGACTTCTAAGCCTCAAAATAATGACTTTTTTTCCTAAGGTGGTAGGAATGAAACTCAGTGCGGGCTGGATGGGGTCCCCCCTGGGCACCGCAGACCTAAGCTTGTTTAACTCCTACCTCTTAAAGGGACCGAGAAAAAATGACCTTTTCTGCACTCCAATGTAAGTCAATGGGGCGATTTTTTGGCTATGTGCTAGAAATGAAATTCAGTGCGGATTGGATGACAGGCACCCTAGGCACCCAGGATCGGCTTTAGTTTCACGTGTATCTCTTAAGCCGGCAGAGAAAACCCACCTGATATGCGCTCCACACAATTGAATAGAGACGCCGTTGATTTTCTATGGGAATTGCAGAAATGACTTCTAAGCCTCAAAATAATGACTTTTTTTCCTAAGGTGGTAGGAATGAAACTCAGTGCGGGCTGGATGGGGTCCCCCCTGGGCACCGCAGACCTAAGCTTGTTTAACTCCTACCTCTTAAAGGGACCGAGAAAAAATGACCTTTTCTGCACTCCAATGTAAGTCAATGGGGCGATTTTTTGGCTATGTGCTAGAAATGAAATTCAGTGCGGATTGGATGACAGGCACCCTAGGCACCCAGGATCGGCTTTAGTTTCACGTGTATCTCTTAAGCCGGCAGAGAAAACCCACCTGATATGCGCTCCACACAATTGAATAGAGACGCCGTTGATTTTCTATGGGAATTGCAGAAATGACTTCTAAGCCTCAAAATAATGACTTTTTTTCCTAAGGTGGTAGGAATGAAACTCAGTGCGGGCTGGATGGGGTCCCCCCTGGGCACCGCAGACCTAAGCTTGTTTAACTCCTACCTCTTAAAGGGACCGAGAAAAAATGACCTTTTCTGCACTCCAATGTAAGTCAATGGGGCGATTTTTTGGCTATGTGCTAGAAATGAAATTCAGTGCGGATTGGATGACAGGCACCCTAGGCACCCAGGATCGGCTTTAGTTTCACGTGTATCTCTTAAGCCGGCAGAGAAAACCCACCTGATATGCGCTCCACACAATTGAATAGAGACGCCGTTGATTTTCTATGGGAATTGCAGAAATGACTTCTAAGCCTCAAAATAATGACTTTTTTTCCTAAGGTGGTAGGAATGAAACTCAGTGCGGGCTGGATGGGGTCCCCCCTGGGCACCGCAGACCTAAGCTTGTTTAACTCCTACCTCTTAAAGGGACCGAGAAAAAATGACCTTTTCTGCACTCCAATGTAAGTCAATGGGGCGATTTTTTGGCTATGTGCTAGAAATGAAATTCAGTGCGGATTGGATGACAGGCACCCTAGGCACCCAGGATCGGCTTTAGTTTCACGTGTATCTCTTAAGCCGGCAGAGAAAACCCACCTGATATGCGCTCCACACAATTGAATAGAGACGCCGTTGATTTTCTATGGGAATTGCAGAAATGACTTCTAAGCCTCAAAATAATGACTTTTTTTCCTAAGGTGGTAGGAATGAAACTCAGTGCGGGCTGGATGGGGTCCCCCCTGGGCACCGCAGACCTAAGCTTGTTTAACTCCTACCTCTTAAAGGGACCGAGAAAAAATGACCTTTTCTGCACTCCAATGTAAGTCAATGGGGCGATTTTTTGGCTATGTGCTAGAAATGAAATTCAGTGCGGATTGGATGACAGGCACCCTAGGCACCCAGGATCGGCTTTAGTTTCACGTGTATCTCTTAAGCCGGCAGAGAAAACCCACCTGATATGCGCTCCACACAATTGAATAGAGACGCCGTTGATTTTCTATGGGAATTGCAGAAATGACTTCTAAGCCTCAAAATAATGACTTTTTTTCCTAAGGTGGTAGGAATGAAACTCAGTGCGGGCTGGATGGGGTCCCCCCTGGGCACCGCAGACCTAAGCTTGTTTAACTCCTACCTCTTAAAGGGACCGAGAAAAAATGACCTTTTCTGCACTCCAATGTAAGTCAATGGGGCGATTTTTTGGCTATGTGCTAGAAATGAAATTCAGTGCGGATTGGATGACAGGCACCCTAGGCACCCAGGATCGGCTTTAGTTTCACGTGTATCTCTTAAGCCGGCAGAGAAAACCCACCTGATATGCGCTCCACACAATTGAATAGAGACGCCGTTGATTTTCTATGGGAATTGCAGAAATGACTTCTAAGCCTCAAAATAATGACTTTTTTTCCTAAGGTGGTAGGAATGAAACTCAGTGCGGGCTGGATGGGGTCCCCCCTGGGCACCGCAGACCTAAGCTTGTTTAACTCCTACCTCTTAAAGGGACCGAGAAAAAATGACCTTTTCTGCACTCCAATGTAAGTCAATGGGGCGATTTTTTGGCTATGTGCTAGAAATGAAATTCAGTGCGGATTGGATGACAGGCACCCTAGGCACCCAGGATCGGCTTTAGTTTCACGTGTATCTCTTAAGCCGGCAGAGAAAACCCACCTGATATGCGCTCCACACAATTGAATAGAGACGCCGTTGATTTTCTATGGGAATTGCAGAAATGACTTCTAAGCCTCAAAATAATGACTTTTTTTCCTAAGGTGGTAGGAATGAAACTCAGTGCGGGCTGGATGGGGTCCCCCCTGGGCACCGCAGACCTAAGCTTGTTTAACTCCTACCTCTTAAAGGGACCGAGAAAAAATGACCTTTTCTGCACTCCAATGTAAGTCAATGGGGCGATTTTTTGGCTATGTGCTAGAAATGAAATTCAGTGCGGATTGGATGACAGGCACCCTAGGCACCCAGGATCGGCTTTAGTTTCACGTGTATCTCTTAAGCCGGCAGAGAAAACCCACCTGATATGCGCTCCACACAATTGAATAGAGACGCCGTTGATTTTCTATGGGAATTGCAGAAATGACTTCTAAGCCTCAAAATAATGACTTTTTTTCCTAAGGTGGTAGGAATGAAACTCAGTGCGGGCTGGATGGGGTCCCCCCTGGGCACCGCAGACCTAAGCTTGTTTAACTCCTACCTCTTAAAGGGACCGAGAAAAAATGACCTTTTCTGCACTCCAATGTAAGTCAATGGGGCGATTTTTTGGCTATGTGCTAGAAATGAAATTCAGTGCGGATTGGATGACAGGCACCCTAGGCACCCAGGATCGGCTTTAGTTTCACGTGTATCTCTTAAGCCGGCAGAGAAAACCCACCTGATATGCGCTCCACACAATTGAATTAGAGACGCCGTTGATTTTCTATGGGAATTGCAGAAATGACTTCTAAGCCTCAAAATAATGACTTTTTTTCCTAAGGTGGTAGGAATGAAACTCAGTGCGGGCTGGATGGGGTCCCCCCTGGGCACCGCAGACCTAAGCTTGTTTAACTCCTACCTCTTAAAGGGACCGAGAAAAAATGACCTTTTCTGCACTCCAATGTAAGTCAATGGGGCGATTTTTTGGCTATGTGCTAGAAATGAAATTCAGTGCGGATTGGATGACAGGCACCCTAGGCACCCAGGATCGGCTTTAGTTTCACGTGTATCTCTTAAGCCGGCAGAGAAAACCCACCTGATATGCGCTCCACACAATTGAATAGAGACGCCGTTGATTTTCTATGGGAATTGCAGAAATGACTTCTAAGCCTCAAAATAATGACTTTTTTTCCTAAGGTGGTAGGAATGAAACTCAGTGCGGGCTGGATGGGGTCCCCCCTGGGCACCGCAGACCTAAGCTTGTTTAACTCCTACCTCTTAAAGGGACCGAGAAAAAATGACCTTTTCTGCACTCCAATGTAAGTCAATGGGGCGATTTTTTGGCTATGTGCTAGAAATGAAATTCAGTGCGGATTGGATGACAGGCACCCTAGGCACCCAGGATCGGCTTTAGTTTCACGTGTATCTCTTAAGCCGGCAGAGAAAACCCACCTGATATGCGCTCCACACAATTGAATAGAGACGCCGTTGATTTTCTATGGGAATTGCAGAAATGACTTCTAAGCCTCAAAATAATGACTTTTTTTCCTAAGGTGGTAGGAATGAAACTCAGTGCGGGCTGGATGGGGTCCCCCCTGGGCACCGCAGACCTAAGCTTGTTTAACTCCTACCTCTTAAAGGGACCGAGAAAAAATGACCTTTTCTGCACTCCAATGTAAGTCAATGGGGCGATTTTTTGGCTATGTGCTAGAAATGAAATTCAGTGCGGATTGGATGACAGGCACCCTAGGCACCCAGGATCGGCTTTAGTTTCACGTGTATCTCTTAAGCCGGCAGAGAAAACCCACCTGATATGCGCTCCACACAATTGAATAGAGACGCCGTTGATTTTCTATGGGAATTGCAGAAATGACTTCTAAGCCTCAAAATAATGACTTTTTTTCCTAAGGTGGTAGGAATGAAACTCAGTGCGGGCTGGATGGGGTCCCCCCTGGGCACCGCAGACCTAAGCTTGTTTAACTCCTACCTCTTAAAGGGACCGAGAAAAAATGACCTTTTCTGCACTCCAATGTAAGTCAATGGGGCGATTTTTTGGCTATGTGCTAGAAATGAAATTCAGTGCGGATTGGATGACAGGCACCCTAGGCACCCAGGATCGGCTTTAGTTTCACGTGTATCTCTTAAGCCGGCAGAGAAAACCCACCTGATATGCGCTCCACACAATTGAATAGAGACGCCGTTGATTTTCTATGGGAATTGCAGAAATGACTTCTAAGCCTCAAAATAATGACTTTTTTTCCTAAGGTGGTAGGAATGAAACTCAGTGCGGGCTGGATGGGGTCCCCCCTGGGCACCGCAGACCTAAGCTTGTTTAACTCCTACCTCTTAAAGGGACCGAGAAAAAATGACCTTTTCTGCACTCCAATGTAAGTCAATGGGGCGATTTTTTGGCTATGTGCTAGAAATGAAATTCAGTGCGGATTGGATGACAGGCACCCTAGGCACCCAGGATCGGCTTTAGTTTCACGTGTATCTCTTAAGCCGGCAGAGAAAACCCACCTGATATGCGCTCCACACAATTGAATAGAGACGCCGTTGATTTTCTATGGGAATTGCAGAAATGACTTCTAAGCCTCAAAATAATGACTTTTTTTCCTAAGGTGGTAGGAATGAAACTCAGTGCGGGCTGGATGGGGTCCCCCCTGGGCACCGCAGACCTAAGCTTGTTTAACTCCTACCTCTTAAAGGGACCGAGAAAAAATGACCTTTTCTGCACTCCAATGTAAGTCAATGGGGCGATTTTTTGGCTATGTGCTAGAAATGAAATTCAGTGCGGATTGGATGACAGGCACCCTAGGCACCCAGGATCGGCTTTAGTTTCACGTGTATCTCTTAAGCCGGCAGAGAAAACCCACCTGATATGCGCTCCACACAATTGAATAGAGACGCCGTTGATTTTCTATGGGAATTGCAGAAATGACTTCTAAGCCTCAAAATAATGACTTTTTTTCCTAAGGTGGTAGGAATGAAACTCAGTGCGGGCTGGATGGGGTCCCCCCTGGGCACCGCAGACCTAAGCTTGTTTAACTCCTACCTCTTAAAGGGACCGAGAAAAAATGACCTTTTCTGCACTCCAATGTAAGTCAATGGGGCGATTTTTTGGCTATGTGCTAGAAATGAAATTCAGTGCGGATTGGATGACAGGCACCCTAGGCACCCAGGATCGGCTTTAGTTTCACGTGTATCTCTTAAGCCGGCAGAGAAAACCCACCTGATATGCGCTCCACACAATTGAATAGAGACGCCGTTGATTTTCTATGGGAATTGCAGAAATGACTTCTAAGCCTCAAAATAATGACTTTTTTTCCTAAGGTGGTAGGAATGAAACTCAGTGCGGGCTGGATGGGGTCCCCCCTGGGCACCGCAGACCTAAGCTTGTTTAACTCCTACCTCTTAAAGGGACCGAGAAAAAATGACCTTTTCTGCACTCCAATGTAAGTCAATGGGGCGATTTTTTTGGCTATGTGCTAGAAATGAAATTCAGTGCGGATTGGATGACAGGCACCCTAGGCACCCAGGATCGGCTTTAGTTTCACGTGTATCTCTTAAGCCGGCAGAGAAAACCCACCTGATATGCGCTCCACACAATTGAATAGAGACGCCGTTGATTTTCTATGGGAATTGCAGAAATGACTTCTAAGCCTCAAAATAATGACTTTTTTTCCTAAGGTGGTAGGAATGAAACTCAGTGCGGGCTGGATGGGGTCCCCCCTGGGCACCGCAGACCTAAGCTTGTTTAACTCCTACCTCTTAAAGGGACCGAGAAAAAATGACCTTTTCTGCACTCCAATGTAAGTCAATGGGGCGATTTTTTGGCTATGTGCTAGAAATGAAATTCAGTGCGGATTGGATGACAGGCACCCTAGGCACCCAGGATCGGCTTTAGTTTCACGTGTATCTCTTAAGCCGGCAGAGAAAACCCACCTGATATGCGCTCCACACAATTGAATAGAGACGCCGTTGATTTTCTATGGGAATTGCAGAAATGACTTCTAAGCCTCAAAATAATGACTTTTTTTCCTAAGGTGGTAGGAATGAAACTCAGTGCGGGCTGGATGGGGTCCCCCCTGGGCACCGCAGACCTAAGCTTGTTTAACTCCTACCTCTTAAAGGGACCGAGAAAAAATGACCTTTTCTGCACTCCAATGTAAGTCAATGGGGCGATTTTTTGGCTATGTGCTAGAAATGAAATTCAGTGCGGATTGGATGACAGGCACCCTAGGCACCCAGGATCGGCTTTAGTTTCACGTGTATCTCTTAAGCCGGCAGAGAAAACCCACCTGATATGCGCTCCACACAATTGAATAGAGACGCCGTTGATTTTCTATGGGAATTGCAGAAATGACTTCTAAGCCTCAAAATAATGACTTTTTTTCCTAAGGTGGTAGGAATGAAACTCAGTGCGGGCTGGATGGGGTCCCCCCTGGGCACCGCAGACCTAAGCTTGTTTAACTCCTACCTCTTAAAGGGACCGAGAAAAAATGACCTTTTCTGCACTCCAATGTAAGTCAATGGGGCGATTTTTTGGCTATGTGCTAGAAATGAAATTCAGTGCGGATTGGATGACAGGCACCCTAGGCACCCAGGATCGGCTTTAGTTTCACGTGTATCTCTTAAGCCGGCAGAGAAAACCCACCTGATATGCGCTCCACACAATTGAATTAGAGACGCCGTTGATTTTCTATGGGAATTGCAGAAATGACTTCTAAGCCTCAAAATAATGACTTTTTTTCCTAAGGTGGTAGGAATGAAACTCAGTGCGGGCTGGATGGGGTCCCCCCTGGGCACCGCAGACCTAAGCTTGTTTAACTCCTACCTCTTAAAGGGACCGAGAAAAAATGACCTTTTCTGCACTCCAATGTAAGTCAATGGGGCGATTTTTTGGCTATGTGCTAGAAATGAAATTCAGTGCGGATTGGATGACAGGCACCCTAGGCACCCAGGATCGGCTTTAGTTTCACGTGTATCTCTTAAGCCGGCAGAGAAAACCCACCTGATATGCGCTCCACACAATTGAATAGAGACGCCGTTGATTTTCTATGGGAATTGCAGAAATGACTTCTAAGCCTCAAAATAATGACTTTTTTTCCTAAGGTGGTAGGAATGAAACTCAGTGCGGGCTGGATGGGGTCCCCCCTGGGCACCGCAGACCTAAGCTTGTTTAACTCCTACCTCTTAAAGGGACCGAGAAAAAATGACCTTTTCTGCACTCCAATGTAAGTCAATGGGGCGATTTTTTGGCTATGTGCTAGAAATGAAATTCAGTGCGGATTGGATGACAGGCACCCTAGGCACCCAGGATCGGCTTTAGTTTCACGTGTATCTCTTAAGCCGGCAGAGAAAACCCACCTGATATGCGCTCCACACAATTGAATAGAGACGCCGTTGATTTTCTATGGGAATTGCAGAAATGACTTCTAAGCCTCAAAATAATGACTTTTTTTCCTAAGGTGGTAGGAATGAAACTCAGTGCGGGCTGGATGGGGTCCCCCCTGGGCACCGCAGACCTAAGCTTGTTTAACTCCTACCTCTTAAAGGGACCGAGAAAAAATGACCTTTTCTGCACTCCAATGTAAGTCAATGGGGCGATTTTTTGGCTATGTGCTAGAAATGAAATTCAGTGCGGATTGGATGACAGGCACCCTAGGCACCCAGGATCGGCTTTAGTTTCACGTGTATCTCTTAAGCCGGCAGAGAAAACCCACCTGATATGCGCTCCACACAATTGAATAGAGACGCCGTTGATTTTCTATGGGAATTGCAGAAATGACTTCTAAGCCTCAAAATAATGACTTTTTTTCCTAAGGTGGTAGGAATGAAACTCAGTGCGGGCTGGATGG